>NC_135375.1:35892614-36196572 GCF_049243985.1 Paroedura picta
AGGACACAGTCCACTGCTAGTCTGGAGAATAGGAGATGTAGCTTAGATGTACCCAGTCCAGGATGAGTTTGTGTGTGTGTGTGTGCGCGGGCGTGCTTTTTGTGCTGTGTGGCCATGGCCTGAGGGGGAAAATGTGCTTTGGCACAGCCTGAAAAACAGGTTGTTTATAATACTGCCCTTTTTCATGTTAATCATCTAGCTCTACTAAATAGGAATTAAAGCTTTAGATTTGTGTATAAGTGATCTGTTAGAAGCACTTTTATTCAGTGTTTGCAAGCAATTAGACATTGCTGACTTTAATTCTCTTGCATAAATTAGCAAAACATTTTAAAAGGTCAGTTATGTAAAATACTGTACATGTTTGTTTATAAACATCTATTATTGCATACAGTACTATTTATTAACACATTGAACGTCTGTGTTTATTTACATCTTAAATAGTACACAATCCAGATTTTAAATTCTATCACCTCGCATTAGGGTTGAGAGTATGAAATCTTAACAGAACTACTGACAATATTCCCCAAGTATCTATTGGACAGAAATCCAGTGCCTAAATATACATACTCATGTGACTGAGGAACAAAATATTACATTTAACATAGGCCTTTCCATAGTGGACTCAAATAAAATCAGAGGTGCAATACTCTGATAGATGCAATGGTATAATCACATAAAGTATAAATGTGAGGACATGGCAAATCAGTAATGGCTCATCAAGAGCTTTCCCAGACTTTTCTGGATAATTCTTACAATAAAATATTTGACTAAAATTATAGTAACAAACAGCACTGGTGTTGCCATTTTCTAGAGTTCAGTCACTATCATATTCCTCTATGTTTAGTTCATCGTCTTCCATGATGGCTTGTGCTGTCACAGGCTGAGGTTGGCTGCATGACAGTTCATTTCCAAAAGCCTGACTGGCAGAAACACTTTCCTCGGATTCATTCTTTTCACTGGTACTGTTTTCCTCTGATTGGATCATTATATTTGTGGACTGCATCCCAGCAAAATCACTTTCATCATCACTGTCCGAGAGTTGAATGGCAGAATCTTTATCAGTAAGAGTTTCAAGTTTCAGCCTATGAAATGACAATAGCAATACATTGTAGAAGCATTGTATATTGTGTACAAATCCAGAATCTCTAAAGCAACCAGAAGATATACTACTCAAGTATATACATTTTTTATCCATACTAAAATCTAATTTCTCATCAATTACTGTTCTGACAACTTGTATTACTGTGAACCAAGGGAACATTCTATGGATGAGATTTCCTTTTAAAAATAAATTTGGTGCTATGAATATGTGCGAAACATTTATCCTTTTCACCCCAATTATGACAACACAGTAGAATGCAGTGATTTTAAAACTGGAAAGGAGTAGGTATGTTTTCCCACAATGTATGTAGACTACTACAGAAAAAAGGAAACAAATACTATATACATAATCCTCTGCAGACAATATAGTAATGAATCAAGGTTTAGCAGTACCAGGTGTATGTGCATGTGATGGAAGTGAATCCTACTGGAACTGTGGTGGATCTATCTAGCTTAACCAGGAGGTAAATGACATGATCAAGGGTATCTTAAGGCATCTAAAAGTTAAATGGTACAGTCCACCTAGAAAGCTTAGAAGGGGTAGAGAAAAAACATAACAACTTGTACACTTTGCAGAAGGACTAGGGAAAGACAAGTCCACAGTTTTTATGCTGATCTGCAATTTGACACAATAAAAGCTGTTGATAGCTGTCTTGAGCTTTCAAGGGTATGGCAGGCTACATAAGATTTACACTAGTTTGGTGGACCCTATATTTGTGTAGAATACACCGTAACCTTTATATAAGTGTTATTATACTAACCTTTATGAAATCAAATTCTGATAATAAAGTCAGGCACAATTTTACAAGAGAGGAATAGCAGGTATTTTTGCTTTATAAAACATTGAGGAAACAGTAATAATACATTTACCTTCCAAAGTGTTTCCTCAAAGGGAGTCTTCCAACATCCTGAATAAAAGTAATCTGACCTGAGAAATGATACACAAAATTGTTCTTAGGTGCCATTTTATATGTATTTCATGTATAGCTGATGTTTCGCTATTCTTTTCTAATTTAATCCAGGAAACTTAAATGTACAAAGTAAATGAGTTTTATTTGAATTCAATACAAGATGCAGCACTCCACTTTTAAACCAGAGGGTTGACAGAGTATCTCTCTTAGAATTCACAAAATAAAGCTTATTTTCTTGTACACAAAATATAGTGTGGTTATTCATATGAAGTGCTGATGGTACAAGTGCTCCTTGTACTTGTATGACTCACACTATTGGTTTGTACAGGGGTTAACATGGCTAAAGTATTTTGAATGTAAATGATTATAAATAGATCTGTTACAGTATAAAAATAGCAATAATAAAAGAGTAAGATAACAAGGATTTTTCCCCAACCTAGGCAAAGGATTTAAACAAGAAAAAGGACAGAACGGATTCAGCACTTAAGCAATCATGCTGTAATATAGTATGAGACACAACAGTTTGCAAAAGCCAGCTGCGGATTTTAACCTAGGTTTCCCATAATTCACAACTAATTTCTAGGCTGTAAAGCACAATGTGTTTTATAGTGATACCCCTATGCATGTATTCTTGGTAGTACTTTGAATAGCTTTCTGGCCATTCTTTCTCTTGCTAGCACCAGCATTACTACTGAAATCATGTGAGTACCATAGGTTCATGACTACCTCTACGTATTGGATATAGCCTATGGATATATCACAGATGTCATGAAATATCCCCCATGGGGGGAGCCAGCGTGGTGTAGTGGTCCTAATATGGCGAGCCGGGTTTGATTCCACGCTCCACCACATACAGCCAGCCCGGTGACCTTGGCCTCACCATGGCACTGATAAAGCTGTTCTGACCAAGCAGTAACATCAGGGCTCTCTCAGTCTCACCTACCTCACAGGGTGTCTGTTGTGGGAAGGGGAAGGGGAAGGCGATTGTAAGCTGCTTTGAGACTCATTCTGGTAGAGAAAAGCAGCATATAAGAACCAACTCTTCCTCCTCTTCTTCTCATGGCAGTGTAACTGCAGGGTAATCTATACCTTGGATATTCCCAGTTTGGAAGGAACATAAAAAGTATGATTTAGGAACTTGAACGTAACGGTAAAATTTTGCTGCAGAAAACATCCTGTGTGGACAGAGAAGGGAGGGAAGAGCATTTTCTCTTGCTTGATGAGCGTTCTAGCTCAAGGAATTACCAATCTCATTTAGGAAGCAAAAGACCACAGTTTGCCATTGCATATAACCCACGCCAGGATTAGCTACAGAATTTAAAAAAATAATGTTAGTACTTATGTTTTGCTCTTATTTGCCTGACCAAGTTTGGCTTTTATTTATTTCATTTCCAATCATATTCTGGACAGAAATGTAATATTTTAAAGCATACCTTGATTTCTCATTGGATTTGTCAGCAAGGCAAGATAAGGTAATAGCTGGGTTTGAAGACATGTTGGTGGTAAGCAGAAACTTGAGAAGAGGGATTTTGCAGCAATGCAGTTTTCCCGATACTAGTAAAAAGAAATGACAAACTAGCATTGTATCCAAAAGCTTCATCCATTCATAAGTAACACCAGCTGTCCTCTGCACATCAGCATAATTTTGAACATAGGGAATTTCTAAACTATGCCTACCTCCACTTCAAAAACCTGATTTTAAAGCATTGTAAATATTATCCTGTTAAATTATTTGGCAAGACTGCTCCGTAAGATAGCTGCTGAACTATCCACGCAATTTCAAGAGTTTAAAATCTCTAATTTCTTTCTAATCCAGGTTCCAGTCACATAAAACTTATTGCTGTTTTTCTTGTGGAATCATATCAATAAATCTCCAAAGGCTGGCCCAAGTCAGTGTTTACTTTGTGAAGCTGCCCTTTACTATACAAGAGATGCATTTCAGGATCCCCTGCAATACTGTAGAGCAGGAGTAGTCAAACTGCAGCCCTTCAGATGTCCATGGACTACAATTCCCATGAGCCCCTGCCAACAAATGCTGGCAGGGGCTCATGGGAATTGTAGTCCATGGACATCTGGAGAGCCGCAGTTTGACTACCCCTGCTGTAGAGGATGCTTTAGTGTACCTGTTGGAACAGATCTTGCTGATGTAGTAGCCCAGAAATGTATTACCTCTTGGATGCTTGTTCAGTTGGACTACCCCAAATGATACTGTGAGGATGACTCCTCCAGAATATTTTAGCTTGATGAGACAGGGCAACTTTTACTGAAAATCATATGAATTAGTAATATAAAAGTTTATCACAAATGTTTCACAGATCAAAACGCTGTTGTATAATTTGATTCAGTTTTCAAAGTTAGGGTGTTTAGAGTCACATTTGAGCTTGAACATTAGAAGCACATTTTCACAAGTCACAAAATAATTACCTTTTTACTAATTAGGAACCACTGTGGTTTATGAAGGGGTCGAAAGCCCATTCCTCCTTTGCTGTGGGAAAAGGCTCTAGCTCTGTTCGAATGCATCATACCCCTTGCAACCACACAGGCACTATATTCCCCGAGTATAGGTCGCGCCTGTAAGTCACAAGTTGCATACAGTAAATAAAAAAGAGAGTAACATAAAGAGATGCAAGTATACCACACTGTGTATTCCTACTTGTAATACTGTGAAACACATAAATAAACAAAAGGGAAGCCATGATACACAGGGAGATTCCTTTCCTCATCTAAATAACCCTCCCCCATCATTGAGGGGCCTTGGGGCTATAATCCCCCCCTCCATCAGCAGCACCTTCAGCCTGCTGAAGCTTCTCCCACAATCATTGCCACACCTGCCAAGTCTTTGCTCCCCTCCATCGACAACAAGTGTGAACCCTATGTGATTCCTGATCCTGACCCTGCTAAGGCTTCTCCTTCCCATCATCAAAAGCGGTAAGCCCCATGTAACTCCCTCTGCCAAGCCCATAATGGCTTCTCTGCCACACTGTTGGCATCAATAGCATAAAGCCCTGTGTGACTCCAGCTGTTTGGCCCACCGCTACTTTCCCTTATCAGCGATAGTGAACCCTGAATGGCTGCCAGGTCCAAGCTTCCACCCCATCAACAGTAGTGAGCCCTGCACTGCACCCAGCTGCTGGGCCTGCCAAGGCGTCTTCTCCCCATCAGCAACAGCAGTAACGAAAGCCCTATGCAGCTCTCAGCCTCCATTGCAGCCCTACTGAAGCTCCCTACTGTAAGTATATTGTCTGGGCATGCACATATGCTTCTTATTGGAAGGGACAATTTAAACCTCTCAAGTTTTGTTAAGATTTGTGATTTTCCTGCAAACCTAGGGAGTCCCCCAAATTTATAGAAAAATCCCCTTAGCTGCTGTGTGACCTCAATCAATGGATTTAGATATCTGCAGATAGGGGCCACATGCTGGTAATAGTACATTGATGCAAAATTTCAAGACCGTTTCCTATTTGCCACTGGAAGGAAGGAAGAATTCTGTTTGATTTTCAATTAAATTTTCATAGATACGTGATACCAGTAAGATCTCAAAACAAAAATCCAAAAATACAGATAATATTTCTGGTCCATAGCAATGGCAAAATCTGAATATTCTGGAAACATGTTACATGGAGAAGGGAAAGCAGCAATAGGATATGAATGGAATAGCTTGGTGATACATATCTGAAGTGAGCTACGATGCATCATAGCACCTATGATACACAATAGCACCCATTATTCAGACATATCTGAAGTGAGCTATGATGCATAATAGCATCTATTACATTTTAGGCATGTTTTTAACCTATGAAAAGCTGGTGTTGGAATATGATATTACAAACATTATGTCCAATTTGATGAAGAAACATAAAAAACTCAAAAAACTCTTTCAGTATTCATAAATTAGAGTAAAACAAATAGAATTGTTAAAAACTTACATCCCAATTACTGCAAAGCAAGTCAGCAGTACTCAGATATTCACTAGCTCTTACAAGATCTTCTATATCAGAGAAAAAGTCTACATAGTTCTGATGAAGGTATAAATTAAATAAGTCTCCAGGCATGTGTGATTTTTCTATGACATCCTAATAAAAAAAGAATACACATAATTAGTGTTTTATATCATGAGGGGGGAATGTTCATTATTCCATTTTGCAGATACTGATAGTGACAGGCCTTTACCTCAGGTTGAACAAGCAAGGGGCTCCGTTCGTGTTCTGATAAATGAGGTGGTAGGCATGGAAAACGCAACTCTGCTATTTGCTCCCCTAAAAAGAATGAAACATTATACATAACAGTAAACAGAGTCTAACAACATTACTAAATGCCTGAAAGATGCTACTTTGCTTTTGGGGGGGGGGATGAGACAGTGGACAGAGATAAGAGCTCTGATGCATCAGACCTCTTTTCTCTCTCCACTGTCTCACCTTCCAAAAGCTCATACCCCAAGTGTCTTGTTGGTCTCTAAAGTGCTACTGGGTTTGATTCTGGCTGTTCTACTGCTGACCAAGATGGCTACCCTGTGACACGATCTAAATGACAGATGAGTGCTACATGCAGCACAATTCCTAAAAAAGCTATAAATTGCCTGAGGCTTCAGTACTGCTTTGAATAAATAGAAATTTTGTCATATGCATCAAGAAAACATCAATGTAAAAATTTAAATTAGGAGAAACATCAGAAATTGATACAATGATAATATCTTAGTGTATTAGTATTAGTCAAGGTACAAAGTTAATTCAGCTCCAAGCACAGGCAAGAAATTATTAAGAACAAATTACATGAAGATTTTTTTCTTCCACCTCAAAATAGTAAACAGTAAGTTACAGTTTTCTTACTTTTGCAGTAAAGTATTTTCCCCAAAGCGTGGAAAAGGAAGATGGATGCATCTTTGCCACCAACAGCTTGTACCTCCTGGCCTTCTAGAGAGTTACCAAATTTCTTTTTCACTTTAGATAATAAATCACATTTTAATGTAGAGTTTCCTTTTCTCTGTGACCACAAGTTATTCTCCAATGGACATTCTAGCAATTTAAAAAATCAGCAATATGATGCAATTAGATAGGGTTGTTTAATTTTTTTAAAAAAATGACACTCTTGTTAGGCTAAAGATTAGCTACAAAGAAATTCAACCTTCTAATATCAGGCTTATTATGTTCTATAATGTGAGGAAGTGTATGTAAATCTTCTTAAGAATATATAACAGTAACACTGAACAACCCTAATGTTTTATTAAGTAGTAATGTATCACAGTACTGACATGAAAACCTTCATGCAAAACAATCTACAAGTAATTCATGCAGAAGATAAAGGCTTTATCAAAAAGAAGCAATGTGCATCTAGTCTTCTATATACATAATATCACTGTTTTTTTGGCGCACTAATTTTGTAATCCAGTTTTATATATGTTACACTGTTGTTACTGCACTGTTTCAATTCCATAATCTACCTTGTTCTTTAGTGAAGGCAGGCTCTAAATAAATACATTAACAAACTATTTGATTTTTATCCTGTCATTTCTCCAAGGAGCTAAAGGCAGCATACATATTTACCTTCCAGTTTCATCATCCCAACAATCCAGCGAGTTAGGTTTGTTTGAGCCAATGTTTTGTCAAAAGTCAAAGTCAAACTAGGGGTGGGCACAAACTGGCTCACAAACTAAGCTTCATGTTCAATGTTGGCCAGTTCGTGCTTTGTGAAGTCAAGTTTCTGATAGGTCACCCACTATGAACTTTCCATGGACTTTCAAGCAATTCATGGAGGCTTGTGCTAGTTTGTGAGTGGAGACATTCCCAGATGGTCCCTGCTCAATAAAAATTTTTCAAAATTTCAAAGCCACAATTTGGAGGGCATGTAGAGGTACATCTGGGGGAGGTCCCCTGCAACTTTGATGTCTCTAACTTGCACAGGATCTGAACCTCAGTCATTTTGATAAGTTCAAGTTCAAGTGTCTATAGAAGAGATCCTGTTCATGCTAGAGAAACCAAACATTCCCTGGATGCTCCTCTACATGGTCCCCAAGTTTGGGGTCTCTAACTTACACAGGAATTATTCTATACATTCCTGAACCATCTAAACCTGTGTCTGTCAAAATGATCACACGTCATTCCTCCAGAAACTTTCCCGAGGGAATCTTTTTTGGCAGACTGTAACTTGGAACTCAAAAATCCAATCCTCACCAAACTTGGAAAGCAGGTAGAGGAGTGTCATCTAGAGATCCCCTGTGAGTTAGGTGTTTTTAGTGCATGGAGGAGGGGTCATTCTACCACCTCACAAATTGAACTGCTTTATGAGGTCTCTAAAAATCTGTGATGGTTTGTACTTTGCAGACATTAATTTTAACATTAATATAGACATTCAACCTTTGAAGGTCCTGACTATTTTCAGAGCATAGCCATGAGTGTGTAGCTTGTTCTTGTATATTTTCAAACTTGGATTACAACTCTGGGTACACCTAAGCGTTATTTCATTCTATTTGCATACTATTATACTATCTGAAAGACTATTCAACCAATGTTGAAACAAAACTGTCCTCTAAGAAGGCAGACTTATTTCAGCTGAAAATTCTGCATTTACCTTTCAAAGAAGAAAACTGAAGACTGTTTATTGCACTTCTAATATCACCTGAACATCCTTTGCAAATCAATTCCACTGAGGATTTGTCTGGGACATCATTTTTTTCTCCATTCTACAAGGAAAAGGTTTAGTCTGCATAATCATCAAAACTGTACTATTAACTGAAACTCAGCACAGCTTATTTGTGGAGGGTCAACTTTTATCACTAACTATCCTATAAATCTTCATACAATTTTATAGCTTCAGGTTTTTAAGGATATGAGCATTTCAAAAAGTCTGACCTCTGGTATTTCTCCACATCAAGGAGTCCACTCTAATGTGCCAAATGAATACTGAATTTGGACTCTCAGAAGACTTGTGTTTCATAATTCCATGTACTTTTCCATAGGCCATACACAGCAGTCCTGGCAGCAAGATAGCTATGAAGGTTGCATTAAGTAATTCACCAATTTCTACATTGGAGCCAACTGACATTTTGTTTTGACTGTTTTCTGAAGGCACAGAATCATAACTTTTCCAATTCAAATATAGACACTTCCCAAGTTTTCACAATATTAACACAATAGAGTTATTAAATTTTATCTTACCGTATTTGCCTCTATTGTAGTTATTCGATTCAAAACTTTCAGCATTATTGTTGGAGCCACTGGGTTAAAACTAAGAAAATAGGAAAGAAAAGGTAGTCAAGATTAATTTCATAGTAAAATTTTTTATTATGACCAATGCAGTTTAATGACCTCTTTACCTAATATTAGCTATATGTAGCTCTTCTTGAATCTCTTTTGGGAAGAGTGATCTTTGACTGCTGGCTGCACTTGCACCATCCGATATTATAAACACAAGAGGACATCTGCTTGTCCGAACAAATGTCCTAACATGGAAAACAAAATGTTACAGAGATCTGAAATCTCAGATTAAGAACCTGAATAACAGGAGAGCAGTAACAGGAGAGTCTTGTGTCGAATCCTATGACTACCAAGCCGACCGACTGAGAACATCTGCTGGGCCCCCCTCAGACGCCCTTTCATGACTGAACAAATTTGTTCCCCAGTGTTGTTGTTATTTATGTTGTGATATAAGTTGTTACTTGGTAAACAAACAAACAACTAACATGTGCTGCTCTATCTCATTATAACCAGCTCAGAAGCAGAAGTCTAGATGAGTGGAAAAGGACTGTAATCTCACAAGTCAGTCCTAAGAAGAGTTACACTCTGCTAAATCCACTGAAGTTTAGAAAGTCTGGAAGGGTGTAAACTATTCAGGGTTAAACCATTCAGGATTACACTGTAAATCTACACCCCTGCTATCAATACGAGCCCCTTTATACTCACCTCAGAATTCCATGTAAACTGCTAGGATCACGATAAAAATGGTTTGGTATATCCTATTGAAAAATAATATAACATGGTTAAACTTTGTGCATTAATAGTGGCCAATCTTCAGTTTGCAGAGTCTATCAAAATTACAGTGGTTCACATGCTCATTTTATTTTACATTTAGACAAATGCACCTATATAAGCTAAGATTTAAAGAACCAGTTATGGTGAATCTAAGAGTTTCAGAGTGGCTAGTAATATGCCAGATTACTATGGTCTGAAACAATCTTCAGTTTCAGAAGTTATCTGTTGTACAGTATGAGGCAGGAGATGCTGTTTGGCTAACCAGAGTTCAATACTTACTTGGAAACTGAGAAACAGCTTAAGCATATGCAGGTGAACAGAAAGAACTTGTGGGGAAGCAACTTAATATTTCCTCTCAAATTAATATTTCCTCTTGAAAGCCCTCATAGATCCCTCTCTACTTTTCTTGCTTCTTTCTCTCTTTCCCATTTACCAGCCAACCTACCATTATCTGCTCCCTATCTTCAGCTTCCCCTCCTTTTCTCTCCTCTGGCAGCCTGCCCCCAGGAAAACTCTGGCTGAGTTGCACAGTGCCAGTCATTGTGCCTGTGATGCCAGGTGGACCCAACCGTAGCATGCTGACTAGGCTGGGGCAAGCTCAGTTGCAATTTCCTCTTTCTTTCCACCTAGCAGTACCCATATCTCCCATTTTCTCTGCTTCCATCTCTCCTTCCCATTCACCCACCAATTTTTAAGCTACCCCTCTTGCCAGCTATTTATTTATATACTTCTATTAATCCTCTCTCCATTATCCACAATAGGATCCAAAGCAGCTCAAATAATTCTCCTGTCTTACATTTTATTCTAACGATCATGTGAAGCAGGTTAGGCTGACAATATATCACTGGCCAAAGACACTCTGCTTCCAAGGCAGAGTGGAGATTCTAGTTGTTCTCCCAGATCTCCATCTGAAATTCTTAAAATACTATATCACACTGTTTTTTGCAGAGTAGTTGCTGGGGAGTCAAGCACGCATATGAATTATAGTAAGTGACGTCATAGTTGCTGGCAGGCCTGGTCCCAATAAGTCCCCCCTCAAAGGTCAATATAACCTGGCCCCCTCCTGCTGCCTTTTACTGACAAAAAACAAGTCTTGAGGGCTAGCAATGGTCACCAAGAGCATTCATTTCTTAAAGCTACAGGTGCTGCTTCTACCAATTTGGAAAAAGAAATTTAAGCTGTGTATTCCCCCCCCCCTCGGCCATTTCCTGCCAATCTGCATCTTTTCTATAGTTTGTAGAAATCTTTCTCATTTATCTATGACCCCAGTCTCTGCTTAGGGCAAAGCAAAGCACTGTACAGTGAAATGAATATACAGATTTAATGCACACTATTTGATAAGGATATGAAATTTTAAAGGTGAAATTAAACTGACTTTTTAAAAAGTTGGTTTAAGGGTGGGGGAGTGAGTAAAGTTTAAAATATTCAGCCCTGAGAACTAAAGTGTGTGGGTGCCTGGTCCATAATTACATAATAACAACTAATATGATTACAGAAACATTAACTTTTTCAAGCAAAAGCTTCTTTCACCAGTTTCAGAGGTACTTAAAAATCAAGAAATGAAGGAGAGTATTGAAATAATTAAAGAGATAAACACATTTGGCTGAGGTCAACCATTTCTACTTACTTCCACAAGAATAAGTCTTTTGTTGGTTTTCATGATATCACCAACCATCTGAAGTTTAGTATATTTGTTAGCTCTAAGCAGAAACTCTTGAAAGAGAGATGTTTGGCTCTGATATGGCAAGACCTGAAAATCTGATTAAAACAGGTTAGTTTTCTTCTGTCTTTACTTTTATCATTGTATTTTGAATTTGATTGTAAACTGGAGTTTATTATTCAGGCAAGTGTCTTGGAACACTTGCAAGATGCTATATAAACATATTTCATATCTTAGATTGCTTAACTGTTGAGAAATTAGAAAGACTTTACCATTGTTCAAAGCATCTTGGAAGTCATCTTTCCTGAAGTTCATTAATACAGGGTTTATCCATTCTTGCACTTGAATGCCAAGGTCTTTTGCTAGTATTTCCAAAGTTGCAGTCTTTCCACAGCCTGAGGGACCGGTTAATAATAAAACAGAGCCACCCTGTAACAAAACACTATATCAATTGGCTATTTTGTGTGCAGAAGAGATCTTCTGAATAAAGAAGTGTTCTTTAGGATCCAACCTAAGAAATCTCTCTGTTGCCTGTGTGAATAGAGTAAGTGGTCTACACAAGTGACCTTTTTTTTCCTTTGCTTATGAAAAAGCTAATGCAGAAAAGCATGTCCAGCTGTTTAAGAGGGGGCTGGAGGAAAAGCCACTAAACAATGAACTTTGCTCATTAGCAGCTTGAACAACATATTAGTTTTGTCTTCAGTATGTGCACTTCATTCACTCATTCCCTTCTATTAGTTCCTAACAGATCATGTGCTACATTTATAGAAGTAAGTTACCACACTGCTGTCCCATGTTACAATAATACTACAAAATTAAAATATCATGCAGAATTTTGCTAAACCTGTATTCATTTCTGACTCAGTTTCCAATTTCTTTAAGAGGAACAATTTATCCAAATCTGTTTTACTTTAACAATAATATTTTAACAGTAAGCACCCATAAGTTATACAAAATACAAAGCTCTATAAGCAAACACTGGGCAGTATAAATATCAATCAGATGCTACCTGCTTGGTCTGCCTTTGAAATACTTGAGCTTTTAACCAGACTTCAACTTCTTCAATTTTCTTCTTGTGTACAGCAAGTTCATTCTAATGAGGAAGAAAAACATTAGACATATACACATGTGATTAAGAGACGTAATTGCATAGCAAAATATAAAAACCTTAAAAAGGCACTGAATTTAAAAAATAAGATGTTTTCTGTTCATAGTGAGATGCAGGGTTCCTAACACACGTGGAACAGTTTAGACTGGATTCTAACAATCTGAGATTCACCCAGACATCACTGAGACTGATTGAGAGTAGGCTCAGGAGAACCTATGGGACAACTTTGTTTTCAGCAGAGTCCAGGATATGAAGCCAGTTGTAGCAGTTAAACTACAAATTGTATCTGCTTGACCATTTTTCGTAAAGTGGGGGGTGTAGGAGGGAGGGAGGACCATGCTTGCAGACTCAAAGCTACAAGAAGGCTTTTGTTTCTAAGCCTGGTTGAAAGCAATTAATATCACTGCTATGATCGCAGCTTGGCGACTTGATCTGGAGCCAAACATACAATTTGGATTAATTGTTCAAGAATTCCAAGTTATTCCCAGGAAAATAATCCAAATAGCCCTGAACATTTCTGGTGTACACACTGTGTGTGCATAAGCCGTACTTGTCTAACGCTAATAAAGAGCTCCTTCATATAATGCCTTCATCAATAAATAAACTGAATAATGATCTTATCTACAATTTAAATCAATACTTTATTAGAAACCCCCAAATTACAAGTTAGGGCAATTATTTTATTTTACTATGAGGTGTGGTGTTTTATTTAACTAATAAAGGATCTTAGTACAAAACATTTCAAATGTCTACATTCAACCACAGAAAAAATAGTTTATTTGGAATCCAGTCCCACTGAATTCAATCAAGTTTTCCCTCCAAGTTCTCTTAACTCATGACACAAACACTACATTTTTGTCTTACCAGGAATATTCTTGCAATAGTCTTCATAAGTTGGGAGTTGCATTGTGTTCAACAAGCAACTTTAATTTTTTTTATTACAAATGCAATTAGAAACTGGATTTCACCTGAGTTTTTGGTTTGTATTTATCCACCCATGGTTCAATTTCTTTGCAATTTTGTCTTGAAATCTGATCTCTCTCATCTCTATAAGGTTTCCCTTTTTTTCTCCCACTCTTGCCACTTTCTAAGAGAGAAAAATGTTCTTTTCTTTTCTGATGGTGATTAGTTTCTGTGGGTGTCTTCTTGCGAAAGACACTAGATGAGGAATTTGTATTCTTGTAGAAATCCGTAAAAGATGGCTCCACCCAGTCAATCACCTGAAAATGCAAACATTATTTCACTGTAGAAGTTATCTGTTAATACCTTCAGCACCACTTATCTTAGCTACATTATTTATTTATTTATTTATTTATTGGACTTATAGCCCACCACTCCCACAAGGCTCGCGGTGGGTCATGTACAGTAAAAACACATAAAACCCCCTAATACAATAAAATCCTCACCCAAAACTGGCCCCATTGGACATGTAAGGCTGCTTTGTTTTGTGTGGCCAGTTCTAATATTCCATTGGATGTAAGGCTTTAGAGATGGCGTTATGTTCATTCTCCAAGAAAATTGTTGTTAAATTGATGTTTTAATTGTTTTGTTCTATTTATTGCATTTATATATACTTGTATTGTACTCATATTTTATAATGTTGTAAGCCACCCCAAGTTCCCAAGTGGGAAAAGGGGTGCAGGGTATACATTAATTAAATAAATGTATGAAACTATTTATGAACATTTAAATTAAAAGCATTCTGCAATCCCTTGACAATTAAATGTTAAAATATTCATTTAGTGAAGTCACATCATGTTCAGTAAGTAGGCTCAGTATCCCTCCTTTTAACAGCTTCAAGTCAGAGGAGCAAGACTGGCCACTTTATCCTATTTTCACAAAATACATGCTGAGTGATGTTCAGAAGTCACAGCTCAGCAGCAAGTGAAGTACGATTCATTCAGTTACATCCAAATTCCTTTATATTAATAAATATAATCACCTACTTTAGCTGAAGCTACCTTTCTTTTGGAAGTTTTTTTTGACATCATCAACCTTTGATGTTTCCATCCGAAGCATATCACCATTGATCCTCCACAGGAAAATAAGCAGAATAGTTTTGTAAATAATCTTCACAGGATTAAAGTTTTTAACAATTTAGATCAACTTGAACAGGCTTGCACATAATTACTGAGGACCTAACTCCTTATACCCTATCCCCTATCAGTTGTCCTCCTTCCCCCACAATGAAGCTAACTTTATTTCCTCTTCTTCTAAACTTAAAAATGGTACTTTATGTTGAAGATGTTGTTCCACATGTACAGCTCCACAACAACAAGAAATAATAGTAAATAAACAACTGCCAAGTCATAACTGACCTATAGTTACCCCTCCACGGAGTTTTAAAAGCTCAAAACAAGCAGGTGTGGTTTGCTGTAGCCATCCTTGGCATAGCAACCTTAATCTTCCCTGGTGGACCTTCTATCCAAATACTAATCATGGACAGCCCTTCTTAGTTCTTAAGCTCTGAGGAGCTCAAGGCTAGTCTGGGCTACTCAGGCTACCACAATAGTAACACAGAGTAGTCCTCTAGTGGCTGCTTGCAGAGCCGTAATTTTTACTCTTCTCCAATGTTTTTGAGAACTACAACTGAACTCAAAAGGACTGATTAGCTGTTTATCATAGGGCATCATATGGCTTAATTTGGATATTGTGACACAATTTAGTAATTTGCCACAATTTATTTTGCCTTGTATCTCTATACTTAGAAACCATTTAAACAAAAAACAAATACATAAATAAAATAAAACAAAGGGAGGGAAGGAGAGATCCCTGGGAGAATGCCAGACTAACAAAAAAGTCTTCACCCACTGAGAAGGAGACAGCAACAGAAGCTGATGTGTCTCCCTGCACAGGAAGTTCCACTCCAGTCAACATCCTGGCTGCAGCATTCTGCACCAAGATGCTTCCAAGCACCTTTCAAGGGCAGTCTCACATACAGTACATTGCAGTAATCTAATCTAGGTCAGGCATCATTTAGGCCAGGTCTTATCTGCTCAGAAAATGATGCAATCATATAACCAAAGCTGGTAAAACCTGGCCGCAAACATTACTGGATTTTCCAGCATTAGGTCTGGGACCAAGAGCATACCAAATTACAGGACTATTCCTTCACGAGAAGTACAATCTCCTTAGAACCGATGATATCTTTATGTTTTGTATACCAGTAATCATTCTGTCTTGTTTGGTTTAATCTTAAATTTATTAGCCTAAAATTCATTCCGAAACTGCCACATCTTTCCTCAAAATTAGGATAGCTATTAATACAAGCAGCTAAAGATTCAATCTAAATACACAGTGAGGTTTCAGAATTCGTATCTAAGACATTTCACTTAAGAAGAGCCCTGTTGGATCAGACGAATGGTCAAACAAGTCCAGCATCCTGTCTCACATCATGGCCAACCAGTTCCCCTGGACTGCCAACAAATGGGTATAGAGGATCTGGGAATCAGAAGTTTAATGCCTCTGAATGTGGAGGTTGTCTTCAATTACCATGGCTAGTAGCCATTGATAGATTCATGGAGGATAAAGCTATCTAACCCCTGTTTAAATCTATTTATTCCTGTGTCCATTGCTATATTCCTCTGGCATCGAATTCCACATTTTAATCACTTTCCTTTTATCAGTCCTGAGCTTACTGCCCATCAGCTTCATTGGATACTCTTGAGTTCTAGTAATTAGTAAGAGAGAGAAAAATGTCTTTGTCAGCTCTATCTACTTAATGTATAATTTTATAAACCTCTATCATGTTCTCCCTTAGTTATCGCTTTTCTAAACTCAAAAGTCACAGACCCTTCAGCCTTTTCTCATAGGGAAGGTGCTCCACCACCCTAATCATCTTGGTTGCCCTCCCCTGCACTTTTTCCAGCTCTGCAATGTTATTTCAGAGATACAGGGATCAGAACTGTATACAGTATTCCAAATGAAGCCGCACCACAGATCTATACAGGAGCATGACAGTATCAACTGTTTTATTCTCAGTTCCTTTCTTTATAATCCCTAAAACTGAGTTTGCCCTTTTCATCACTGCAGTTCACTATTTTGACATTTTCATTGAGCTATCAACTATGACTCCAAGATCTTTCTCCCTTTAAGTCTCTGCAAGTTCAGACTCCATTAGCCTATTTTTTGTCTTAGTGTGTATCACTTTAAACTTACCAGCACTGGTAAGTTTCATTTGTCACATTGTCACCCACTCACCCAATTGGTAGAGATCCTCTTGGAGCTCTTCACATAACCACAGAAACTTTTAACCCACTGAATATTGTTAGTAAATGCGACAATTCCAAAGAAACTATAGAGAGGCAAAATAAATTTGGGATAATTTGTATACTGGCAGACATGATTGGCAGAATGTATATTGGCAGAATGATTACCACCTTTACCTTTATACAGAAAAAAGAAAAAGTGCAGCCCCCCAAAACTTAAAATAACTGAACACACACAGCTTTTTGGAATAGACTACCCCGTCTGGGGGGGTGGGAGGAGTTGAAACAAAGAGACACCTTCACAGCATCGGGGAAAGTGGCTGGACTTTCTAAGGAGTGCATTTCTCTTTTCTAAGGCAAGTACACCTACACAAGCAGGGAAGGCAACAAACACTGTGAAGAAAGGAGCGTAGGGTTGCAGTGCTAAGCATGCCTACTAGGTGTGCAAGCCCCATTAGGGCCCAGTGGATAAATATGCTTAGTGAATATGCTTAATATTGCACTGCACCGAAATTAAGACAGTCCAAGTGTGTGAGCAACTCCACTAGCGACCAAAGTGAAGCGTCTCTGTCTGTGTGATGCTCCGACAGGTTGCTGCTCGCATTTCTCTTCTACGCTACAGCTGTGGCCCAACCCTTTCATCCCGTTAAGCTATCATGCGAAGTACCTTTTCTTCCCCCTCCTGTTTTAGGCCACCGCCATCTCCGGGGGGGGGGGTGCGTGGTGGTGGGGGCTCCTTTACACCTCGGCCCTTAGCGCTTCACGGGCCGCCTGTAATAATATCCATTCTTCCATTCAAGGCCCCGCGGAGCTCACGCAAAGATCATAGAAAAACTAAGCAAAAGCTCCACACATACACCCGCCCCCCAAAAGACGCGTATAGAAATCTCAACCCACAGACCGTGCCTACGCGCGGAAGGGGGAAGGAAGAGCGGAGACTTGTGACGTCTTTACTGCGCGTCCGCCTCGGCGGGGATAGTGAAGGCCCCCTCAGAGAACTCGCACGTGTTATCTTTGTGACAACTTTCTGGAAGCGAGGTTAGGGGAAGCGAGTATGAGGAGACCTAATATTTTGCTTACTGGTAAGGAGAAAAAGGGATCAAGCGCTTCTCTGCTTCCGCAGTATAAAAACTTTGTGTGTTTTTAAATTTTAGTTGCTTGACTTGAACTTAGGCGCGTGCGTTCATCGTTAGGTGAGTTGTATGTTATTGGTAATAATAACTGGTGTTTCTTTTTGTCATGCCCCTCTTTCTAGGTACCCCAGGTGTTGGGAAAACAACGCTAGGCAAAGAGCTAGCTGCAAAAACAAATTTGGTCTACGTTAATGTTGGTGATTTGGCCAAAGAAGGTAGGTTTTCTGAAATGTAAGCTGAATTATGGAGAAGAATGTACTGCGTTAGTCATGTTCCTTTAGTAAAACGGCCTTTTAATAACAGCCGTGTTACGACTGGTGGTATTTGTTTATAAATGATCTGGAATTGGGGGCATGGAGCATAGTGGCCAAGTTGTTCAGGATGGTAGAAAGCAAGGCAAATTGAGATGTTTCTAAATTGGGTGAATGGGAAACAGCATGCTAAATGAAGTTGTGTTGATAAGTTTAAAGGAATGCACACTGGGGAAAAAAAACCTTGGCTTAAGTATATATAATAACTGGATGAGGTAAGGGAGTCCAATAATGAAAAAAAAAAACAAATACCTATAGTAATGTCTCTATTTTGTGCCCCCTTTTTTTCCAGAAGTCTCATTGTATTACTCCTAAGTATGCATGTATAGGTTAGCAACTTCAATCCTATTTGCTCCCCATCCTTAAGCAAGTTTCTCTATTGTTGTAATGGCCATTCTTGACCACTGATAATTTGCATGTGGGATGCCTGAGAGAAATAGTATAGAAAGTTTAGAGTAAGTTTTCTGACTGTTTTGAAGGCATGATGTGCCACACATACTTATAAGTTAAGATAGAGTAGCCACTACCACCTTCTTGGCTTGAAGTAAAATAAAAACAATAATATTTTAATCTTGGTATACTGGTTAAGAGTGGCAGCCTTTAATCTGGAGATCCATGTTTGATTCCTCACTCCTCCACTTGCAGCTAGCTGGGTGACCTTGAGTTAGTCACAGTCCTGTTAGAGCTGTTCACATAGAGTACTTTTGTCAGAGATCTTTCAGCCTCACTTACCTTACACAGTATCTGTTGCGGGAAGAAGGGAAGACGATGGTAAACTACTTTGAGACTTCTTTGGGTAGTGAAAAGCAGGTTATAAAATCCAATTATTCTAATGTAGTATATCAATGTTAAAAATATGAAGTGCTGTACTGCTGAAGTTACTGTGGAAGTAAACCACTGCTTATTAGAAGGGTATCTCCGTATCCTATGATGCTAATTTACAAAAACCTGTATATGCCTGTACTAGAGTTAATCATTTAAATAAGTGAATAAAAATGCATATGACTGAGCTGCTTGGAGAGTTGCAAACGTAGTGCATTTGAACAAGGTCTATATACAAAGCTGTTTTTAATTTCATAATGAAAGTTCCTGCTTTCTTCTTTTTTTATGCAGGTCAATTATATGAAGGTTACGATGAAGAATATGACTGCCCTGTGCTGGATGAAGATCGGGTGAGTTCATGTGCAAAGTTAAGCATAGTTGTGGGTTTTATTTTAGTTGCAACAAAAATCTTGTAGGACTTTTTCATCTGATGTTTTCTCCCTTTTAGGTAGTTGATGAACTGGAAGACAAGATGACTGATGGTGGCATTATAGTTGATTACCACAGCTGTGATTTCTTTCCTGAACGCTGGTTTAATATAGTATTTGTACTTCGCACTGAAAACTCTTTCCTGTATGACAGACTGGAAAGCAGGTAAATTGGTGCTGTAATTGGAATTCTGTGTTGTGATTAAACTTAAAGGCTATCAGATATGGTTTCTTATGTTACAGCCAGTGGTCTTCTGTCAAATTAATTGGCATAGAGCAGGGGTGGGCAAACTGTGCCCCACCAGATGTTCATGACTACAATTCCTATGAACCCCTGCTTCTGAATACATCTGGAGGGCCACAGTTTGCTCACCCCTGGCATAGAACATTGCTGTTGAGTTATAGACTTCTATTCAGCTTCCAAATACCTGATTAATCTACTGGTGTCACGGAACATGACAACTGGCAGGTGCTTCCTGACAACGATTCTAGATTCATCTCAGGGATAACACAGCATTGTTATAGGCACACTTGTAATACATTGATTATACATATATGAATGTTAACAGTTTTAATTCTACATAAGTGTTTTTCATGAATCAGCTTACCCTGGGTATATAAGGTGAGGATCTTCAAATTTGAAAACACAATTTTTTTTAAGGCAGACCTCTCATGAGTTTCTAAATGTGTTCATTTTCCTGAGATTCTTTTTACCTTGACAATGTCCACTTACTGTGTTCCTTACATTTATTGACGTAAACCAAGTCAGCATTTCAACTGCTACCTCAAGGCTGTTCTGACTTATTTGTTGTTGGGAATATCTGATTGAAATATGTTATCTCATTGAAGTCTGCAGAAATGTTCAGTTGATGTTGCTAGCCAGGCCCAGGAATTGCTGCTTGATTTTTGCTAAATTTGTAACAGTTACTGAAATATTTTCAAAATTCTCTTACATAGTTTTGTAAACTCTTGCTCATTTTTTCCTAGGGGATATAGAGGCAAAAAACTTCAGGACAACATTCAGTGTGAGATTTTTCAGACTATTTATGAAGAAGCAATGTCCTCTTATAAAGAAGAAATTGTACACCAGTTGCCTAGCAACTCTCCAGAAGATATGGAGCAGAATTTAGATCAAATTATACAATGGATTGAACAATGGATAAAGGACAACAACTGAAAATAATAATTAAGGATAATAATCAAAAAAGCGTTACAAAATAAAATTTGGTTTTGTGTAGGTAAATTAACTGATGTTTCAGTCACTGGGGAAATGGTAATAGCTTTGATAAAAGATAATTATGGACTTCTGAGGCCGAATAGATTTGTGTTGCACTTTCAGACTTGTCTTGCACTTTCAATGGAACTCATAAGGATAGTACTTTGGAAGTCAAACATTCATAGTGTAATTTCTAAGACCACTGATTTCAATAGGCTTAGACTGGAGTAAACTCCGTATGATTGCACTGTTATTGTTTAAGAATGCTTGAAGACAGTTTGGGGCAAAAAAAAATTTGATTAAACAAAACCTGACTGAATTCTCTGAACTAGAAGCTGCCAACCTTTCTGTCCCTGTATATATATATATTTAAGTTGGGTTGTTTATCAGGATTCTTAAAATAGTGGGACCATAGTACTTAAACCTTATGAAAGTTAAACCAAGTGTTATTTTTTTATGAACAGCAATCTTTAATAGACTTTTATGTCTTCTAAATCATAACAGAGGACCTTAGCCAACTTTCTGTCAGAAAAAGACGGAAGGATCCTTTTTTTCTTTTTCTTTTGGTGTTTGTCGTCAACATAGATCTCTGTGGTGTTAAAACATTAGTGGTATTTTGCAGAATTTAGCAAACAAGATAACTTGGGATGTTCTTCCGGTATAAATTTAGTAAATTAAAAACTGGCTGCCGATATTGCTTGTACCAGCCTAGACATCTCCTTGGTAAAGTTATTTGCTATGGCCGGAATGTAGATTTATCCTCCTTAGGGTTAGCAGAGAAGCTTTGGACAGTACAACCTGAGCTACATAGGTTAGTACACTCATGTTGAAAGTATTAGAATTGATCCTCAGGAGTCAGGCTTCTTGCACAGACATCACTTCTGCAAAAGATTGTATTTTTCCATGTCATTCAATGTAGTATATTAATTTATCTATTTTATGTTGTAAGACAAAATGCGTACATATTTGTTTAGGGTTTGTATAATGTATTACACTCAAGTAGTGTTTATATTATTTGTAATTTCATGTAAAAACTAAATTCGAATTTGCTGTGGAAAAATTCACTATACATTCTGAATAATATTTGGCAAAAAAAATACCACTTGTAGTAGTCTAATTTGTTCACACAAATAATATTTACTTTATGGCCTATGTTTTGAAGTACATCTCAGTGTTTCATTTAGGAAAACTCAGTTTATAATAATTGTTTAAAGTTTGTATTAGAAAATAGCTGCATTGTTCTTCTGGTGAACAATTGATTCTAACACATCTAACTAGTCTTATAATAGTTCCTGTATAAAATGCAGCAATACCCGAAGCAGGAAAAATACTTTGCAAATTGCAAAGTTTCATTAGCTTCTGAGCTCTTTTGAGGCAGTCGGTGTCTGGAATTTGTTTGCAAGGGGTTGTTTTCAGGCTATTCCTGGTGTTGGGAATAAATGTGGCAGGACAGAGTTCAGACTGCACATCAGAGTTCATAATTCTTGGCTCTGTGATTTTAGAGCAGGGCTGTACAATGCTAGATGATCTAAAGTTGTAATAGCATTTCATCCATCCCTGCACTGACTGCGTGCTTTGAAATATATGTCCTTTAATATCCTAATTGCTCTCTGTACTTATGTATCTATCCCACTGTGAAATATGCTTTACAGAGATATAGTGCTAATAGTCTTACTTTATAGGTAAGAAAATTGAACCCAAGAACAATTTTTATGATGGTTTTCAGAATAATAATGTAGGTTTATATATTCCCTTGTCGATTCCAAGTGGTGTAGTCCCCTTTCTCAACTTTTTTACTGTTGAGAAACTTCTGAAACATTCTTCAGGGTTCAAGAAACCCCAGGAGTGGGATTATCGTGGAGAATATGGTTAAGAAGCATTGCTGTGTACATGCCCACTAAGAGCCCTACCCACTCCCTCCAAACCCATCATTGGCCATTTTGGGAGGGTTTTTTTATATTAATGTGACCAGATTTTAACATTGGTAAAACGGGACACCATTGACTGGGGGGGGGGGGTTGTTCTTGATTAAAAATTTGGTCTATATGGAGCAACAAAAAGTTGCATAGAATGCAAAAATAGTATTGTATATATATATTTAATTGCAAAATAAGTACAATTTGCCAGGTACCCCCAAATGTCCCTCCAAAAGTGGGACAATCTGGTCACCTTACCTTATATGGTCATAAATATAAATTCCACCCATTTTGGAAACCCTTCCAAGGCTGCCAAGAAACCCCAGGGTTTCATGAAACCCTGATTAAGAAAGCCTACTCTAGGTTCTTAGCTTGAAGTTTTTCACAGCATGTGCTACTTGATCCTTTTAATTTGATGATTTAACCTACAACCTGCTATAATGCAGAGCAGATGCTCTACCATGGAACCCGAACCCCTGTGGAAATCATTGCTTAAGAAATACTTCCAATTCAGGATAATATGTAATTTGTTATGCACCTGAGAGCAGTTCCCTTCTAGACTAAAGTCAAGATAACTTGTAATCCCAAGCACATCTACATAGAAGCAAGTTTTGTTGTATAAAGTGTTTCCTTCTCAGGAAAGTGTTTTGGCTTGTATCCTTAATATAGATTATTTGTACTTTTAAAGTGGTATGATCTATGCTACCTTACCATTCCGTTACTTCATTTCTTTCTGAATTGGCCCCTTGGCAGAAAACCTGTGGAAAGACACTGCGTGAGATGACATATGAAACATTTCATTTTTATAGCCTAAGAAGATGCAGTCCCGACTATTGTTTCAAGTAAACAAATCAGACTGGGAGAATCAAACTCAAAACCTTAAGCAATGTTTAAGTTTAGTGGGTTTCGCTCTGCCTAAATTACCACCTATGATAGCCACATAATTAAAAGTAGAGAAGAAACACCTGTATCATTGTAAACTCCATGAGGGAAAGGAGGAATTATGTAGAAAATCTCTTTAGCTGTGGAGAACTTTTAAGCCTCGCTGCATCTATACCATTTGCAAAGCTGACTGAAACTTCAGATCTCCCTCGGAAGAGAGGAACCATCCAGAGGGGAACAATGCGGAAGGTGGCTTTTAAATGCTCTGAAGCGAAGACACGTGTCTAAGCGGATGCATTTCCCCACCCACCCCCTTGTTTTTCCTGTTTCACGACGGGGCAAGCGGGAGACAATTATTAAAACCGGCGACCAAGGAAATCGAGTCTGGTGGGTGGCCGCGTTGGTCTGAAGCTGCAGAAGGAAGGCGCCGCTGGACTCAAACTTTCTCGAGGTAAAGATAGTTACGTCCCTTTGCCCTAACTACGGGAAAGGCGGGCTCGGGGACAGGCCGACGGGCGCAAAGGTGAAGCCCTGCCCTCACGGGAGGGAGGGAGGGAGACGGGATTGAGGCTGAGGGCCAGGCGACCAGGAGCGGGACTACTCCAAGGGGAAGCGGTGGCAGGAGCCAGCTGCGTGGAAGGGGGGAGAGGGCCAGCGCTAGCGGACGTGGATTCCGAGCAGAGGCTGTGTAAGTCGCCAGTGCGGAGCAAAGGGGCGCGGGGGTGGGGCAGGAGGCTCTGAGGTTTACGTGTCGTCGGAAGAAGTCTGCGGGAGGCCTCCACGGGTTGGGGGAGTGTCTGTTTGCTCCAGAGCCCCGTGTCTGGGAGGCTTTGGATCGGGCCCTTCCTTGCTGGCTCTTTGTGAGCTGCTGGCGATGCCTTTCGTGGCTGCCCAGGGGGAAATCCGCAGCTCTAGGGCGGCGGTAACTGCGTGGGGTTAGATTTTTCCCCCCTGTTGAATGGGCGATCCCCCTTAGAAGTAAAGGTGGCATGGCTGGAAAGATCAGTTCCTTCATGGCTGTGGAGCTGTCAAGAGGTTGTGGCGAGGGGCTCCACAGCCGTACTGCCTCACACGCAGATATAAAGGATTTTAATTTGGATGTTTAAAAATAAGTATGTATTCTAATGGTAGATTCTGATTTTATTCTAATGAGCGATTCATAGCCGCTAAAACTTTGCTCTGAGAAGGGCGTAACTTTCTGTTTGCTGTTCCTTTCACTTCATGAGCCTGTCTGGAGTTAGTTGCAATTGTGGCGTGGAAAAATAGGTGCTTATTAATGTTTTAGGTGTACATTCAGTCAATTATTCATTGCCTTGATTCCCGTGAAGTCTGCATGAATGAGGAAAAGGAAATTCGTTTCCCTTTTATTGTGGGTTGGGTTTGGGTTGGATAGCTGGTGAAAGAAGCTACCATGTTGATTAGAGATTGTATCCTTTATGAGAGAAAACGAGGATGAGAGAAAACGAGAGGGTTTTCTGTTTTTATCTAGATCCTTTCCAGAATTGCCCATTATTTGAAAAATAATACTCCCCCTGAAATTTATTTTTGAAGGACTGCTCAATATGTGTGAAATGAGTGCACATTTTTCCAGCATTAACTAAGCCTGTCTTTTTTACAGACATAATGCAAATCTACTACTAAGGCAGTGTTAACATGTTTGACCATGGTTTGTCAAGGGTGTGTAAATGTCAACATTACACAATCAATATTTGTAGAAAAGTTGCATAACTTCATGCTATAAGACATCTAAAATCCTGAATTAATTCCAATTGTCCAAAACTATTAAGTGTGTAGAATTGTGTGTGGTGTGTGTATATAATAGCTGCTTATGTATGGCAACTGGACATTTTGTGTTTTCATTTTAGAAGTCTGTCATAAAATATTTTAAATTAAGAATAAAGTATCAGAATTAGTATTACTCTGCTCCCACAATAAAAGTATCCATCTTTTTGCATGATTGATAGATATGCATTAGAAGTAGAGTTGCTATTCCTTTAATGGATAGCTATTTTGGGAATTATTGTATTAAAGTATATGTACGAATTACATGTGTAGTAGTAATAGTTGGAATTGCATTGCTAACTGTTCCACTGGAACTAATAAAGTGAATGTTCATATTAAAATCTATTAAAGATTTAATTTTTGTGAACCAATTCTAATTTTTGAATAGCAGTGTTTGTATCAGCTGCTACATCTTCTTGCAGTTTAGGTAATACCACTCACAGTGTTGCTGATTTTTATTTCATGCTTTTCTGCATTAAGGTAATATAAATAATGATTTCCTGTTGATATTTTTGCTGATCAAAGATTTATAATTATTTATTTTCCTTGAAAGGGCAGTCCTAATTCATGAATGATTTGCATCGGATTTAGGTTTGACAGTTATTGATTTAACCTCTATATCAGATGGATTGTAACAATACTTTTCTTTTTTTCAATTTAAAGTAAACCTTGTGGCTGGGTGTGTCTCTACTAGTAAGGAACAAGATTGCACTGATAGGCTTGTATGTTCTTGGAAACTTGCTCTGCAATAAATTTCTGTTCATTTGGTATAAATGTGTGCTTCATTTTGAATTCCTTTTGCTTATAGTTTCACACTCCTAAATCTTGTGGATAAGAAGTGTGCATTATTTAAATTATTGTCACCCGGTTTGTTATCCACAAGATTACCTAGATAATGTGAAATGAGTTTTTCACTGCTGTCTAAGAATTGCTGGAAAATGCTAAAATATATTGATCTAGATTTATTATGACTGTGTTTTTCAGCACAGCTATTATCTCAAGACACTTTTTTTGGGAAATCCATCTAGAAACAAGAAGCTATTTGCATTACCAATGAGTGAAGCAATCTTATTACAGAACCATCCAGAAGAAGCTACAGAAGATGATGATGATATGACATGTGGTGATCTGGGAAATGGGCTTGTTAAAGGAAATAATGATATTTATGAACTAGAAGGTTTAAATACACACCCAGTCAGTCCCCGAAAAGGCTCAGCAAGAAAAAGTGTCAGTTTTTTAATGGTGCCAAACAACAAAGGAGAAGAACATGATGCAGCAATTTTTCGGTGCTCAAGATGTAATTGTTTAAATGACATATCAATCAAAAAGTCTGGAGTGAATGGATTTGCACCCTGCAGCCGACAGAACAGCTTTGGTACGTTTTAATGTTGGGGTGTAGGGTTGTCAAATTTCGGTTGGAGACTTTGGGGCAGAGCTTGGGAGAACAGAGACTGTGGAGGGGGGATTTTTAGCAGGGCTGTGATGCCATAATTTGCCTTCCAAAGCTGCCATTTCCTCCCAGGGAACTGATTTCTGTTGCCTGGGAAACAATTGTAATTGAAGAATAACTCCAGGCCTCACCTGGAAGTTGACTACCCTTCATTGGGGCATTACTGTACTCAAAATGACTAAAGTTATAGTGCAGCTGAGAGACTTCATCAATCATAATAATATCACCAAGATTAGATCCTTGGTAGTTTTGTTGGTCTTACAGGATAAGAAATATGGGGCAAGTCAGAATGGAAGAAGAAGTTGGCTTTTATACCCCACTTTTCTCTACCAGAAGAAGTCTCAACATGG
This sequence comes from Paroedura picta, assembly GCF_049243985.1. Classification (NCBI taxonomy): domain Eukaryota; kingdom Metazoa; phylum Chordata; class Lepidosauria; order Squamata; family Gekkonidae; genus Paroedura; species Paroedura picta. Next base: position 35,919,857 of record NC_135375.1, read on the forward strand.
CATACAACTGCCCACTCTTCTTCTCCCCACAACAGACACCCTGTGAGGTAGGTGTAGCTGTGAGAGCACTGATATTACCACTCGGTGAGAACAGCTCTACCAGGGTTGTGGTGAGCCCAAGGTCACCCAGGTGGCTGCATGTGGTGGAGCGGGGAATCAAACCTGGCTTGCCTGATTAGAGGTTGGCACTCCTAACCACTGCACCAAGAATTGCTCTTGAGATGCCTACTAGCTGTTGCTGAGCTATTTAATTATACTAGGATTGCCTACTCCAATTTTGGGAAATTCCATGAGATTTGAGATGGTGCCTGGAGAAGGGAGCTCAGTGGAATGTGTGGCAATAGAGTCTACCCTCTGAAGCTGCAGTACTGTTGAGGGGAACTGATCTCTGTAGTCAGGAGATTGGATGTAATTTTGGGAGGACTCAATGCCTTATTTTGAGATTGGCAATCATAATTTATACCGGAATAAGGAATATAGAATACTGGACCACATTATTTATTTATTTATTTTATTTTGTTTTGTTTTATTTATTTATATATACTGCCCTCCCCCGAAGGCTCAGGGCGGTTTACAGGGAAGAAGAAGAAGAGTTGGTTCTTATATGCCGCTTTTCTCTACCCGAAGGAGGCTCAAAGTGGCTTACAGTCGCCTTCCCATTCCTCTCCCCACAACAGACACCCTGTGGGGTGGGTGAGGCTGAGAGAGCCCTGATATCACTGCTCGGTCAGAACAGTTTTATCAGTGCTGTGGCGAGCCCAAGGTCACCCAGCTGGTTGCATGTGGGGGAGCGCAGAATCGAACCGTCCGCATTCCTAACCACTACACCAAACTGGAACTGGAAACAGATACAGATAACATGAGGTAACACGTGACAACAGCAATAACAGTACAACAACAATAACCCCAATATGATAACAGCAATAATAATATGATAGAACTGCAAAGGAGCCTCAGCTCAACTCTTACTGGGATCCAATGCGTTAGGCAGATCAATGGCGGTCATAATAGGAGGGGGGGCCTGAGGGAAGTGATGGTCTGGGTCAACCTCAACCAAATGCCTGGTGGATGAGCTCCCTTTTGCAGGCCCTGCGGAATATTAATATACCACAGCAAATCTTTGTTGTTTAGAATGTTCATGGGTCCAGCTTGTTGTTTCGGTTGCCTGGTTTCCCTGATTCTGGCAATTTTTAAAATGAAATTAATACCACAGCTTCTATATGGAGCAGCAATTTGGGGCACTGGAAATCTGCCCAAAACAGATTTGTCTGCCTGCTGTTGGCAACCCTCAACATCTTCAGGTGTGGGTGGGACTAACAACTGTGGTTTACAAAGCATCTTAATTGTTGGCTGAAAATTACCTTTTACATATCTCCACATCTAACTTTGACATATGTGGAGGTATGAAGGCTAACTCATGGCATCATTTTGTATTGAGATTAATTTCAGGAAAATACTGGAGGAGCCATACTTTTTGTAAAACACATTATTAGAACATAGTGCTCAAACTGATGTTGGATCAGTAGGGTTCATGAGAACAACCCTCTTTTATAAGCACAATGAAATCAGTGAAGTAGCACCTTTAAGACCAACAAAGATTTATTCAAGGCGTGAGCTTTCAAGTGCATGCACTTATAAGCAGTTACTTTTATCTCCCCTGACTTTTCCAGAGTACTTTTCTGATATAATTAGTGAAAGCCTTTCTGTATTCATTTCTAAGACACACTTGCAGTTTTGGAAGGCCCTTTCAATGGGATTCTATACAGTGAGAGTCTGATATTATGGTGTCCAATGAGGAATTGTCTCATTTCACATTCTGGTGTCTAGGATTTAAGGATGAGGGCAAAAGATGTCTGAAGATCATATCTGGTTTCCCAAGAGTGAAATCAAATAATACTGGCATATAAAGATAAATTCATTTATTTTCAAATGGGAAGTTTTACTGCCACTGCCATAAAGATAAAAATGTTGGTGAGACAACCTAATCTAAGTATGGTTGGCAGTTTTGAGTTGGGAAATTCCTAACGTTTTTTGGAGTAGCATTTGGAGAGGGCAGGATGCGGGGAGAGATATCAATAGGGTATAGCACCATTAAGTTCACCTTCCAAAGGTTCCCCAGCGGGAATGACCTACTTTGGTTTATAGATCATATGTAATTCTAAGAGATCTCCAGTCACCACTTGTGGATTCAAGGAGAAATAGATTGGTCTCATGTTAATGAAGTTTGAGAAAAATCCCATGAGAGGTAAACAGTGAGAAAGAATGTAAATTATGTAGTATATTCTGACCCAAGAATCTTTACAGAAATGCTTTAATTATGTTCAGTTCAAGGAATGCTTCCAAAATAATACTTTGAATAGCGATCGATTAAGGCTATTTTCAGGGGCTGCTTGGGGTTGGCAAATCTAAGTGTTGACCAGCTGTTCAACTCTTAGTCATTAGCTTGTAAAGTATATTATTAGACTGTAAAATATATCATGGTTTTATTTTGAGAAGTTTTAATGGTTATGTATTTTTGTTTTATTTAAACGTGTAGTTTTGCTTGCATACTGACCTCCCTTTGCATACTCAGCAGAACGGAAAGATTCTAGGATTAAGCCTAGAATTCAAGGCATCCAAGTTTGCCATAATGCCTAGGTAAAGGCGCATGAATAAAGTAGAATATTTCTTCTCAGTTAGGTTTTGAAATTGAACAAAAATATTATGATTATCTTGTAAATATGCAGGCAAAAATATGCAAAATAGCTTTGTAAAACAGCTGGTGTTTTCATTTTTAGACCTTTTTTTAAAAGCACACTAAACATTAAAATGTAAGAATATTAGTTTTAAACCAAAGGCACCCGGGCATGTTATTAAGATCTTGCTGTTTTTGTTGTGAATCATACAGAGTCAAATTCTGAGGCATCAAATGATGAATTAAGGCAACATCTTCAAGAAACTGTAGAAGTAAGTGCCTTCAGAATCTTATATCTCTCAAATAGAAAAAAGAGGCATTTAATTAAAAATTAATTGTTGAATTTTGTTAACTGGTAAGGTAAAGGTATCCCCTGTGCAAGCACTGGGTCATGTCTAACCCTTGGGGTGACGCCCTCCAGCGTTTTCATGGCAGACTCAATACGGGGTGGTTTGCCAGTGCCTTCCCCAGTCATTACCGTTTACCCCCAGCAAGCTGGGTACTCATTTTATCAACCTCGGAAGGATGGAAGGCTGAGTCGACCTTGAGCCGGCTGCTGGGATCGAATTCCCAGCCTCATGGGGAGATGGCTTCAGACAGCATGTCACTGCCTTACCACTCTGCGCCACAAGAGGCTCTTGTTAACTGGTAACGGAAGTCAAATAGATTTGTTATTCACAGATAAATAAATCCTAATGAAAATATTGGTTTTGTAGTCTGGAATACTCAACAAAAGTTGGGTCGGTTATTAGTTTTCATCGGGCCTTTATTTTAATCTTGCAGACATGGATCACAGAACTGTGTTGTTCAAAAAATGTGTGTTGTATATAGATTTTTGTTGTCAGTTCTCCAAAAGTTTAATGTGCCATGTCTGAATATTCCCAGTTAAACTTGGGTGCTCTTTTTTTTCGTAGCAGAGGGTGACAAAACATGTGGATTCTGTCTGTCTGAATGGGAATGTGTGTTTTTTTAATTGTTTACCAATCTTGAATTTCTTCTTTCTTAGGAAGTAGAAATTTTAAGAGTTGAGTTGGAAGCCTCTCAAAGACAACTGGAAGGCAAAACACAAGCATTAAAAATTCTACAGAGTATGGTAAATGTTTTAATTCATTTATTTTTAACTTCAATGTTAGAAATCACATTAAGACTTAAGTTCAATATTAAAATTTGAAATGATTAATAAAATGTTACAGATTTCAGATAGGAGTGAATAATCTATTATAGGTTTGTGATGTAATGTGAAAAAAAATCTTTATTATTGTTGCTTGCCCTTTCTGGATAGGTCAGGGCAGGTAACAACATACTAAAAATGGTGGACACTGCTAGTATTCAATGCTGACCTTCAAAAATCAGTGGAATGTGCACAGTTGGCTAAACCATATTAAAAATAACATTCTCAAATCAGTTTTGTTTCCTTGCAGCCAACATAAAACTGTATGTTCTATTTTCTATTTGCAATCATGACAGGAGAAAGGATGATAAAGCATACTTTGCTGTGTGTTAACTGAAGTAGCTTATGATATTGAAAAACACTTCCACAAACAATTGTTGTTTACTCTGTTGCTTCTTTTTCATTTATTTTGATGTATTTCTATTTATTTCATTTCCACCCAGTTGTTTATTAAAATATTAAGTAAGAAGTAGGGATATCTCAAGAGGCTAGTACATTTGGGGGAAACTGGACTTCGTATATGCAGAAACCATTTATCTACAAGGCCAAGGGACTCTTAATAAAATATCAACAGGACTTCAAGCACTCTTCATTGAGCTATGTTTAAATCAATAACTTAAGTACTTAATTAATCAGAATCCTTGCAAGCCCCTGTAAAATTAAACATCAAAACTTTAGAAGGAGAAGAAGAAGAGTCGGTTCTTATATGCTTTCCCTTTCCTCTCCCCACAACAGACACCCTGTGACGTAGGTGAGGCTGAGAGAGCTCGATATTATTGCTCGGTCAGAACAGCTTTATCAGTGCCCAAGAGAGCCCAAGGTCACCCAGCCAGCTGCATGTGGGGGAGCAGGGAATCAAACCCCGTTTGCCAGATTAGAAGTCTGCACTCCTAACCACTACTAAGCTTAAAAGGCATTTCTATGCACACACTGAACTGGGCAGTAGTTAAGGTAGTTAGGCTGCTTCCTAGCTGCCTTAGTATGGATAATATTGTCTCCTTTCCAAAGTTGTGCCTCATAGGAGTATATCAGTACAAAATTATAGGTAGATTGTGCTAGTACAAAAGGTAGATTGTGCTAGTAATCCAGCCTTCTGTTGGGATGGGAGACCAAGGATGTCCAGGGTTGCTACTACCCAGAGGCAGACAATGGCAAGCTGCATTGGAATATCTTTGCTAGGAAAACATAGCAGGAAGAATCAGATTGCTGCCCCCCTATTGCCCCCAAATTCTTCACCACCCCCTACTGCCCCAAAATTCTTCACAGTTCCCATGATCCCTGGTGTGATGTACCACGCACTTTGGGAACCCATATTGTAATGGGATCGGTGGATTGTGCTGTATGTTTTAGTAACTCCTTGTTCATAGCCTTTGGCACTAGTTTTTCTCTTAATTTAAAGTCAGATTTGTTATTTGCTTTTACATGATGAAGACAGCATTTTGATTCCTTATCACATATGTATATTTATACTAGATACAGTGTAGGAGTGCAGTTTCCAGTAGCTGGCTTAATTGATACATAGGTTGATATAATTTTAAAGACACTGTGACAAGGAATATTTCTGCTTTTTGTTAAATATTTCTCAGGCAGTCTTGGATAAAGCCACTAGTCATACTAAAGCAATGTTTAAGAAAACTGAACAACAAAAGAGAACTCTAGAAAAGGTAAGAGTATACCTGACTTTACATTCAAGTGTAACACATAAGGGCCACAATCTAGAACAAAGTTGAATGAAAGTCCATTTGTTTGTGTTCCTAATTCTTGTTTGGAAATGTTAGGCTTTTATTTATGTTAACAGATATAATGGCTTGCTGTACTTCTTATAGTAAGGCAAGGATATGATCCTTAAAGCTTAGAACAATTTTCTTTACATCTCTTTCTTAAGTAAAATATCTTTTTATAGATAACTGCAAAGCGTTCAAAAGGTTATACATTTAACTAACATTTCCATTTGTTACCTAATTAATGTCCACTGATCATATATGGAATTCAGCAGTTTTGTTCTGTGCATGAGAAGTTACTGACATGCCCCAGAATTTTTTAGCAGCTTTGGAGAAGGAGACTTACATCGATAAATGGATGCCTTCTATCAGTTCCATTTTAAATGATCTTGGTATTTATAGTGAATATATTGAGTTTTTAAAATCTCTCTGTTTGCTATCTGCATTTACTACTATATCACGGGTGTATTCAGGATTAGACCTCTGTGGAAGACACATTTGGGGGTTGAAATGCATTGTATGTTATTTCAGTGATTAGCCTATGGCAGCCTTTCTCAATTTTTTTTACCATTGAGAAGCCCCTGAAACATTCTTCAAGCTTTTAGAAACTCCTGAAGTGAAGAAGAAGAAGAAAGAGTTGGTTTTTATATGCCACTTTTCTCTACCAGGAGTCTCAAAGTGGCCTTCCCTTTTCTCTCCCCACAGCAGACATTCTGTGATGTAGTGAAGCTGAGAAAGCCCTGATATTACTGTTCGGTCAGAACAGTTCTAACAGCGCTGTGACAAGCCCAGGGTCACCCCACTGGCTGCATGTGGGGGAGCGGTGAATCAAACCCAGCTCACCAGATTAGAAACTGCCACTTTTAACCACTACACCAAGCTGGTTCAATTGTACAGAATATGGTTAGGAAGCATAGCTGTGTACACACATATCCAGGGCGCCTCCCCTTCTCACCCTCTCCAGGCCCATCATTGGCCATTGGGGGGGGGGTCGACATCACCATATATGGTCATATCACCTGATAAAAGTTTCACAAATTAAAAAAATAATTAATTAGCTCTCACCCATTCAAAAAACCCTTATAGGGCCATCAATAAATCCAAGAGTTTCATGAAACCCTGGTTGAGAAAGCCTGGCCTATGGGCTTTGTTTGTGTTTTTAACTTGGTAAGTTGTGCACAATTAGCATTAATATAATTTCATTAACTATATTTTGTGGACACATAACCTTTTGGGTCCCCACTATTTGTTGGCTGAGTTTGTTGCTTTTTGTTTTTGTAACATCCTCTTTTTGGGTTTTCTTCAGTTGGACTAGATGGCCTGTATGACCCCTTCCAACTCTGTTTGTATGAGTCTAAATTAAATAGCTCTTGGGACACTATGCTTGGCAGGACATACATCAGGATGTTTCTTGAAAAGGCTTACTATCTGCAGACTACTTTGCAATTTGCATGTTCAGTCAGATGATGGCCTACTTGACAATCTTTCGGAATAATTCTGCTTGTCTGCTTCAGTTTGAAGTTGTGGTTGAAGAAAAGAAAATTGAATTATTTTGTCATTGGATGGATGCTTTGCTAACTTTTACAATGCTTAGAATATGAAATATTTTTCTGTTTTCAGAATGGCTTAATTAGATGTCCTTTGGCTTCTAGGCCTGATATTTAAACCTAGGTTCAAATCTCAGTGATCTGTTGGTTTTGTCAATGTGGAACATCCACAATGTGGAACATTGTGATAAAGTATATGGAGGAACAAGAGCTCCTGAGCTTGAGAATTTTAGAGTTCCATTTTTATCATGAACAAACCATGGTTCATTATGTCTGAATGTTTTTTTTATTTTCTAGGAAATCAATGTTTTACAGTGGGAAATCAAAATTAATCAGGAGAGATTTAAAAATATAGAGGAGACTTGGGCAGAAAAATACGATAGGTAAGGAAGTAAATCTTTATTCACAATAATTCAGACCAATAAAAAATACAATATACATAAGTAATTTAAAAGGTGCTAAAATATGTGAAAAATAAAACAAAAACCATAACACCACATATCTCTGTGTACAAATATCATCTGAAGTTAATACCTAATTTAATAGCAGTATATGCTGTAATTTAAAATTTGTCATCACTCAGCAGTATTTTTCATCTTACCAACTGAGGACAGGCCCGAAAATCTTTCCAGCACTGGTTGTATAAACTTAATCTCGTAGTGTATATATGGGGCAAATACTCCACTGTTTCTATCTGTCCACTTGCACAGGGGCAGAGTCTTTGAGATAAATGGATTTTTAAATAATGGCCTAATACTGCTGTGGGCAGGGTTGAACATCTGGCTAGACTAAAGGCTTTTCTCTGTTGGCTGTTCTCCAGACTAAGTAGATAAGAGGCTGGGGCAAGAAGATATTTATTTCTAGCTGGTGCCTGGAATCCAGGAGCTCTAGGTATATCCCACTGTCTACCAGTATCTTTGATCTTCTGCTTAATTACACTCATAGCCTGGAGTAGATTTAACTCAAGTAGTAAATTCATTGATAATCCCAATTTTTCTGTTTTATATCTCGCTGATTTCAGCCAGGATGATTGGAAATTATCCTCAACAATAAGTGGTGTCATGTTTATAGGTTGATGTTTGAGTTTTAACCATAAGGTGATACAGAACTTAGTAATCTTTTCTTCAACTCTTAACACCCCTGCTTCCACATGCATGGTGCATTTAGGACACTCCGTAGAAGCTGGAAAATGGCTCTGAGAAATTTAGATTGAACCCTTTCTACAGAAATCAATCCTGTTGGTGATGGGCCAATTGAAGTGCTATATAACAATTGGGAGAGGGACTTTTTTCCATCTTCACCAAGCTAGCACCATATCTGGCCCCAGGACATCTGACCACGGTGGTCCAAGCAGTATTCACCTCTAGATTGGACTACTGTTACTCACTGTATGTGGGCCTGCCCTTGACCCTAACGTGGAAGTTACAACTGGTCCAAAATGCTGCCACATGGGTCCTTACTAGGAAATCATGGGTCTTTATTAGGAAACCATATAAGACAGGTATTGCGGCAGCTACGTTGGCTCCCAGTCGAATTCTGGGTCTGGTTTAAGATTTTGGTATTAACCAAGATCATATATCTGTGAATATGCCACCCCCCCCCGAGTCAATCGCCTAGGTGAACCAACTGTTAATCCTTGGCACCAAAAAAGTGGATCTGGCCTTGGCCAGGGCCTTTTTGGCCTTGGCCCCTGACTGGTGGAATGATGTCCCAGAGGATATCAGGGCCCTGATGGAGCTGACATATTTCTACAGGTCCTGCAAGACAGAGTTCTTCTGCCAGGCTTATGGTTGAGGCCAATACAGACAGCACATGAATCAGAACATCCATGGGCCTCCAGTGTTTGCTACTCATTTCTCCCCCCCCCCTTCTTGACCAGAAGAAACAATACTTTTAAGACAACTGGCTGTTTTAATTAAGCTATAGCTAGTCCAGATGGATTAAACATTTTACTGATTGGAGTTTTGTATTTATGGTTTTAATTGTACTATATATTAATTGATGTAAACCTCCCCAAGACGACTGGCTCAGTATGGGCAATAATAAATATTTTTCCTGTTTATTCAGAATATATTGTGAAAATGCTGCACTTAAGGAAACACTTAAATTGAAAAGTGAAGAAGTTAAAATACTGAAATCTGAAAATGAATGTAAGTAAGCTCTGTTTACTTCATTTTTTAAAAGTATAATGCATCCTGCGGAAGTTCAGATACTGGTTTGTATACCTGCAGCTGTGTCACATGCCTGGGAAATGGATTAGAGCCCTTTGTTTAGGCAAAACCATCTGTACTGTAGAGCTAGGCACCTGGACATAAATTCCATGCCACATGTCATCTAATGCCCTTTCACAGAGGCACTGAAACTCCTTAAAAGAAAGAGCTATTTATAATTTTGGCAGCTATTGAGTGGAGGATTGGGTCACTGACTTGATGTGATGCATTTTGCTGTACCTGTTACACATCTTGTCAAATTATGGAAGCTATAAGCCAGGTCAGGACTTGTATGGGGGGAGGGGGAGGCAATAGCAAACTATTTCTGCTTCTCACTAGCTTTGAAAGCCCCTCTCTGGGGTTGTCATGTGTTGGTTGCAACTTTATTGCACATGCATTACACCATGTTACTTCACTGTCATAGTTAAGATCTCTTTTTAATGCACTGCTGAGGGTCAGATGAATGGAGCAGTTCTGTTGTCACTCATGAATAAATGAGTTTTTCCTTACTTGCTGTTATCTGTGTGTGTCACTTTTCTGCCAATGCTCACAAATGTTTAAACAGCAGAATTTCTTCGGGACATCTTTGAGTGATACTGTTCCAACTGGACTCACTCAAGCCCTTGGTGGTATTTTCAAAAGTTGATGTCACACATTTTCTAGCTTGGTCCTCGCCTGACTTATGCATACCTTCACAAAATAGTTGTTAGAAATCCATGGCATGCTTACATGACATATGTACCAGTTCTTTGGTAAAGCAGTTGTACTACTTAGCATTTATTAATTTATTTAATTTACTTTATTTATAGTCTTGGGATGCAATCCAGAATATCCTTGGTATAAAATGTAATGTGATATTTGCTGCCAGGTTCCACAAATCTTTCCAAGCTTGAACAATATTTGGAGGGGTGGGGGGTGGATCTTGGAAAGTCTGAAAAAATCATATCTAAGTGCCCAGGGACACTTAGAAAGTTAGCTGTCTGTCTGGCGGAGAGGATCAAAGTCAAGTGACTTGTGGCAAAAGTACATTGTTGCCTAGTTTGGCCCTAAAGACTTTTGTTTCAGGTGTACTGTACAAATCAACCCTCCTTTAAAAATCAAAAACAGTGTGAAGTGAGGACTGCAAATAGGGAATGCTAATCATAAGCAACAATATTGAATTTTATAGTTTTGGATCAACAGCGCTTGGAATTGCTTGCCATGCTTGATGTAAAACAGCAGAAGATTGTTCAAGAGAACATGTCTCTTAGTAAGAGTGGCTTCACAGAGATTACAGGGCTTGAGGTATGTGTTTAAAAGCTGTCTTGTTTGTTTCTTTTGCTGCCCTATTTCTGATTGATTATTATAATAATAGTCTGTACAAGAGCGACCAGAAGATCTGCCATATCCTTTAGGAATTGTTTGGTGAATAATTTTGATAAAAACAAGTTACATGTAGCATGTTGGAAAAGTTCTTACGTTAACATGTTTTAATGAATCGTTTTTAAGAATCTTTGATATCCTCAAGCTATGCTACAGCTTAACTCCAAGGCTGATGCCACTGGCAGGAAGCCGATATTTTCAAGACTGTATCCTGGCATATATTTTATCATGGAAAATAGAATACACAGGTTGTAATATCACATTTTTAAAAAGTGAGCTCAGGCTTCTTCTACATACCTGGGCTGCTGTGCTTGGGTATAGTGAAGTCCATTTCTGCACATTGCTTGCTATCTGGCAGTGATGTAGGGAAAAGGCATCACTTAGACCCATTATGCACGGGGGTTTTAGCGCACATTCGGGGTGGAATGGCAGCGACTAAAATCACCGATAACGCACGGTGCCGGCTGCAACCGGCCGCAGCTTCGGTGCATGCCGCCGAAAAAGCCGAGTTCGCAAAACGTGGAAGAAAGCGCAGTTTCCGGGTGACCGGGGCACAACCAGAAGCGGCGCCCGGATCGCCGCGTGCATAATCAGTTACTCTGGGTTTTGCCGCCGTCACGCCCCGCCCCATGCATAACCGGTGTGCGTCGCGTCTTCCCCCTCCGCGTTTTCCATGTGACCCGAAATCGCCGTTTCGGCGGCCGTGCATAATGGGCCTTGGTCATGAAATTTGGGTCACCGTGGGTGGGCAGGTAGTTGAGAGTTTCTGCATTGAGCTGAGGTTCGGACTAGATGACCCAGATGTCCTTCCAACTCTATGAGCAGCTGTAACTCTTCCTCCCCTCCCATTGATTTTTGCTGCTATATTTTTGCCCATCATCTGGTAGCTGACCTCTTTATTACTTCTCCAGTATCCCCTAAAAATTGTTAAAGCTCATCACCTTCTCTACCCAGAGTTGCCTTCTTCTGAGATGGCAATGGAAAAATGAATAGCATCCATGGGTTTATATTGCCTTATTCATAGCAGTAACTAACAATTGCAAGGGAAATTTAGTGTGAACTGCTATCATTCCATTATTCACTTAGATAAGGTTTCAATGTAATTATTTTTCAAGGAGCTAAATTTGCTCACATAATATGTTTGAATTTGCAGCTAGCAGTACTTGGAGCCTGTGCTTGCAATGATCCAGAGGGAGACCCATGCTCATGTGCCAAAATGTCAGCAGCAACTCGAAAACAGCTTCTTCAGCTTAAGCAAGAGGTATTTTGATTTGGGTTTAAAGTAGTGTTGATATGTGCTTTTATTTTTTAAAGTATGGGAAATTTCAGCAAGATTTAATGTCACTGTTTATAAAATACAGTTCAACAGCTGACTTTCTATGTGATCAACAGCTTACTACTATGATGTGCATATAAATGATAGCAGAGCCATGTAAAGAAGAAAATGTTGACATTTTAGACAAGACTGTACTATGTAGGCTTAGTGTAATTAATAGCTGTTCATCTAACTTACCCCTTTAGTATCAGTTCTTTTACATCGTACAACTTTAGCTTTTCTTATATGCAGTCAAACCTAGGAGAGACTTAAGAAGTCTAAATATTCATATAGGTATTATAGGCAGTGCTTTTTTCCTAGTGGCCCACATGCTTGTGATTTCTTGCTTTCTGTTCTGCACAAAAAAGTGACTCGCATCCCTTCTCTCCTTGATTGCCTCACAACAATATGTGGTTGATGGGTCAGCGGCTACAGCACTTCTCTATCCCGTGATGCCAAAACTGACACACAACTCAGAGCAATTGTGAAAGAGTTGCATTCTGTTGTTTCAAGAGGCTTTTAAAATAGTTATTTCTATGGAGGAATGTATTGCTGACTTCCTTTGCTGGTCATCATGGTGCTAATTTTATGTCTCCCACAAGTGACCAGTTTGTAGAGTCTTTCTTAGAAGAAGCAACAGACACTTGACAGAGTACTCTTTAAAAATAAACTGTGGATTTCATCTTTTTCTTTCTTTTAAAAAAGGCTACCTAAATAAACAAAAACGTTTTTTGTTGAACAGTTCGAAGTTCTGAAAAAGAGTAAAGAAGAGGCTTACATAATGGCAGATGCCTTCAGAATTGCATTTGAGCAGCAGCTGATGCGGAGGAAGGACCAGGCTCTGAGACTCACACAAGTGAATAGTGCCTGCAAAAAAGAAACAAAATTATTAAACTGGAAAAGCATGAAGGAGGATGGTAATTTTTCTCCATGTGACATGATTTTCAGTGGCATTGGAAATAGCCTAGATTTTATATTTTTCACAGAAAATTATTTGATATGACTAGCTTATTGCGCTGAGCAATTTATGGTAGACCCGATTAATTAATGTGTCTTTAGTGTTGACTGTTTCCTGGATACCACCAGAACAACATAGTGCCAGCCACTGCCTGGAATACTTTTTGGTTCATCATTAGATTTTTGAAGCATCTAGTGATGACTGATGTATGACTTAGGCCACCCAGCTTTAACAAGCAAGAGAACTTTAATGATTTCTTAGATCACAATAACACTCAGAGGAGTTTTCACATATTCATGTGTGAATAATAATTGTGTAGCAAAACAGTGATGTAGATGTAGGTTGTTGAGGTGTGTGTATATTTATGTGTGTGTGTATAATTTATATATATATTAGCCTTCATGCCCGTTGCATCCAGAAATGCAATGGGCGCTAGCGGGCAGGCGACCTACTGTAGGAGCTGGCGGTGGGGTCAGCTGACGGGCGGAGGGTGCATGGCGGTCGAGTGGGGTGTTGCGCAGCCAGCTGGAGCAATGGCCCCGCAATGGTCAGTGTAGTGTGCAGTGGCCAAGGCAGTAGCCACGCTGGCAGGCGGGGTGACGGCTGTACTGCCAGTTGGGCCACCATGGCTGCTGGCGGGTGGGCTGATCGGCGGCGAAGGCACTGCGCCACAGGAGCACCCTCCTCATCGGCCAGGCAGCATCTGGCTGTGAGGCTGGCTGAGCACCTCATGGCCAGCTTCTGAAGGCAGGTGCTCCAGGGGCTGGCCCAATCCGGGTGTGCCCAGCTTTGCTTACATAGTCTCTTTTCAAAGAGAAAAAGATATTTAATAAATAAAATTGAAAGACATGTTTCATTTATAGAATTATGAATATTATAAGCCCACAAACTTTTTTCAACTGAATTTATTGGTTTTCTGGGGGGAAAACCCTATGTGTATGGAAATAGTTATAGAAAGTTACATATGGGTATCTCCAAATGAAAAATTGCAGTCTTTGTCACTTGATCAAATTAAAGCACAGTTGGAAGCATTAATCCCAATTAAATAAAGGTACCATTTATATGTGGTGTTTTTGATAGGACAGGCCCCCCCCAGTGTGATGCCCATAGGTGCCATGGTGCCTGACAAATGTTTTTAGAAAGTGGGTGGGGCCTGTTTTTTAATAACTGCTTCTTAATTGTAAAATCTTCTGCACTATCCTATGAAATATTTGTTTCTAATGGATTAGAACTTTGGAAATTAGCCATGTCAGAAATCATGCAAATCAAAACTATTTTCAAAATTCTTTATATTATAGTGTACACTATTAGTTGCCTTTGGCATAAGGTTAAAAAACAGACAAGTAATTTACACCAGTCTTCTCTTTGCAGTAGGAATGTCTGGTCTGTGCTTAGCTTTATTCTGTTTTCTAAAATGATGGTGTTACATCTCTGGTTATCTGATTATAAAGTCACAAATACAAAGGCTGAAACTTACATCTTATTTTCTATTCTCAGATATGCTAATGTTTCGAGGGAGCAAGAAAACCTTAGGACAAAAATTAAGAAGCATGATTTCTTCCGCCACTGATAGTAAGAAAGTGGAAGAACTTGATAACCCTCAGGAAATTATCAGGCTACTAATAGAGTTGGTTGGTATCCCCTTTATGAACCTCCATACTAGTGTTGGTTTATTATCTCTGGTCAGATATTTACACATAGATTGTCTGTATGGAATTCTTTATCTATAGTATAGTTTTCCCCCCTCCTAATGTATTCTCTTTGACTATACAGTTGAATGATACAGAAGAGGCTTTGGCTCATCAAAGGAAAGTCAGTTATATGCTTGCTCATACTTTGGAAGAGAAAGAAGACCGCTTACAGCAGAATGAAGGAAATAAACTTCCTGAAGTGAAGACGGATGCCAGTAAAAAAGATCCGGATCTTCAAGCACCAGCTATTGCTGTATGTTCATATTGCCAAACTTGTACTGCTCAGGACTGCTCCTGTACCATTTCCAACACCTGTACAGAACAGTGTCATGATGGAGAATCTGACAGAAAATCTGGATGCTCATGTTCCTCAGTATCTATGAATATGCACTGTGAAGAAACAGATGTCAACAAAATAGAAGGAACAACAGGCATGAGCTGAAGGTACTCTGGGAGATAATTGAAGGGTGGGAATGGTATAGGCAACACACAGTTTTAGCATTATTAATATTTAAGGCTCTAAGCTTCATGTATGGTTAGGCTTCTCCACTGACTTCATGTCAGAGGTAGGTCTGTGTGCACAGTGGCTCTTTATGCACATGCAGCTGCCTGTTACATGGTAAATCAGCAAAGAAGCCTTTTCATATGTTGGAGATTGCTATACTTTAGATTTAAGAATTCCAGAATCAGACAGCAGTTCTATGATCATAATTCAGAAAAAAGAGTGGTTATTTTGTATATTTAAGACTTTAGCTTTAGTTACCTAGGTACAAAAATTACCAGGTTGCTTAGTATACTTCTGTTGTGGGCATTTATTAAATGCATGTCCTTCCATTTTCCTATCCCTTAAGTCTTCTGTTATGAGATAGGTAACTACAGAAATTTAGGAACTATTATTTCATGATAAAATTAATGCTGTATTTATGCTGTGGAGAATACTTAGGACCTGCACAGTAAGTTCATTGGTAATTTTGTCCTATTCCACAAGCAAGCTGTGGCATCTTGCTTAACTTATGAATTATGCATGCAAAAGCAGTTGCATATGTTGCTGGAAATTTGTGCCCAGGAATTTAGAACATGGCTCTTTTTTTTCAGAGTAAAATGTGTGCTCAGTACAAGAATAATCTGTGCGGTCAGTTCAGACAATCTGTTTCGGGGGAGTAGGGTTGGAAGGATTTTAAGTATGCTCATAAATCAGGTGTCACATGAAAAGCTGAGAATGGAATCTGCAAAGCACATGTAGGGAGTATATTGGAGCAATCAGGGCCATGTTTTGCCACGTATTAAACAACAAATGTAGAAGACTTTCAGTTACTTAGGAAAGCAATTTCCCAACAGCAAAGAACTCTCCAAAATGAAATCCAATGGATTTATTAATTCATAGTTTTTGAAAACCATATACCGTAGTTGTATTTTTTAGAAAATAATGATGTTTACTTCCAGTGTGAACATTTTGCAGCCCTTCACAAAACTTTGTGAGGTAGATCACTATGATATCCATTTGACCAGTTAATCTCTGGTCATGGTCTGCCTCTCTACTCCCCCAATGCAAAGCTTTTCTTAACTACCCAAAACATATAAAATAAGTGATATTAGTTGTCTTGTATGAACCAAACCATCACTCTGCCAACAAAAGTGCATCTAGTCAAGGCTATGGTCTTCCCAGTTGCAATGTATGGCTGTGAAAGTTGGACCATAAGGAAGGCCAAGCGTCAAAGAATTGAGGCTTTTGAACTCTGGTGCTGGAGAAGACTCTTGTGAGTCCCTTGGGACTGCAAGGCTTGGATCAGCCCAGACTGCTCCTTAGAAGGCCAGATGAAGCTCAAATACTTTGGCCACCTCATGAGAAGGAAGGACTCCCTGGAGAAGAGCCTAATGCTGGGAGCGATTGAGGGCAAAAGAAGAAGGGGACGACAGAGAATGAGGTGGCTGGATGGAGTCACAGAAGCAGTCGGTGCAAACTTAAATGGACTTCGAGGAATGATAGAGGACAGGAAGGCCTGGAGGGTCATTGTCCATGGGGTCGCGATGGGTCGGACACGACTTTGCACCTAACAATAACAATGAACCAAATCATTCTTGCGGATAGACACCTTTATTAAAACAGCTTGTGGATCTCCCACATATTAGTTCATTGTGGCTTTCCTACATGGCTGGTTTTCCACATGCCAGAAATGTCCACATTTTTTTAAAGCCCCCAAATTATTTCATGAACTGAAAATGCAGAATACTAATAAAAGAACAACATAACACAATTCTCCATTATGGTAGCTGCTAAATACTGTTCTGAACTATATAAAAATAGTGCTGCTGTATGTGTCAGTGGATGATGCTTTATTATTGTTTTTCATTCTATTGAGTGACACTAGGGTAACTATTTTAACTCCTTGTCAATTCTATGCTTTTGCAGAGAGAGATTAGCCTTTTCTCTGTTGACCAAAAGCTTATGGATCTGTTTTATTAACATTTTAACAACTGGGTCATAGTTTTTTTCTGTTACGGTGTGTCAGTACCATGTCATAATAAATGTGCTCCCTAATAAGTCAGATTTGTAAGACAGATGGTTGTTAAAATGCATCATCCTTAACTGCAGATGAGCTTTAAATAACTATCCACAATGTTCCTAGCTCATGTGCTATTTCAATACTATTAACTTTTTATTATATATTTAAATAATGAGTGTCATAAAAATACAAAACCAGGAAGCAAGATTCATACGAATCTAGTAGGAACTGTAAACATTTCCTTTAGGATTCTTATGTGTGTGTTAAATGAATTAAAGGTTATTAAAGAAATGTGATGACTACATTGTATAATTCTGGGGGTGGAGTTAATTTTGTATGAGTATCTTATATTTTCTATTTTAGTGCATTTAAATTGTGCTGCTTTAAAAATTATAATATGATCTGCTTGCAGGATTGAATGTGATACTACTTTAGAGAGGGCTTTTAATTTTTTGTGTGTGTTAGCACAAAAACTATATTTTTGTACAAAATTTCAGGTCTTGAAGGCCAGTATTTTAATTTTCAGTGTGTGTGGCTTGAACCAGTAGATTGTTAAGAGAATTATGGAGATTCCTAAATGAATTAAGCTGTTTTATAAACTTGATTTCATATCATTAATTGAATGTTCTTTTCATTGTAATGCATTGCCAATGCTTTGACCCTTTTTGATATTTATTTATGTGAAGTATAGTGATCAAAACATGGCAAACAGTGTTTCTTAATGGTGAAATACAAATACAATAACTATTTTTTCCTACTTTTTAACTTTCTGGGGAAAGACCTACTTTTAAGGCCTATGTGCCAGTATTGTAATTTTGCAATATATTGTTATTTTCAGTAATTACATTTGCAAAAATAAATCATTTTTAATTTGAGAATGAGAATAGACATCTCTAATAAAGCAATGCAGTATTGCCTCAGTCACTACCTCTACAAGATCTTTTACAGCCATAGGTTTTGGATGTTACTGAAGCTTTTGCATAGTTATCTAACTCACAGGTTGTGAAAATGATAGGGGAACCATGTATGCCATCCTGAGCTCCTAGGTAGTGAAATGGGATAAAAATGCACCAAATATCCAAATTTAATCTGTTTTCTGAATGCCTGAGCTGACCTAGCTACCTCATGTAACCTCATGTGAGTAGAGGGCAGTCTCAGTGGACAATCTCAGGAAGTGTTCCATAGCAATTTGCACAATCCTTGTGTCCACCGCAATTACAGGAATCCATGATTACTCAGTTAACACCTTATTTTATAATCCTTGTGAATGGCTAGTGCTGCTTGTCTGTACAGAAAAGGGTAATAAGTAAATTGGTTCAAACCAACATCTGGCATAGCAGTTTCCTAAACCATGCTCCTTTAAATGGTCAGTGCTATACTTCAGAGAAGAGCCTCTTGTGGCGCAGAGTGGTAAGGCAGCGATATGCTGTCTGAAGCTTTCTGCCCATAAGGTTGGGAGTTCAATCCCAGCAGCCGGCTCAAGGTTGACTCAGCCTTCCATCCTTCCGAGGTTGGTAAAATGAGTACCCAGCTTGCTGGGGGGTAAACGGTAATGACTGGGGAAGGCACTGGCAAACCACCCCGTATTGAGTCTGCCATGAAAACGCTAGAGGGCGTCACCCCAAGGGTCAGACATGACTCGGTGCTTGCACAGGGGATACCTTTACCTTTTTATACTTCAGAGGCCTCATAGTAGCAGAGTGTGTAACTTTTCTGCTGAAACTGCGTAATGATGGGACTTCCTTCCCCAGTTCAACGGTGGTCTGCTTCCCCAGTTCAACGGTGCAGGCAGAGAATGAATTAGTGTCTGTAGGGAAAGAAAAGCTCCTATTGGCAATAAAATTTGGTACTGAGTGGGATGCCCAGTTCCAGCAGCACCCAACACAGAATCCACTAAGGAGAGATGCTTAAAAACTGGTGAATAGATGCTGGCATAAGGTTTGTGTGGCTAAATGACTCTGTTAGGGAAATTCAATTGACGGACAGTTGAACAGGTAGTATGGAAGGGAAAAGTGCAGACATTTTTGCTCCCTAGGCAATATATCAAGACTTAAGTTACTAAATTATAGTGATTGAAGGAGACATACACCAGTCACCTAACTGTGAAAGTATCTGTCTTAGCAAAAACTGTTTTATTCTTTTAAGCAGCCTGGTGCACTGCTGTATTTGGAAATTTAAACTCTGTTAACCGTTTTACTATATTCCGGGCTGCAAATGTTGATGGACAATAGCTATTAAGTTTTCTCCGTGTATGGATCCCCCCTTTTGTATGGAAGAATACACAATCATGTGAACTTCCAGCTTCAGTAGGATTAGAATCTACACCTGCTGCTTTGAGAACTGAGTCTGAATGTCCCGTGTCACTGTTAGAGTCACCCTCTAGAAGAAGAAAATAGGGAACACAAAGTGCTATTATCATATTGGTCTTAAAATTTGCATAATATGATAGTTAATGAGATGCTTGCAGCTTAATAAGCCAGTCATGATAAAACCAAGAATACACACACACTCTCTCTCACACTCTTAGCATGTGTTTTGATGCAAAAGTACTACAACACGCAATGTAGTTTTGCGGAAACGCACTGTCAAAATTGTTCAGTCGTAGAATGTTGCAAAAAATTACAAATTTCAATAAATGTTGAGATAAGATTAGACCGCAGATTTCTGTCTAGGTCTAGAAGTGTTGTAATGCAAACAAAGGTAAGCACTGGTTTTCAAATTATCCTCTGTCAAATAGCTTTATAGCAACTTTTTTCCTAAGGTTGTCGTGATATTTGTGTTGTCCTTAGCATTTCTAAAATATTAAATGTCCCTCTTACTCCTGTTGTACTTAATAACAGGGTAAAATTGATTTTATAGCATTAAATCACTCTTAAAGTTCCTTCTCCCTAAAACCATACATAAAGGGTGGAGAGTGGTCTGGTTCTGACTATTTGCACATGCTTAAAAGCATTCTTTACAACTAGTACAATTCTACGTCCGTTGCTTATCTTGGAACTGAAAATAGGTCTCAGGCTTGAAGTGTATCTCGAACTAAGCCATGATCCGTGTGTAAGACTGTTAGCAAATGCATTGTAGGTGTCAGGCTGCTGGTCAAACCATAAAAGTTAACTAAAATTATTGCTAGCAATAAAAGATTGAGCATTGACCTTGAAATATTGCAAAGTGTGTATATTAGAATGAAGTTCTCCATTGTGCAAAACTGTAGGATGTTTCCTCATTGTGCAATGATTTCTCCAAAATGTCATTAAAAGCAAGCAAATATGTTTGATAAAATTCACCCCAACAACTGGCTATTGTAAAAGAAAATAATTATTCAAGTGTTGTGACTTAGGTTGTCAGGCACACAGCCTCTCATGGTTTTTACAGTTTCAGATAAATGAGACTGCAAACTGCTTTATGCTGAAAATTACACCCACTCCATGAATTGTGCCTCAATATGAAGTATTTTCATTTGTTTAGTTATACTTTAGCAGCTACTTTAAAGGGAGTTTCATTTCTTTCCATGGAACTTCTTTTCCAAGGTTGCTTATTATCGGTTCTGCAGTATTTATGGTGTATCTTGTAACTGTACCTTCTGCCTGAGATACAACTGCTGATGTGGCACATTTGGATTTGCACAGAAGAATTCACAACAATCAGGCAGAGCTGGCTTTAACATACCCCGAGGTGGGGCAGCTGCCGGGGCCCAGGGCTTCTGGCAGGGCTCACTGACACCAACCCGACCCACCCACTTAGTTGCTAGTGCTTTATCACCCATGTGCCCACACACATTCACTGCCCAAGGGAAACAGCTGCAGGCAGCTGTGAACATGGGTGGTGGGAGGGGTTCTGAGCAGACAGGAGGATATACAACCAGGTGGGAAGAAGGGTAGTGATGGGCAGAGTAAGGGGCCTGGGCACTGCCTGGGGCTCCCAAAAGCTTGAAACGGACTTTGAATGTTGGTTACAGTCCTGTTTGTGTTATCTGGTAATGAAGCCTTGTAAAGCTGCAAAGTATAATTGCAGTCCACCATCATGCTGATGATGTGCCAGGAGATCCCCTACACATTTTGGCTTGCGCTACTGCAAGTCTGTGCGCAGACCAACATAGCTAATATTTACTGTGATGTATATCCCAAGGGGTTAGATGGAGTTTACTCCCAAGTTCATGGACATTGCAGCCGTAGTAGACAACCTTAGAACTGAGCAATTCCTTAAAATGAAGACACACACACATCAAAATTGTGATCAGGTTTTGAGTTTGATACGATGTTTTGATTGTTATGATTACCTTGGAAGTTCAATACCGTTACTGAGTTCAATATTAAACCTATTAAAATACTACACTGAATGATGCAAAAATTACATATTACAATCTTACACGTTATATAGACTATTCCTTAACCATTCAGCCAAATAATTTTGTGAATAATTTGATACAGAGCCACCATATGTAGAAAAGCCCTCTTAAATAATTCTGTTTTGCATAGTTTACCAAAAGCCATGTGTGATTCTTCTTGAACTCCTTGAGCAGGCTGTCCCATAAGCTGGGGGGACATGCAAACACATACGTTGATTTTGCTCATCTGCAGGTTGGCACCAGCAGAGGAAGCTGTTGTAGGGGAGCATGGGGGATGGGGCAGTCCTGCATCTATGACCCAAGGACATGAAGAGCTCTGATTGTGATAACCAATACCTTCAATTGACCTTGGTAACAGGCCTCAAACAGCTCAGCCTAGCCTGAAACAGGGTCAGCCCTGGCTAGTATTTGGATGGGAAACCTCCAAGGAATATCATCGTCCTAATGTGGAGCCAGACAATGGCAAACCACATCTGAATGTCTCTTGCCTTGAAAACCCTGATTTATGGACACCCTACGAAAATAACTTGAAGGCTAAAGCACAGAGGGGCAGCCAATGGAGTGACTACAGAACGGGGGTTATATACTACTCCGTCTAATTCCCGGTAACAGCAAAGCCTTAGCGTTCTGCACTTAATAAAATGCTAAGGGAAGCATACTTAAGTCATGCAACAGGTTTCCGAGGCTGGAACCTGCCCGCCCCTGCTTCACTCCCTATTTCAAAGCTATCGCTCCACTTTTGCACAGGTGAAAGCAAATCTCCTCCTGCGCAAAAATGTGGACCCGCTTTCCCCAAGGATGAAGTTGCAAGCAAACCAAGATTTCCTATTTTGGGCTTACCATATTTTTCAAAGCAAAAAAGAGGACACATTTTCCCGTCTGACGACTACAAGCCACTGATCCCTATAACAAATCTCATTTTAAATGCCCCTACTACGTAAAGTGAAGGTTGTCCCCACTGGGAGGCTATAGACAAAATACGCTCAGCTTCACCGTCCCAAGAGAGGATATTTTCGTTATTTTTTTTTGGGGGGGGGACCCAAAGAGAAAAGACACCCAAAAAATAGAACATATCTCTCCCCCCCCCAAAAAAAAGACATCTGTTAACAATATTCTTTTCTGTAAAACAAATTACGGCGCAACAGTCTCCTCTTCCTCCGGGGAAGCTGCAGAGCCATCCCAGCCAGGAGGGGAAGGAGAAAGTAGCCTAGCACTGCACATGCGCAAACGAGACGGGGAAGGAGATTGGTAGTCGGAGGAGTCTCCTCCGGGCTTGAGGGAAGGCGGAGAGAGGGGAGCCTGTGCGCACGCGTAGGAAGCCCGGCGCAGGAGAATCTCCTCAGAAAACACAAAGTCTGGGGAGGAAAGTGCGGCGGCGGCGGCGCCCATGAGGTGAGGTAAGGTGAGGTGGTCGGGCGCCTGCCTGCCTGCCTGCCTGCCTTCCCGCCCGGGGGTGGGGGGCTCAGGGCAGGGGTCGCCTCCCGATTCGCGGTGGGGGGGGTGTGGCCGCTGTGGCGGTGGGCCTCAGAAGCGAGCCCGGCGCCCCTCTTTCTGCATTGCGGGAGGGGGCGTGGATTGTCTCCCCGTTTCCTGCGCCTGCTCTTCTGGCAAGGGCGAGGGGAGAGGGCGTCCCAGTGCGAGCGAGCCTTGAGCTCCTCAGTCTGGGTCTTTGTCCGTGCCCCTCCTTCCCCCCCCCCCCGGACCCCCGTTTCGCGTTGCCATAGTCTGGTCACCTTATGCACTACGCGGGGGTTGCTTGCCTCTGCCTTCCGTGTTACGTGGCCGTTCTCCCCCTCCCTCATTTTTCCTCTCTCGGGTTGTCCTTCCCCAGTTCCTGTTCCAGCTTTTTGTTCACACGGACTTTTCTGGGATTGGAGATCTAAACTCAGCCTCGGCTGAGTAGTCCAGTGCAGAAGTCTTTAGAAGTTTTGAACGTACCTGCCTGTTTTTATGAGTAGAGTGCCAAGCCTCTACTGTGGTTAAAAAAGGCAAGACAATCAGGAATATCAGGAAGATTGTGCTGAAATATAAATGAATATCATTGGGTTATATCATTTATATCACACATGCTAGCCTCAACTTTTCTCTTACACATTGAAAGGGAAATAGGTGAAAAGTGAAATTGAAGGCAGCTAAGTGGATTTGTCATATCAGATTTTAAGGGTATTCTTTCTGGCACTCTTTCAAACGAAAAACCTAGTATTATAACAGTGAAAAGCCGCCCTGGTTTATTATTTGCAATGCTTAATTCAGACTGTCAAATATTTTGACTGAGACAGCTGATACCAGAAAAGTCTCAGGCAGCAGGATTCCTGAGCTCTGAGTAATTAGAATTGCTTTTCCATGGTCAAAACTAGTGCAATGTTGGAAACAAGGCATTATGTCTGTCCAGCTTATCAGTCAAAACAACACAGTATTTATGAGCTTATTTATCCATATAGTTATCCACAGTGGTCACATCTAGACTGGAGTTCTGCAAGTCACTCTATGCAGGCCTGCTTTTAATCTTGATCTGGAAATTACAGCTGGTCCAGAATGCAGCGGCCAGGGTTATCACAGCAACACCATGGAGATCCCATATTTGGCCCATTCTTCAACAACTGCACTGACTTCCAGTCAAATTCTGGATCAGGGTTAAGATTCTGGTAATCACCTTTGAGGCCGTATGTGGTCTGGGCCCAGTGTACCTGAGGGACCACCTTTCTGCCTCTGCCCCTCAAAGAGCTTTACGCTCTGCTACCTTCAAGTGCCTGGTGATCCCTGGCCCCAAGGAAGCTCGCCTGACCTCAACCAGAGCCAGAGTTTTTTTCATCCTGGCCCCCACCTGATAGAATGAGCTCCCAGAGGAGATCAGAGGCCTAATGAAAAAAGCCTGCAAAAGGGAGCTCCTCCTCCAGGCATTTGGTTGAAGTCAACCAGAACCAATTACCTTCCATTACCCCCCCCCTGAGCCACCCTCCCATGAAAATCACTGCTCATTTGTCCAATCCACAGGGCTATCAGCATACAGTAGTTGAATTACTCATCATTGTTCTACTGTTCTATTGTTACTACTGTACTGTTACTATTTATAACTACTGAGTTATCTGTACTGTTCCCTGTTCCACTAAGTTCTAGGTAAACTGTCCTGAGCCTCAGATGAGGGCAATGAAAGTGTTAAGTCAGTTTAATGTAGAGCAGTGGCTTCTGATCTGGCAAGCTGGGTTTGATTCCCCTCTCCTACACATGCATTCCCCCCCTGGGTGACCTTGGGCTAGTCACAGTCCTATTAGAAGTAGAGGATGTAGAGGATGTAGTGATGAGCATGTGAATAGACAGCTGTAAAAGTTGATTAGATAGATTCGTGGAAGATAAATCTGCCAGTGGTTACTAGCCATGGTAACTGAGGAGAGGCACTAAGCTTCTGAATCCCAGAGTCAGGAGGTACCATCAGGGGAAGGTCTCGGCCTTTATGCCATTATCAACTGCCCAGCAGTACTGGTTGGCCACTGTGAGACAGAATGCTGGACTAGATGTATCATTGGTCTGATCCAGCAGAGCTCTTTTTATGTTCTTATGAGACTGTTCATAGATAGAGTTTCACAGTTCCAGCCAATCAAACTATGAAATTTGCAGTTATATGAACCTTTACCAGTAAGTTTTACAGTGGGAGTTGCTTCTGAGTAAACACAGGATTAGGCTACTGCAGCTTTATACTTTTAACCCATCATTAAACAAGGGAACTAAATACCTCTCCAGCTAAAATTATGAGCAATCTTAGTACTAATTATGGATCCTTTCAGGGGTTTTTCATGTCTATGGTTAAGACAGGCATAACACTTGAGTCAGTGGGGCTAAGTTTTTTTATTATGTTTACATAATCATACTCTCTTCTCCAGGGTCAAACTTGGAGAAACGGGCTCTGCAAGTTTTCAGCAGAAATATGTTGCAGATGGAATTTGATGGACTGATGCTGGCAATTTAATTGTGAAATCTTGCCTTCTGTTATTCCCAAATAATTTCAATTATGTTTCATTGATAAGACAATGATTAGTATATAAATGGATCAGTGTGCATTTAACATGTTGTTTTTTTCCCAAGGCTAGTTGCTTGAAGTGGGGGGCGGGGGGAAGGCAGCAAGATCAATGACCTGAACCAGCATTTGATTTACTAGGGTTCTTATACCATACTAAGCCATAAGGGAGGGTAGTATAAAAATGTAATAAAATAAATAATAGTGTATATCTTTCATTCAGATTGTGAAGCTGGAAAGAACCCACTAACTGAGAGACTTGCTGCCAGCCCTTTTTTAAATAAGATACCTGTCTTCACCCTAGAGCAGGGATTCCCAACCAGGAGACCATGGGGTCTGTGGGATCTCCAGAGAGGGTCCACAGCCTTCTTCCTCCTGCCTTAATGGACTCAGCCACCAGCAACTTCCATTACTTCTCTCTCCTGTCTTGGTTCTGTGCCTGGGAGGAGGTGGAGCCTGCATGCTCACTTCTACTTTAAGCCGCCTCTTGCCTATCCCCCATCAGTCCTTCTTGAGCCTGCATGTTAAAACAGGTGGCGATGTCACTTCCAATGACATGTCACTTTCAGGGGCATGATAGGGAGGCATGCCCAGCTGACATCCAGGGCTCCTCAAAGCCTTAAAAATCATTTCAGGTGCTCCTCCATGTCAAAGCGTTGAAAAAAAGCAGCCCTAGAGTCGGCTCTAGCTAGAAAAATGATATTTGCTTAGTGCAGAGACAGTTCTAAACCTTCATTATTAGTATAAATACTAATAAAAAATAATCACTCTGGGTCAATTCTAGCAGCTGTCTGTATCTCCTATACAGCTATGTAGATATGGATTTCTCAGTTTTCAATATTATTATCATCATCATCATCATCATTAATAATAAAAGCCTTATCTTTATATCCTACCATTCCTGCTCTCAGGATTTGACTGATAATTCAAGTTAACTTTTTGACCTGGTATCTTCCCTGGTTCTTAAGCATAATGTCCTTTTCTTGGAAAACAAAACTGAGTTTATTTTAGAAGAGTATGTTCAAAGTCCAAACATTGCCCAGACCCAAGCTGTTTACCAAGACTGCTAGATTGTATGACTTTAGATTGTACTCTGCTCCAAATGCATACATATTTATGTGAACAATATTTAATCGAATGCTCGACAAGTTTCTGAAAAAGGAGGCACCTTAATGACAAACAGATTATTCTTCTATAGCTTTGGAGAGTTACCAAAATACCTCTGGATATATTTGCCGTCCAAGTGTGGCTCATAGATGAAATAATGAATAAGACATTCTTGGCAGACCTTACACATTGCTATGAGAGGGGTGTGTGGGATAATCTAGGATACATAGAGCCGATGCAATTTAAAATCAGCACTAGGGTCCTTTGTAATTTTCTACCCTAAAGAGAGTGATGATGCCATTTGTTTTTATGGAATTCCAATTACTACTTTGGCAACATGGGGTACCTGCTACTGACAGTATTTTTCACCAGTTCATTAACTCTCTGAGCTGATTCACTTCAACTTCCTTGTTTGACTTAATGGAGTCATAGTGAAGGCTGACACAGCATGAGCTTCAAATAATTGTGTTTTTTTCCAATAACTTTCCTGAGTGGTAGATTATTTCTGGGTGCTTCTTCTGTTCATTTACGGGTTTTTCTTTAGCATTGTGTACATGTTCTTCAGATTACACAGACCATAAAGAACAATCACAGCTTATTTATTTAGTAATGCTTTTGATGGCTCAATAAGTTATTATGGGACTTTAGGAGATTTGTTTTATAGTTGTTGCAAAGAAGTAGCCTGCCAGTAGTATTATACTCTTGGGAACTCTGTTGAGGAACATTTCTAACCTAACTCTGGTGGGAGGGGTGTCTTAATAAATTGATGTTAGTAGTGAAATGATCGCCCTACTTTGGGGGCTGAGATATTTAAGAATTGATAAGAATGACCAGTTGGTATAGCATCTTGAATGCTAGGTTTCACTCAGTTTATCCATGGTGATGGGATTGACTCTTGGCATTTGTGCTATAGTATTTTTCAGTTTTGTTGATCATATTGTCTAAGGCAGGGGTATTCAAACTGGACATCTGGAGAGCCACAGTTTGGCCACCACTGGTCTAGGGTCTACATAAAACTGAAGAGAGGAAGCATGTGGTGACATGGTGAAGTAGCAGTTATTCATATCTAGAGTTGTTGACAAGCTGGATGGCCAAAAAGGGCAATCCTGGGAAAACGGTTGACAGTATGGCATATCAAGGTTCAAAGAGCCAATCTGTAATATGGTTGACTTATCTTAAAGGAGCCAGTTTACAACTTGAAGATACTATTAGATCTCTGCGTATATTCACAGTGCTTTCTGTAGCATCTTCAGTGAAATTTGGCTGAATTTTACCACTTGTGGTCTTTCCTTATAAAACTTAGTGTGGCATCAAATATCTGTGTCTGATCACATACATTCAAAAAAGTGGAACTTAATTTTCCAAGGTTTTCTTGAGGTTTGTTGCTAATGTACCTGATTATTCCTTATAGTGGATTTAATTTTAAGTCTTTTTGTAACTTTGTTCCTCTTGCTATAACATTATTACTGAGTTTGATGAATTTCTGTTCTGCTGAGATTAATATTTAAATGTTAGATGATGCTATTGTATTAGTATATCTGTATTATTGTTTTTAGTTATTACATACCTAAGTTGTTTCAGGATCCTGCATGTGTGCTTAAAATGGTTTAGTTCCTTATTTTAAAAAATGATTATGTGTTTTTACAACTTTCATCAAGTTGTATTTCAATTAGACCATGATTATAAAAGACTTTCAGTGTGGTTTAAATTAAAAAAACAACTAGTATGGCTCTTGTTCAGTGAAAATATTAATCTAAGTAATTCCTGAAATAATTGTTTCTTGCTTTATAGGCACAAGAGGAGAACATTCTCACCAGATCAAGCCTTAAAATGGACAGTTACTTTAAAGCAGCAGTTTCTGACCTAGACAAACTACTTGATGAATTTGAACAAAATTCAGGTTAGTTTATTCTTTAAGCCTCCATGGTGCTTGGGTGAGTAGCATTTTCAGAGATGAGAGTTCAAATTAGCAATATTAATGTTTTTCATTGAGTTCAAAGAAATGTCTGTATGTAGGGGTTGGGGGTACAAAGTGTTAGAGCTTATGTTTCATGAATTAATGGAGTTTAGGTAAATGGATCTTCCTAAGATTTATGTGTAGTGTGTGGTGGCATGTGTGTGTGTGGAGGGGAGGGGGAACTGTGAAAAGAAGAATCAGCACAAAATTGGTGCCTGTTGTTTTTCTGGGAAAGCAACATCCTCTCTCTACCTTGTAGGAAGGGGCTGAGAGTTCACCTTATTTTCCCCTGGTTCCTATAGCCTTCTCTCCCACTTCCCTAGTGGCTTTTGGCATTTTGTCCAGGGGGGGTCCCCAGGTTTTTTTTGAGTGTGTTTGTTTGTTCGTATGTATGCTGAATGTAGAATGCTATGGTGGGAGGAGAAGGCAGTGGTGATTAGTTTTTTGTGAACTTATGTTTACCAAATTTCTGTTCTAGCCTAGTGACATTCTAGCCATTTTAATTTTGGTTACTTGTTTCAGATGAACTTCAAGATAATAGAGGTCTAAGTCCACATGATTCTAAGCACCATTTACTTTCTTCAGAATTAGATTATCAGCAGCAAAGATTTTTGGAATCAAATGTGCAAGAGAATAGCTGTGTTGCTACTACAACAGATGAACTCTCATTATCAGTTCAGACAACAATAGTTGCAAGTTCTGAACAACTGAACTTTGAACAAAGTGAGAAAAATGTCACAGGGCTAGATCTTCTGTCTATGGTGGATGGTGGTTCTTCAGAAAAAAGCCAGTCTTCTTCCCTGGGACGATGCAGTATACCAGTCTGTGACCTTATCAGTGATACAGGTAGCTTGAGTTATGTAAAAAGTAAATCCGACTGTGTTCAAAAGTTGCAGCCAGGTGATTTCCAGAGTAATAGTAATTCTCTTATAGGCTTTGATTTAGCATTAGTGCCTGCCACTGCTTGTAATTTGTCAGATGATCGTAGCACTGATTCCTGTTCAGAACAACAGACTGATGGAGAGGTAGAGTTGTGCAGTAAAGAGTTGAATCAGTTGGTACAAATGACAAGCAGCTACACTGAAACAAATGTTGTGGACTCTGTTATTCAAGAAAGTACAGCGGCTTTGAATAACCACGTATTTGATCAGTTAGAACAAATGATAGCACTTGATAGGACCTCAGCTTTAATAACTCAACCTGTTTCTAATGCACACAGTTCCAAAGAAAATATACTGTGTGAAAAGTTAACTTGTGAACCAGTAGTGGATGAAAATACATGTTGTGCAAAAAGTCAAATAGTACCTAAAGGAAGTGGCAAACAAGCCATTTTGGACTATGATAAAATTGAATCAGTCACTTCTAACCCACCAAAGATCTGTGATTTGAATAAAAACAGCTTAGTGTTATCTGATGATTTGCTTCCAACCGAACATATACTAGTTTCAGATAAAACACCAAGCACTGAAGAAAAACTGTGTAATCCGGGACAAGATACCCATCAAGTTTTGAATCCTGTTTCAACACAAGAAGCCTCTGAAGACTTAAAGATTTCTTTGTCTTGTCTTCCCCTTGCTGTATCAATATGTGGGTCATTTGTTACCAGCGAGGACAAAAATGGACAGATGGCTCAGGATGACACAGCAGATGTCATTAGTGACATAACTGTGCACATAGAAAAACATAAGACTGGTCTTCCCAAGTGGGCATTGCATGAAAGAAGAGAGGCTTCTGAACAGGAAGAAACTCTAAGTACAAGCCATTCGGGTCCAGAAGAACCTTTTACAGAGCGGGAGAAGCTGGACAACACTGCCAGTAAATCTGATTTTCTCAGCCAACAAGGGTTTGCTTCTACTTTTGGTGGTTCTTTAGATGCACCTATAGAAGCCCACTGCAGCATGCTGCCTACTGACATTGATGAACGAGCTTCAGTTGATTTAGGGATAGAGGAAGACATTACTGAAAATGACATGCTAG
The DNA here is from genome assembly GCF_049243985.1 of Paroedura picta. Taxonomy (NCBI): domain Eukaryota; kingdom Metazoa; phylum Chordata; class Lepidosauria; order Squamata; family Gekkonidae; genus Paroedura; species Paroedura picta. Next base: position 35,950,405 of record NC_135375.1, read on the forward strand.
TTAGTGATGCTGAACTTGATGCCTTCTTGTCTGAGCATTGTCTTCAGTCTAGTAGTTTAAAGCCACCAAAAGACGATATTGATGATGAACTTCTGGATGTGGCTCAAGACAAATTAGTAGAAGGTAACAAACATGATTGTTTACAGACTGAAACAGAATTTAAGCAGGTGGAAGATGCTTCTGCTGATAATACAGTATGTATTCCTGAACCTAAAATGGGAATTGAAGCCGAAAAAAGCACACTGCAGGGTCAGAAAGAGATGTTGGATCACATAAATGAAACTAGGACTGGTGTTTCAGGTCTTTTAAATAACCAACAGATTGTGCACAGTGGAGGTGCAAGGCCAAAACAGTTGCTAAACCTTCCACCCAAAGCCAAAAACTGCTCAGATTTTAATAGTCCAAATACACTTGAGAGTGAACCCCATGGAATGAATTGCACAGTCCCACATACTCTCTCAGGTGGGAGACTTTGTCCCGACTCAAGTTCCAATTATAATTATATTGATACACAGAACTTCTTGGAAGGCCAAGCAGGGAGTGTTGCTTCAGTTCCTGCAGAACCTACTAAAGTAGTGGAACAAGCTGTAGTTCTGGGACAGAAACAACCTTCTTGGGTTCCTGATTCAGAAGCACCAAACTGCATGAATTGCCAAGCCAAATTCACATTTACAAAGAGGAGGCATCATTGTCGTGCATGTGGAAAAGTAAGTAATTAAATATAGCTAATCTATGCTGGTTTGTCAACATAGAATTTATGGTGAAGTTCTGTTTGATTAGTATTTCCTTTTAGCAACACCTCCAGCTTAGTTTGACTTCAGCCTGTGTATAAACAAACCAAAATATTGTAAGCCTTATAAGACTTTATAGTTGAGAATACAATGGATAAAAACTTAAATCTCAAAGATGTAATGAAGAGGTACCTCCAGGTGCCTGCAAGCCACTGGTACCTAAGATTTGTTTTGTAGACTGGATGGTGCTGGGCAAAAAAGTACAAGTGCTATGACTGTTTCCTGCCTGTCTTGCCTCTGGGGTTGGGAAGTCTGGTGATTTTTGCTCTTGACACAGACTGATATATTCCCTTCTTATAGAGATTGCTTCTGGGAAAACCAGGGAGGAAGTGAAAGGTTGTCATTTTTTGCTAAAGAAGAACAATTTCTTTTTTCCTTTGTTTTTGTATTCTTTTGTTCCCCTCACCCCCTTCTTTCTTATTGATGAATTTATTTATTACATTTATATATTGCCCTCCCCTAAGGCTTAGGGCGGTTCACATAAAACGTAAACTAGAACAATACATTAAACTCAGTGATTTTAACAAATGAAAGGCAACAGTAATAATAATGACAATAAACAAAGAAATTAACATTGTAACAGAGTAAACAATCTAACAAAACCATGGTTGGTCCGTTCAGTTTTATAGATTCGAGGGAGGGAGGGAGGTTTGGCGTCCCAGTAGATGCTGTTTAGCTTTGGTCTATCTTAATCAAATGCCTGGTGGAAGAGCTCTTTTTGCAGGCCCTGCGGAACTGTGTTAATTCCGTTAGGGCCCTGATCGTTCCACCTGGTGTGGGCCAGGGCAGAGAAGGCTCTGGCCCTTGTTGAGGACAAGCGGACTTCCTTGGAGCTAGGGATTGCTAGCTGGCTGAAGGTGGTGGAGCATAGAGCTCTTGAGGGATGTCGGCAGAGAGGCAGTCCCTAGGGTAAACTGGGCCTAGACTGCATATGGCCTTGAAGGTAATTACCAAAACCTTGAGCCTGATCCGGAATTTGACTGGTAACCAGTGCAGCTGTTGGAGAACGGGCCAGATGTGGGACCTCCATGGTGTTGCTTTATCCTCAGTACATTTCTGATGTTAGGTTGTGAAATTATGGATGACCTCAAGCAAACCACTGTATTTCAAAGCTGAATAGGAATTTGAACACTGGTCAGCATTAGCTTTCTATCCATTTCACCACAGCAGTTCAGAATAGACCAGATGAGAATGTAGCAGGTTCTCAGGTTACTGTATCTTCTATATTTTGCACAATAATCGAGTTAAGCATAAACATGTAAAAAAAACAGTATTGCTGATTTTCCTCAAGTTCCCTATCCTCTAGGTGTCAGTATTATGCCATGGAATTAAAGCTAAGAAATAAAACGTATTTTATATCTGTATTAAATAATTAAGGTTTTCAAAATCCAATTTCTTCAGTTTTTTTGTGAATTGTCTGACTAGAAACACACAATGTTACCATTTTTTTGAAATGATACTTTAATTCAGTTGTTCTCATCTAGGTTTTTTGTGGTTCCTGCTGCAATCGAAAATGTAAACTCCAGTATATGGATAAAGAAGCAAGAGTCTGTATAAGCTGCTATGAATCTATTAACAAAGGTAAAAAAAAAATTCAAGTGAGAAGACACTATAAACATAACTTAAAAAATCAAGATGTATATGGTTATAAATCATGGTTCAAAACAATATAATTTATAATAGTTCTCAAAACTTTTATGTTAAGTGTTAGTTTTTTGGCAGGCAGAGTTAAGCCCTTTAGATATAACAATTGTTATAAAGGAGAAGTCACTTGCCCCACAGAATTTTCATAAACAGGATCAGATAATGATATTCACTTCATGTTGGTGTTCTTCCTATAATTGCAGGTATTACCACTGCTGTTCTTTGTTGACCCTCTTCTCCCCGGCCCACAGTCATGCAGGAAGTGATCTAGGATTGCCGTGTCTTTCTCTTGGCTTACACTGGGATGTTGTATTTGTGCAGTGCAGTGCCTGTCATCCCCAGTGGGCATGCAAAGTAGCTTATACTCTTCTATTGCATCCTTAGTAGAACTACTTAGTGAGATAAATTACACTGAGTCTGTATGCTCACCCAGCAATAAGAAGAGGACTTGGTTTTTATATCCCGCTTTTCACTACTCAAAAGAGTCTCAAAGCAGCTTACAATTGCCTTTCCTCCCCCCCCCCCCTGTGAGGTAGGTGGAGCTGAGAGAGCTCTGGCACAACTGCTCTGAGAACAGCTGTAACTGTTCTAGCCCAAGATCACCCAGCTGGCTACAGGTGGAGGAGGGGGAATCAAATCCAGTTCTCTAGATTAGAAGTCACCACTCTAACCACAAGCAAATATTTTATGTGGTGATAATAATTATATAGAACTATTGCCTTGAAAAAATGTAAGCATATGTTGGACTAATATCTATGAATAGAATTGTCTTGTTGATAATGACCAGCACAGCCCATGGCAATATGTTCCATGAAGGCTACATGAGAAATCTGACATTCCTCCTAATTTCACAGAGCTGTACATAAGACGAATGACCCAGCATTGCTCTCTAAAATTAAATACTAAAGCAGTATTCTCTAAATACGAAAGTATACAATTGACTAAACTGAAGCAGCGCAATGGTGCAGGCATAAGAATGAGGGAAGTTTCTGCATACTCTTCCCACGCCATTGGAACAAAATCTCCCCCAAACCAAGAGAGGAGCATGCATTTGTGCAGGAAGTACAAGGACAAGTACAGGTGCTTGAAATCACATACCTCATGCTATTAGAGTAAAGGTTTCTGAAAGGTAGAAAGGAAAGAAAGTATGATTTCTTTCCCCTTCCTTTAATACCTAAAATAAGTGTATAGTTCCAGCAATATCTTTAATAAAGGATCCCCAACTTACCCAGCTTGAGCTATATTCCCAGCACACTCCTGCTAGGGACTAAGTGAATGCTGCTGCATTTTGCTGCAGATCACTGCTTGTTTTCTTTATAATGACCTTACTAGAGGAAGGATCCTCTGAGGTGTTTTACATCAAAGTACAACAAAATCTCATTTTAAAATAACATTTGTAGAAAAGTCACTAGAGCATGCTTATCAGGCTCAGATGTTCAGGAGTCAGATTCTGAAATATAATAACTGATGATACTTTCCTGATTTTATTTCCAACAACACTTGGTAATATCTTGCATATGTCTGTATAGTTACAACTGAGATGTTAAACCTCCTTGTTTTAGCACAGGCATTTGAAAGGATGATGAGTCCAACTGCTCCTAATTCTAATGCTGGTATATCTGAAGATTGTTCGACTGTTCAACCTTTGCAAGAAGCACAAGCATCTGGTATACTTTTTAAAAACTATTTGCCTAAATCTCAGGTGATGTATTTCTATAGAAATATATCAGAATACCAAATCATTGCCTTCTAGAGATCTCTGAACTATTAAACAGATGTAAAACTACATTATTAGAAAGCAAACCTGTTTGATTTTGAGGTCTTTGAGACATTTGGAGCAGTTCATTGTGCAAGAATAATTGAATACTCATTGGTATTTGCATATTTTGTTTCTTCCTTATTCTACTCCAGGCATGTGCCCTAAAGAACAAAGGAGAGTTTGGTTTGCAGATGGTATTTTACCCAATGGGGAAGTTGCTGACACAACAAAATTGTCATCTGGAGTCAGGAAATCGCCACAGGACCTCCATCCAGTAAGTAATAACCAGTAAGCGAACTAGAACCTAAGGAAACTTTGTGATTGGCCCAAGGGCAACCAGTGAATTTTGTGGCTGAGTAAGGCTTTCTCAGTCACCAGTCAAGGAGGGTGGCAATCTGAGATTTGTTGCAATGGGGGGACTAGCAGCCTTTTATAACAGTTCTGAAACCTATTTTCATTTTAATTTTTAATGCTTTTTTGCAGGGGGGATTTTTGAACTAGAATGATTGTCTGTGAATTCTTGTCATAGGTTGAAAGCCCAGCCTGTACAAGTGAAATTAGACCAAAGGATGAAATGCATGTTGCTGAAAGAACTGAGACCTTGGGTCATTCCACATTAGAAGGCATCGCCTGTTCCCCTGAAGGGCAAGCTGAGCAGTTGTGTGATTCTGACTCTGTGATTCCTCCTGCTACCGAATTCCCTACTGTTGTTGAAGCTTCTGAGCCTCCTGTTCCTTGTGCTGCTAATGAAGCTAACAATATGCCAGTTAGTTCTTTAGATTATGGGATGCTTTGTGGTATTGAAAATTGTGTTAGCAAAGAGATCAGCCTTATTCCTGAGGATGATGGATTGCCACCTCTTCTGCTTGCAAGAGGAGGAAAGGAAGAACGTAAGTTTCCTCTGCAAAATTGAAAGGGTTTATTTATTTTTACAGTGGTGTATTTTTCTAAGAATGGGCACGCTCCTTTCTGCCACAAATGATTTGTTAAATTACACCGCAAAATCAGTTTAGAAACACTATCTGATATTGTGAATTAATAACTAAGCATGTGATGTCATCAAAATATTACATCTGGATAGTCAACTTCTAGATTGTCATGCTCTGCACCCTTATGTTTGGAAATCTGTTTTAAGCTAGAGTGGCAGAATGTTATGTCAACAAGCTCCTACCATGCTGTTACTGCTAAATAACAGTTAAATATATGTAAGCCCTCTGTTAAATGAAAATGAGTATTATAACGTATTCCTCTTCTTTGTGATGGAGGAAATGCTGTTTTTGCTATTTCTTTTTTTCTTTTGGAGTTTTGAAGGTTAGCTTTTCTGGCCTTTTCAATTTTATTGCTAATAGAAAAAACTGATATGTCCAGTATCTTCAAGGGGAAGGACAATTACCATTATTATTGAAAATAATACACAGAAAGAAGGTCCATATCTGTTGAAAAAGCAAGGTCAAGGGTAGCATGCACGAACACAGCCTTAGTGTTTTAGACACCACTTACTATAAAATCTCCTGATCACTAATACAGGTGATGCATTGTTTCCCTCTTTTTAACTATTGGAGCATGTGGTTAACTGTTGGAGGATATATAAAACACTGTTTTTTGCCTGTAATCCATGAGTACAAATAAGAATTCCTCATTTTCCAAAATCTTCAACTGTCTTGAATTTCAATCTCCCTCACTTGTCTATCTCATGGTGGTAAATTTCAAATTATAAATTCCTTGGTTGGGATCTGGTCTTCTTATCCTACGTACATTGATGTTGTTGTATAAATAATAAATTCAACATTCCTGCTGTCCGTTGAGAAGTGCCCCAGGTACATGGGACTCTTACCTTTCCCACATCCCCCATCAGGAAACCGCTGTGGCATGCATAGATTTGATCAGCTGTGCCAGCTCTTCCTCCTGATGGATGGCCGCCCCGACTCTCCCCCAGAAGCATTAGCCAGTTGCCTGGAAGCAGTGACGAGATGGCTTAAGCAGAGTCATCTGAAGCTCAATCCTTCAAAGACGGAGGTCCTGTGGTAAGAAGGGGTCATGTGAGGAAGCGCGCCTGCCCACCCTGGATGGTGTAGAGCTCACTACAGCTCACTCCGCCAGGAACCTGGGTGTGATTCTGGACACTTCCCTCACAATGGAAGCCCAGGTCACAAAGGTAGCACGGCTGGCATTTTACCATCTCCGCCAAGCCAAGCTACTAGCGCCCTACCTGACCCCAGAACACCTAGCCACAGTGATCCATGCGACGGTCACCTCTAGACTGGACTTCTGTAACTCGCTCTACGCAGGCCTGCCCTTAGCCTTGACCTGGAAACTACAGCTGGTCCAAAATGCAGTGGCCGGGATCCTCACAGCAACACCGTGGAGGTCCCACATCCGGCCCATTCTCCACCAACTGCAGTGGTTGCCAGTTGAATTCCGGATCAGACTAAAGGTCCTGGTAATTACCTTCAAGACCATACGCGGTCAGAGCCCAGTGTACCTAAGGGACCGCCTCCCTGCTTATGCCCCCAAAAGAGCGCTATGCTCCTCCGCCACCAACTGGCTAATGGTCCCTGGCCCCAAAGAAGTCTGCCTGGCCTCAACCAGGGCCAGAACATTCTCTGTTGTGGCCCCCACGTGGTGGAATGAGCTCCCGGAAGAGATCAGGGCCCTGACGGAGCTTAAACATTTCCACAGGGCCTGCAAAAGGGAGCTCCCCTGCCAGACATTTGGTTGAGACCAGGCACAACCAACAGCAAATGAAGGGCCCTGCTCCCCTCCCTCTCAGAACTTTGGACCTGTTTGTACCGTTTACTGTATCATTGTTTACACTGTTTATTATTACAACTACCTGTTATTAATATTGTATGGTTATTCATGTGTTATTGATTGTTTTATGTATCATTCATAAGTTCCATGTAAACTGCCTGAGCCCCCGGGGAGGGTGGTATATAAATCAAATAAATAAATAATAACTAAATAATTTAATATTTTGGTTTAGAGAAGAAACAAATAAATTATATTATATTAAACATTCTCTGTGCTTATATTTCTTAGAATCCTTAGTGGAAGAACAGCCTTCTCATAAGCAAGTTGCCTTACTACTTGAAGAATCTAATCCACTGACATTTATTCTAAATGCAAATTTTCTTGTGAATGTCAAGATAGTATCTTGTAAGTATTAATATACAGAAATAAATCTAAATATTTTGTTGTGTCTGGTTGCTACTGTGAAATCAGAATATAGTAAAGTGCAGATAATTTTTTTATATTCCACTTGAAGCTTTCCTCATTTTACCTTTGCTGTCTACTCTAAGCTTGATGTATCTACTCTATGTAAACTTTATTCTCTTTTCTGTAAGGGCATGACATTTAGGGATATTTTATTATTTGGGCTGGCATTATCCTGAGCATTTTTGTAGAGTTATGTAAATAGGTAATGTGATAACTTCAATTTAATTCAATCTGGCAGTGTAGTCAGTTTTGTACTAATTTTTCAGTTATACTCCCTTTCAAACTCTTCACTGGACAGAATTTACTTTAATTTCTTGAGTACACAGAGAAAGTGTCAGATTAAAATATTTTAAGTTATAATAATCAAACAGCTGTTTTTGCTTCACAGTAGCAGCTTAATCATTGAAGGGACCTGTAAATTGAAGACATGTGTATTTCTGCTTCTAATTTCATATATTTGTGGCCAGTAGCAACTGCCTTGTAAACCTTGATCAAGTGGAAAGACAGCAAAAAATGCTTTAAATAAGTACTCTTCCTATATTTTCTAAAACTACAATCCTCATCCCACTTTCTAGGGATAGGTCCCATAGAACAGTGGTCCCCAACCTTTTTGAGGCTGGGGACCGGCAGCAGCAGGGAGGGCGATTGCCCGGCCGCGCATGCGCGGCTGGGCCGCGCATGTGCGACCCGGCCGCACGTGCACGGCCCTGCTTCCCTCTCCCCCCCCCCCCCACAGTAAGAAAGCTTGCCAGGCCGCGAGCTTGCGGCCTGGGTAGTTTTTTACTGCTGGGGGGGGCGGGGAGAGGGAGCCGCGGCCCGGTGGTTGGGGACCACTACCATACAACACAGTGACATTTAATTCTCTGTTTATGTTTAGGTTTGCAACGTGAGCTATTTAAACCACATTAAAGCTCTTGCTAAAGCCTGCTAAATAGGGTCGTAATTTCTAAAAATGAAGTAGAACAAAATCTGATTGCTTCGTCTGTACAGAAGATACCAGCATTCTTATACTCTTGCTACTGTGTGTTTTATTTTTTTAATCATTAAGATAGTTCCGAGAGGTGTTGGTATTTCTCAACTAATGGACTGCATGGCTTGGGACAAGCAGAAATTATTATATTATTATGCTGTTTGCCAAAGGAAGAGAATATTCCTAAAGAAATCTTCAGATTGTTTATCAACATATATAAGGATGCCATGAAAGGTATGAAACTTTTCTGTAGTTTTTAAAGAAATATGTCTAAAATGTTATGAAATGGTATCTGAAGAATCTTTTCTGTCTCTTTCCTTACCACTTGCCATCTCTTTCTCCTATATGTACCCACCTCCATTGCTCGTTCCCCTTCCTCCATAATCTAACTCCTCCTCTAGCTCTTCTCCCCCCCCCCCCCCCAAGATTACTTTAACTCCACCCTCTTGCCTAGCATCCCTGCAGCCTGGCCATGCCCAGACTCCTGACCAGGCTGCTGGCCACGGACAGTGTGACCTGACTAGGCCCTTTTCCCCAAGTTCCTGCCACCCCAGGGAACCTTGAGCCCGATTCTCTAGCTAGCCTCTAACCTCATTATGTGAACGTGGGAGAGTGGGCCCACTCTCCTTGCTGGGCATTCTCTGGTGGTCCACAACGGCTGAGCCTTCAGTGTGGCTTTCTGAGCCTGAGAAGGAGCCAAGTGTGGGGTTAGGCAGCGTCAGGTGGCTCTCCCTCTTTGGTGAGTGGGTGCAGGGATTGTCCTCTAGGGACTGGGGGGTTGAAGAAGTCTGGGTTCCTGGCCAGACGTGTTTTATTCTAATCCCATCACTATCTCAGGATGTTCCTTGGAAAGCCAGAGCACTGGAATAGGAAAGCATTTTGCCAAGTTCATGCAAGCACAGGCTATGGAGCCAAAGGCTCTCTTCGATTCAGAAAAGCGTCTCTTTGTATCCTGCCCTGTGCTCTGGATATAATCCAAAGATTTATCTTCCTTGCACAAAGTGGGGTTTGGATTATGATGATGATGGTGATAATGATGATTTAATTTATTGCCCGCCACTCCTGGAATAGCTCCACATCTTAAACGTATATTAGTAATAAAAACAGTAGTTGATTAGTTTGCTTAAAATGGTAAGGATTTAGGTATAGATATTACAGTGTAGTATTAAAATGATGGTTCTCATAGTAGTGCATAGCAATGAACACAAATATTAGCACTTTGCTTTTACTCTTCTGGATGATATAAATATCTGCATAAATTCATGCATGCATTACTGATCCATCAAACCAAACCAAAAAGTGGGGTGACATGGAAGGGTTATTTTCTGTTTTGCTCTAGAATCTAGATTTATCTCTCTGTACATACGTACGGCAATGGCTGCTGACTAAATGTTTGTTTTTTTTCCTAGGAAAATTCATAGGAAACTTGGAAAATATTACCTTCACTGAAGGCTTTCTTGAAAGCAAGGAGCACGGCGGATTTCTCTTTGTTACACCAACTTTTCAGAAGCTGAATGATCTTGAGTTACCAAAAAATCCATTCTTATGTGGCATTCTTATTCAGAAGCAGGAAGTACCTTGGGCAAAAGTTTTTCCAATCCGCTTGATGCTGAGATTGGGAGCAGAATATGGGGGTGAGTTTTAAGTGGACTGTGCTTAAACCCTCCCTATTACTCCAAATAAGAGCCTCTTGTGGCGCAGAGTGGTAAGGCAGCTGTCTGAAAGCTTTGCCCATGAGGCTGGGAGTTCAATCCCAGCAGCCGGCTCAAGGTTGACTCAACCTTCCATCCTTCCGAGGTCGGTAAAATGAGTACCCAGCTTGCTGGGGGGTAAACGGTAATGACTGGGGAAGGCACTGGCAAACCACCCCGTATTGAGTCTGCCATGAAAATGCTAGAGGGCGTCACCCCAAGGGTCAGACATGACTCGGTGCTTGCACAGGGGATACCTTTACCTTTATTACTCCAAATGTTCTAATCTTCTGAAAAATAATTGTATTTATCTAATGTACAATCCACTATATTGTTTGTGACCACTATATAGTTTGATTTGTCTTGTAACAATAATAACTAAAAATCAAAATTCATCATTGGAATGCATAGTGGAAAAGAAGGGTCATAGAATTTAGCTTACCAGGTCTGACAGCAATTTCCCCCCCAATTTTTGTGTTGTGGATAGAGATGTACACTGTTTCATTGCAAGAGTGTTGCTATGCAAAGAAGAGCTACATTTTAGTGTACGGGGCTGTAGTAGGAGTGAGGAGGCAGGGAAATTCTGTCCCACTTAGGTTTCATACGGTAACTACAACAATACCACATTGCCTACAAAAAGGAGCTCTTCCACCAGGCTTTTGGCCAAGACAATTAAACAAGCTACCAGCCATTAACAAGAAGCCCTCATCAATTGCACTAACAGAAAAACTGAACCATAGTGCAGGAAAATTGAATTGTTGTGTACTGATAGTTAAATTATGAACTGTTCAGTACAAGTTCACTGTTAAATATGTCTATATTTGAGTCAAGATGTTTATTGTACTGCCTTGCTTTACGAAAGTTACTGTGTAAACTGCCCGGAGCGGAAAGAGAGGGTGGTGTGTATGTGTAATTAATTAATTAATTTACAAGGTGCCTAGAATGGGACCTTTTTTCATAGAGATCTCTGAAGAAAAAAATGGTCTCAGTAAAAAGTGTGGTGTGTTTTCTTGTTTGTGATTAATCTGGCTTTGCTTGTATGTAGATGGGTGGGAGCAGGAAAGTGACGTATCATCACTGCCACCTGGCTCTCTCCTACTTCTTCACTTTCCCCCCACACCCTGATTCTCTCCTCCTTTCCCCCTATCCTGTTTCTTCTTTTCCACTGCCCTTCTCTCATATTCAGTTTCTTAATCCCTCCTCCTCTCATATTCAATTTTTGTTTCTCTCACTTTCTTTCTCCCCCCCCCCCCCCGATCTCTTTTTCTTTCCTTGTCTATAGTGAGTGAGGAGGGCGGCAGTTTGGGAGTAGTTGGGACTAATGGTGTTACCAGATGTCCCTGGTTGGAGGATAGAAGCTATGATTGAGGCAGGGTATGGAGCTATGAGTGTGGCACACGAGCCTCTTGGAGTGCAGAAAATTGGCTCCATACCTTTTTGAGTCTGACACCACTGGATTTCAGGAAGCATAATGGTTCTTAGGAATACTACCCAAATGGATGTCTATTATCAGAGAGATCTTTGACTAGGAGAAAATCAGGAAAGGAAATAGCATTCATGTTTATTTGATGAGCATCCAGGAATTTCTGATTTCATTTGTTGGATAGTCATTGTCATTGTTGGATAGTTTTTATACAGTTGAGCAAAAGATCTTTTATGGAGGCAACTTGACCCCAATAGAATTGGCTAAATGAAGAGTACAAATTATTTGGGGGATGGTTGGGATTTGCAAGATAGAATGACGCAGTCTCTTTCTAAGATACAGTAAATATTAAGGCATAAATTACCAAGAATCTGCTGGCACAAATCTAGATAAATACATCTACACATACACTTTGAATGTTTCTATCTCCTTTTTTTCTTTATTTTGTCAGTTTCTAAAGACTTGGAAATTTATGCTACTTAGAAATTAGTTCATTCTGTCTTTCTTTTTGCCAGCATACCCAACTCCTTTAACAAGTATCCGACATAGAAAGCCTCTGTTTGGAGAGATAGGACACACAGTCATGAACTTGCTTGTTGTGAGTAAATGATTCTACTTGTATTTAATTGCTTCTTTATTGCTGAGACTAAAGCTTTATTTATTTTATAATTTAATTTCTAGACCACCTTTTCCCGCAAACAGAGTTTGCTACATTAGAAAAGGAATCAGAATTCAGTTTTAAAACTCACATCACTTCAAGTAGTATCTTTGAACAATAATCATAGGAATGTGTCTTAAGATGAATGAGACAAAAGCAAATACGTTAGGTTTAGGAATTTAAAATGAAATAAGGGGTTTTCAAACTGTAGATTGGCACCCAAAAGTAAGTTGTGACTCTCTTGGATGGGTTGCAAAGTCAAGAAGTAGAACAGGGTGAGCCGGAAGGAGAAAGTTCTGGTACACTTGATGGCAAGTTTGAGATTGCCCCTGTATAATTGTGAAAAACCCATGAAATATTACTCAGTAATATTAAATAATTAAAAGTCAAATATAGGTTTGTTTAGTGTCAACTGATATCAGATTCTTGCATTTTATCTTATGGGGGAGGAAGATTCTTTGCTTTCACTTGACAGGAAGGTCCTGGGAAGTACAGTAAGTTCAGAAGTGCATAACTAGCATTTCCATAAAAGTACTTTAAATATTTAGTTTTTACTTGGTGTTGATAACTTTAATGTATTTAAATACAATTCTAAATCATGTTAATCATATGAGTATGGTACAAATTAAAGCTATCTTGAGTGGATAATTGCTCTTCTGTAAAATAGTGTGTTGTCATAGTGTTAAATAGAAATTCAGTTAAACTTGGTATTTCACAGAACATGAGAAACAAAATTTGTAACTAAGCAGATGATTGTCTTTCCAGGTTATCTATAAACATGCTTCTAAACTGATCAGATTTTATACTGATTTAAAGATGATAGAAACATGAATCATAGCAAACATTTTTTCCCTTTCTACTTGGTACTGTGTTCTTAGGGTTATCACCTGTTCCTTTCCTCTGCATTTTTCTCCATGTGCACAGCTTTTTCCCCAGCCTTTGTGCTTAACAATAGGTCAATATGCACTGGATAGATTTTTTCCCCAGTGATACCATGAAATTTGCAGCATGAGAGAACAGCTAGTAAACTAGTCTACTCTTACATCTACTCTTTTATATCTACTTGTCTAAACTTGTATCTACTCTTCCTCTGATAGAAGGCAGGCAATTCCTTTAAGAATTTGATTCATTCTAGTGGTTAACTTAGTGCTGTGGATCCTATGAATCTGGTTGACAACAGAGCTGTCTTCCACTATGAGATGCCTTCGAATGGCAGAATACATCTTTTCTGACACGCAGTGACTGCTTGTGTAAGATGAAAGTACTGCTGCTGGTGCAACAGAATCTTAGGAGCAAGCTTGAAAGCATTTTGTCCACAGAGAACAATCGTACAGCTTTTCTAGTTAGTGGGTTCAAAGTTAGTTCTTGTCTCAAGGTTGCTGATGGAATGTGAATGTATAACAGTATACATTATAACAGTTAAAAATTAAACATCAAGATCAACTAACTTCATATTTTATTTCAGGATCTTAGGAATTATCAGTATACCTTGCATACAATAGATAACTTACATATTCATATGGAAATGGGTAGAAGCTGCATTAAAATACCTCTGAACAAATATAATGAGGTAAGTGTCATTGCTGATGAGATCCTGTATAGGTGTTACTATTGCACTTCCTCTGCCTTGCACTTCTGCCTAGCACCCCAAGAGTTTAGCATCAAAATAAACAATGTTAATTCAGACTAGTTGCAGGCATAACCTGGGGTTTGAGCAATCATATCTTATATTAGAACAGGTTTTCGTGAAACTCTGGTTTCTTGATGGCCCTGGAAGGATTTCCCAAATGTGTGGGAATGAATGAATTATATAATTAAATTTGATAAACATTTATCAGGTGATATGACCAGATATGGTCATGTTGACCCCCACTCCTACAGCCAATGATGGCCCTGGAAGGGAGAAGGTCGAGTTGGGTGTGTACACAGCTATGTTTCCCAACCATATTCTGCATGATTGCAATACTTCTGGGGTTTCTCAAAGCCTGGAGAATGTTTCAGGGGTTTCTCAATGGTAAAAAAGTTGAGAAAGGCTGAATTAGAATAATGATTAAAATTAGTGCAGACCAACACATTGTGCAAGATCTTTAAATCATGGTTAATTGTTATCCTAGAAAGGTTTTCTGGGTGAGAAATTAGTTTTGCATTCATTTGCTGAGAAAACGTAGATAGTGCTGTCATCAGAACATGAAATTCAGAACATATCATCAGTCATCAGAACATGAAATTCAGTGCAAAATACAATCTGGCAGACTGGGTCCAGGAGTCAGTAAATGCCCCTCAGAGAGAGAGGGTGGTCACCTCTACCTTAAAGCAGGCTCCTAAAGAAACCTAATTTGGATCCAGGAGAGCTGAATGGCTACTGGTCATGGGAATTAAACAACTTTAGTCAACCTAGTGGATGATTTTAGCTAGGACACGGATAGGGGGAGTGTGACACTGTTAATTCTCCTGGACTTCTCACTGGTTCTTGATACCATAAATTATGGTATCCTTTTAGTTCACCTTTGGAGGTTGAGAAGCACTGTTCTGTGTTGGTTTCATCCGAAGATTTGGGTTGAGTTGCCACCAGATGATACTCAGTTCTATTTCACCATTCCAGCAGATCCTGGGGAGGCTGTGGAAATTATGAACAGGTGCCTGGTGGCAGTTTTGGAATGTATGAAGGATTAAAAAAACTGGATTGTGACCCCAACAAAATAGAGGTGCTGCTGAGATATCTCCTGTTCTGCATAGGGTTGTATTTTCCTTGAGTTGGCATAGTAGATTATTAGAATAATCTAATCAAGATTAGATTATTGTAATATGCTGTATTTAGGGCTATCCTTGGAGACTATCTGAAAGCTATAGTACATTATGCTGTAGTCAGAATGCTGCCTGGAGTGGACTGGCTTCCAGCTTGCTTCCAAGCCAATTCAGGGTGCTAGTATTGGAAGCCCCATGTGGTTGGGGCCAGCACCAGTTAAGTACCATCTCATATGTCCTATCTAGTCCTCTTTGGAGACCCTGCTATCTGATGTTAGATGAGTGGCAACTCAAGAAGGGGACTTCTTGGTCATGGTACAAAGACTCTGGAACTCCCATCCCTTGGAGATTCATCTGTCTCCCACTATTGTTGTCTTCTGCCAGTGGGTGGATACTTTTTTTTTTATTTGGCATACCTCCAGTAACTGTTATTGTTCCTTCTCCCTGGCTGTGGTGTTACATGGTTTATATGTTTTTACTGAATTGTTTGTTTTATATTTAATATATATTTTAAAAGCTCTTTTAATGTTGAAATGTTTACCCTATTTGGGTGAAAAGGTCACATGGTAATGTTCTAAATAAGTGCAGAAAACAACTTATGTTTTTACTAGGGATGAAAATGCTCCGCTGAGTTTCTAAAAACATGAATATGGGAATCTGAGCAAAGCTTCTAAAGCTCATGGTGTCATGATATTGAAGGAAAGCTTAAAAGAGACCACTGTGTTTCTTAAATATTTTCCCAAGTGGTATACCACAGCATATGGTCAAACATGTGCTCTGATAACATTCTCTTATGCCAAATCCCATTGTATTGCACGACAGTGACCTGCATTGCACCAGCCAGCAATGGTAGTATGGATCTGCTTTAAAAGGGATGTATTAAGATGTCAGATGGGTTAAGTGTAAAATTATCTGTAGCAGCCTAATTTAAGAATTGGCTAGTGAAATAAAGCAAAGATTTTATAGAGGAATTCTTAATTCCATTTCTATAATTGCAGGTGATGAAAGTTATGAATACCTCTAATGAACATGTCATTAGCATTGGAGCTAGTTTTAGTGCTGAAGCAGATTCTCACTTAGTTTGTATACAGAACAGTGATGGAGTCTATCAGACACAAGCAAACAGTGCAACTGGAAACCCTAGGAAAGGTAAAATTCCTATAGTAATTAATTTTTATTAAAATATTTGTATTCTGCCTTTCATTGTGACTCAAGACAGTTCCAAATCATAACTGAAAACATTTCATTACAGTTTAAAATAAAAGCCCAAATGATTGTCTTCCTCCCAAGCACATATGTTGCGTATTTTTATGTGGAGTCCTTACTTTTTGGCTGATTTGGATGACCCAGGCTAGGCCAGTCTCAGCAGGATTGACCCTTGTTTTTAACAAGGTGGGTGACCACCAAGAAAATCCAGGGTTGCAATGCAGAGGCAAGCCCATCTCTTTTTATCTGGTACCTCAAGAACCCTACAGGATCACTATCAGTTAGCTGTGAAGTAATCATTTTTCTTGTTCCGTAGAAGAATATGGATAAATAGTAAGCAGCATTTTCCTACTTGGTGTTTAAATTTGTAACCTGTGCAGTATGATTGAAATAAATATGCAAATGAGCCATTTATTAATTCAGTTTATTTATTAATATATTTTATTTATTTTATTTCTAGGTTGTTTATTTCTAGACTTTGGCTCTAATTTCTGCAGTGTGTGAGCAAGCATACCACTGTGTGAACAGGCATATCATATACTGATGAGAATGCTACCCACCTAATTTTTTTTCTAAGACCATGGGATTTGTCAGCATTAGTCATAGCACAGACCATTTAGGCACTGGAGATTTCATGCTGGGCTGCAGGCTGGTTTCATGCTGGGCTGCAGGTTGCCCCACCTCTTCCTGAACCCACACGGGGGAGCATTTGTCCCGGTGTGCCTCATCCACCCCCAATTTGTGCTCCTGCACGGGAGCTGGGGTAGTGAAGTTCCCAGCGCGTAAACGGTAATAGAGTGTACTTTAAAATCCTTAAATATAGTATGGGTGACTGAACTGTGTGTTGTCTGTTTAGTTACAGGGGCAAGCTTTGTTGTGTTCAATGGAGCCCTAAAAACATCTTCTGGATTCCTTGCTAAATCTAGTATTGTTGAAGGTATGGATTGTCATGATTCTAGAACAAAAGTAATAATTTGAATTGTGATCATTATTGATACATTATTGATATTGTTTTGAGATGGATGGAATAAACTTTATTTTATTATACTTGTAATCTTGCTGAAATTTGAAGCCGGTTACAAAGGAAAAACTGACGAAAACAAAAGTAATAACAGAAGTTCACTTTAAGCATTTTTCTTCTGTATATTCTGTATATTCATTACTTCTATTGAAAATGTATATAATTTTAAAACAAATCTTAATTAGCTTCTTACAGTTTCAGCTTTCTGCGTAATGTTTCATATCTACTTTGAAATCTGAGTCATGATAGTTACAAGTGGAAATACAGTTCTATTCACATTATTTCTGAAAAATGCTTTAGTGAATGTGAACTTAGGGGTATAACCTTAATTTCTTCTACAACATAAGCATAATTTAAATAAATTGGAATTTTATTTGTACAGTGATCCCATTCATATTGTAGCTGGAGGTGTTCATTCAGCTAATCCAAGCTAGGAAAAAAGACTTGGAAAAAAACGTATTGGTATTTTGAGGGTATATATTCAGTGTGAATGTTTCTTGCTTATTTGTGGGGGGGGGGGGGTGGCTATTTTTACGAGTGCCAAAATGCTAAAGGATGAAAAATCCCCAAAATATTCAAAAAAAATTTCAAAACCGCCAGATAGCCAAAGTTAAGGCATTTAAAGGAGTCTTGGTCTCTTTAAATGCTTCAGAGGTCACTCCAAACTGTGACTTTGCAGCTTGGAGTGAAGTCTTAGTCAGCAACATATTTAAATAATGCCTTCTCTACTCCAAGCTGCAAAATCGTGGCTTGAACTGAGCTCTGAAGCATTTAAAGGGACTGAGATCTCTTTAAATGACTCAGACTTCAAGCAGTAAATGCTGAGTCTGAGACATTTAAAGGGATTTCAGGCCTTTGAAATGTCTCAGACTCATGGAACTGAAAAATTTTGCATTTCAGAATATTTATCATACTGGTATTGGGATTCAGGAATATTGGGAAATAGCAGGTTTTACGTCCTAATCACAGCTTTATGCATCTGAATCAATTTTTTAAAATTAAATTGTTGCAAAACTTGGTGTTTTACATTCAGTAAAATAATTTCTCCTTTACAGATGGATTAATGGTACAAATCACTCCAGAGACAATGGAGGGATTGCGGCAAGCTTTAAGGGAAAAAAAGGACTTTAAAATTACATGTGGCAAAGTAGACTCAGGTGATCTGAGGGAATATGTGGATATTTGTTGGGTGCAGAATGAAGAGAAAACAAACATGAGGTATGATGGCTACTAGTGTTTAAATGAGTAAATTTTCTTGACTAAAATGTCTAATATTGGGCAACTGAGTAAAACTAATTGGCACATTACTTGATATTTACCTAATATTTTTTACTACTGCTTTCTAGCTTGGTGTTGAGTTTGATGGTATATCAGGGATCAAAATATAACTTACCATTGTGCACAAATCTGTGCATCCTAAAGAATTTCTGGCGGTTGATTTTGCTACCTCAAGAATATTTGTGTTGTCCTTCTGTGAATACTATAAATGCTAAGTTAATCTGTTAAATCTGTTCTGTAATGTTAAATTGAGCAATAAGATTGAAGGATAGCTCTGCTAAGCAAAGGAGGCTTGCATCAAAGGGGGAGGGATTGAATCCTTATGAACAAGACTCTTCGTTGTGGAAGGGTGGACTGGAATCCCATCCATATTGATTGGTAAAATTGCCACACATAGAGCTTGCCTCTAAAACAGTAGTAATGTAACAGCCCTACATAACATATAGATAGTGGGAATATGTTGAGTGGGAAAGTAGCTATTGTGAGTTCAGATGTAGCAGCCTAGTGCAGTAAAGGGACGTGTGTGCATTTGTTCGAAATGGAGGTGTTTCTATTACGGTTCTAACCTCATCCATAAAGACCCTGATTGTCATGATGGCTTACCATTGGATGTGAAAGTGTCGCTGCTGAATGCAAGATAAGTGGTGCCAGATAAGTGATGTTTCTCAGCAATGTCCGCCTTGTTTTTTCCCCAGTGCAGCATCAGACAGTTCCTTGGTCAAGGAACAGAAGTGGCCATAGTCACTTAAGTTAATACCACTTCTTCATGTATGCTAGGGATTTGATGGATACAGTTGCTCATATTCATGAGGGTTTAGCTGCCACTAGTTAGTACATCATCCAGAATGTTATTTAATAAATACAAATAGTTATTTCAGGTTCTAATTGAACATTTAATTGTAATTTTGTTTTGTACAGGTCCTCAGAAAGTTTATGCAGAGAATGTGTATGTGTATATATAACCTTAAGTAACTAGCATGTTTACATTTTTTGATTCGTGTAATATTCCAGATGGACAATACAGAAGTATATAAGCTGCTGAGTCACAAAACTGTAGAAGAAGAAGAGTTGGTTCTTATATGCCGCTTTTCTCTACCAGAAGGAGTCTCAAAAGCGGCTTACAATCGCCTTCCTTTTCCTCTCCCCACAACAGACACCCTGTGAGGTAGGTGAGAGAGCCCTGATATAAAGAACAGCTTTATCAGTGCTGTGGCGAGCCCAAGGTCACCCAGTTGGCAGCATGTGGAGGAGCAGGGAATCAAACCCAGCTCGCTGGATTAGAAGTTGGATCTCCTAACCCCACTACACCAAGCTGTACACTGAGAATGCATAGTGTATGTCTTGGAGATTTTGACCAAGAGTTAAAAAACAGCAGAAGTGGATAAAGAATCTAAAGGGGCTTGTATTCTCAAAAGTTGTTCACTCTCTGTTTTGAATGGTTAACTACTCTGTTTCTAAAGTAAACATTTTATAATGTTTCATCAACTGAAAAAACAGTCCAAAATTCTGCTAGGCTAATACAAGGCAGATTAAGCAGCTTTCTGGATCTTTGATGTTAGGCATTCAGCCTACTTGATTAAAAAAATTAAATGATAAATCAGGGAACATTATAGAAAGTAACTGCTTAATCTTTCACAGAGTCATGCCCAAAATATGTTTCACATTGTGTAGAAAATGAATTAATATGTTGGTGCCCAACCGGTGCAATTCATGCAGTGTTAATTTTACTTCATAGAATTACAAGTCCAATAGATGGAAAGTCAATGGAAGGATCTCAGAGTGAAAAAATAATTCAAGAAGGAGATTTTGAAATGGATGGAAAACTTATAAAATGTACTGAAGTAAGTAAATGTCTTTTTCTGAAAGAAAGACTCACTAAAGATTAAGGAATGTTGTTAAAAATGTTGCCCTGCCCAGTTGGAGGCTGGCCCAATCTCAGAAGCTAAGCAGGTTGCTTTGGCTTAGTATTTGGATGGGAGACACCCAAGGAAGTCCGTCCAGGTTTGTTACACAGAGGGATGCAGTAGCAAACTACCCCTGGATGTGTCTTACCTCAAAATGCCTCTGGCTTCACGGCTTGAAGGCACTCCCCAACTCCACTAAAGATACTACACTGTCTGTTGTATAAGTAGTGTGAGTACTCTGTGCCCTCATCCCCTATCCCAGTGCTTACACTTTGTCTGGCAGTATCTCTTTCCTGCAGCTGTAAATATATGTATGAAACACATCTTTGCCTTTAGCCCAACTAGATTCCAGTTTTCTTCTAGTCATTGGACTGCTAGTGTCAACTTTTTGCCCACTGCCGTTGCTTTGGAAAGCACAAACAGTACATGGCCTTTGAGATCTTAGCAGGAAAAACATACTTCATCTAGCATTATTTTTTACTGATGATTGAATGGTTACTGGCACACAGACATAACAACATTGCACAAGCACAGGAATGTCAAGGTGTGAAAGGATTCAGATTAAAAGGCCTGTATAACTGTCCCTTTGCTAGTACACTACCTTTTCACATTTACTTTTTCTGCAGGATCTTCCCATAGCTTTCATAATATAATAGGTTCCTTTGTTATCTCAGGTATATTTTTCTGACCTATCCTAAAGAGCAGGTAAGTGGATAGTGCATAGGTTGGGGTCAGAAACTGGGCAAATCCAAGAATCTTCAGAGGATGAAGGTTACATCAGTTCAGAAGCCCAGGAAACTGTTAGATGCAGTATTAACACTCTCATCCCCCCTCCAGTTTATGTTGAATTTTTGTGTTGCCCGTTACTTGTTAATGTGTGCTAGTAATAGTATGTACAGTATTTGCTGGCATATAAGACTACTTTTCCCCCCTGAAAAACATGCCTCCAAGTGGGGGGGTCGTCCTATACGCTGGGTGCACTTCAGTTGCCCATAATGGCCCATAGTACTGTAATGTAACAAACTCTATATTTTGAGTGGAAATGTTGGGGGGTTGTCTTATACGCCCAGTTGTCTTATACGCCGGCAAATACGGTACATGTGTAAGTATTAGGGAGGTTATGGTCTGGGAACAAGCAGCCAGTGGTTTGCATGCCTTAGTACAGGGGTAGTCAACCTGTGGCCCTCCAGATGTCCATGGACTACAATTCCCATGAACCCCTGTCAGC
This sequence comes from Paroedura picta, assembly GCF_049243985.1. Taxonomy (NCBI): domain Eukaryota; kingdom Metazoa; phylum Chordata; class Lepidosauria; order Squamata; family Gekkonidae; genus Paroedura; species Paroedura picta. The sequence goes on from NC_135375.1 coordinate 35,971,939, forward strand.
AAATGCTGGCAGAGGCTCATGGGAATTGTAGTCCATGGACATCTGGAGGACCACAGGTTGACTACCCCTGCCTTAGTAGAAAAGGCAGCAGTAGTAAAGAATGGCTACATTGTAAAAACAATAAAATCAGAGTCCAGTAGCACCTTTAAGACCAACAAAGATTTATTCAAGGCAAAAAGTAAGTCAGACTTTACATTTTATTATAAATTTAGCACTTCCATATAATACTTTTACATTTTTAATTGAATACCAACATGTTGATTCTTAATGGGATCTGTCTATGAACGGTGGTGGTATTCATACCTTTAGGGGGCTAATGCGGTGGTGGTCAGAATCTTAAGCAACCCCCTTTACCCAAGTTGCTGTATTTTCTGACTGCTAATGCATATCCCACCCTGGGGATAAAACCCAAGATCTCTTTCCCAGGACCTTAAAGCAACAAAGCAAATAAGAATCAAATTTAACTTTAAGAAATTGGCTGATAAATATCAGGTACAGCAGTGGTCCCCAACCTGCGGGCCACGGCCCGGCGCCGGGCCGCAAAGGCCATGGCGCCGGGCCACGGCTCCCTCTCCCCCCCCCTCGCAGTAAAAAACTTCCCAGGCCGCAATCTTGCGGCCCGGGAAGCTTCTTACTGCGGGAGGGCGGGGAGAGGGAATCAGGGCCGGGCCGCGCCCGTGCATGCCGCGCCCGCGCGGCCCGATCCGCGGGCATGGCCCGCGGGCGCGGCCCGATGCGTGGGCGTGGCCCGATGCCCTGCCGGACCCCAGCCTAATAAAGGTTGGGGACCACTGAGGTACAGGGATCTTATTGAATGTGTGTTTTAGAATTTTATCATAGGGCTATCTTATAAATATACCTAAATAAAGTTATTTCATCCTGTTTTTATATCCTAATTTTTTTACTTGTGTATTCAATCATGATTTTTGTCTGTTTGGAGGGCAGTAGTGAGTTAAAGATTAAGAACTAGTGATCCAATATATCTCTTACTGAGCATTGCTTAAGAGATGTTAGGCTGCTGCAGTAATTGTCTTGCTAACCTTGAGGCCTACCACTGCTGACTTTTCTTTTAATTACATTTCAGGTGTTCTATCTCATAAAGGCTAGTGAACTATGCAGTCATCCTCCTTACCAGTTTGCTAAAGAAATTGCATTGGCTTGCTGTGCTGCTCTTTGCCAACATCTCAAAACACTGAAAAATAATGGAATGAACAAGATAGGTCTTCGAGTCACCATGGATACTGACATGGTAACTACTAAAATGATCCAGTTGTATATCAACATGCCTGATAATAACATAAAGCCTATTTGGATTGTAAGTTGTCATTTAGAGATGAAAGGGAAGGGCTTCAGCAGTTGCTACCGACAACTGCCAAGGGGGCCAGCCCCTCTGCCACCTCCCAAATACTAGCTAGGTCTGTTTAACTTGGCCAGGTCAAATACCATCATCTCCTAACTATTGTGCTTAAATCTTGTGGGTTTTCATGTCATTTATTTTTCACTTAAGAAATGTTACGTACATATGTCTTTAATAAAGAGCCTCCGGGGAGGGCGGTATAGAAGTATGATAAATAAATAAAATAAATAAAGTCAAATTCAGTTCTATATAAAATGAACTGGGTGGTGGAGGGGAACAATGCCCTTCCATTTTTGTATACTTCATGTGTTTAGTATTGTGTAGCAGTTGTCGTCATCTCAACATACCAAAGACTTATGCTCCTATTTCATCAATAAGTGTACAAAACAACATGACCATTTGCAAAAGATCATAGCAACTACTTGGAATTTACTTTCCTGGCCTTCCCTGTTGTCGGTCACTATTGATTGCTGCAGGAAAAATTGTAGCCGGCCTACCTAGCACCATTCACTAGCCAGAGCAGCCACTGGGGGGCAGTGATGCCTCTTACGCTAGAGCTGGTTCCTTAAGAGAGAGACAGGCTGACTCCAGCCACAGGCTAGGAGCTTGGCTCTCCTCAGATGCTACTGCCATCGACTGTGTTTCAGATCTGCAGTACTGTCAGTTGCCTGGAAAGGGTTTTTCTGTGGCATGCAGTAGTTTGATTTTTAAAACTCTTCTCCTTTTTTCCCATTTTAAAATGTTAAACTGTAATTGTGATCTGCATAAACAGCTAAGATCAGCATACAAATCTGAATAAGCAGTAGTCTGATGCTTGTATTTTGGTTTTTAGGTGGAATACCAGGCAGGCTCCGGAGGCCAGCTTTTGCCTCAGCATTATTTAAATGAGCTGGACAGTGCTTTGGTTCCCGTGATCCATGGTGGAACATCCGATGCTACAAAACTACCACTGGAAATTGAATTAATATTTTTTATTACTGAATCTCTCATAATATAATAATTGATAATAATGTATATCATGCTATAGTGAACTGAATTGCTAGCACTGACCAATACCAAAGCAGTTGCATTACACTATGGTTGAATCATCCAGGTTTATCTTTTTAAAAGCCAATGATTTAGTAAATACATCTTTTAAGAGAGTATTTTGCTTTTTAAAAAGGAAATATGTAATCTTACCCTGAAAGGTGAATTTGAAAACATACTGTTTTGTAGTGTTCTGAAACTTTACACTTAATACAGAGACTGAAGAATAAAACAAGAATGTGTAACTATACTAAAGGATTGCCCATACCTGTCTTTCTGATATAAGTGTTTTTAAATGATTGATGCAAACCTCATGTTGATTTCATGTAAGCCATTCTTAGGTAGTGTATCATTTCCCCCCAGGATGAGCATATTAAAGTGAAACAGAAGAGTTTCTCAGCCTTGCATTGAGATTTAAATATCAAATCTGTTAATTACTAAAGGATAGGCCTATTTTAAATGCCTGATAGTTTGCACAACTATTTTGCCTGTATGAGAGAAACAGAACCTGTTTCTGCCAGGTGTGATAACTTTGTATGACTTCGTATTTGAAACTGTCTTGATTTTTAACTACATCAGGACATTTGAAGTTTATAATGGTGCTTCAGAGTCGAACAGTGCCCATCTAGTCACTCTTTAAGTAGGTAACTTTGTTATATATTTATAATGGATTTGTTGAACATAAGGATACTCTTTGTATTAAATACTTAGTCTTTTTTTCTTCTGTGCTCTGATGTACAATTGTTTCTTGGCTTTTCCAAGAATAAGTAACAAACCAGGTGACCCTTAAAGTAGTCATCATGTAGCCATGAATCAGGCATAAAGCCCGTCTGTGCTCTCTTCTCTAATTTTTGAGAACTTTCTCTTGGTAGCCCTGTTTATTTTTAGGGAGAGAAATGTATTAAGTGTGAATTTTCATGAACAGTTTGCTGTAACATACTTGAGGTTCTTTATATTGTACTTATTTTTATACTGGGGATATTTGCAGTACAAAAGCATTTATGTATGAGGAAAATGATTGAAGTTAGTTACCCAATTAACCTAAGGTTTGATAAACTGCTTAATTTGTTATAGACAGAAGCAAATCATGTGTGTGATTTCTTTCATTAAAATGTTATAATATTGTACTGTGACTTAGTATGTTTTAGCATCTAGTTGTTTTTCTGGTAGACACAGGGCATATTTATCCAAAATACATCAAACTAAAAATAAACACAGATCTAAAATGTTCTACTGCCCTTTGTTAGGATAGTGTACATATTTAACAGATTGAAGAAAAGTTTTTGTCCAGGAATTGTTACTGAATCAGAGCATTCTTTTAAGAACTATAATTCTATGGACCAGCTAAATATTACTGTAATACTCTACAAAAACACCACATCTAAGTGCTAGTTATTGGTGAATAGAGGAATGTAGCTAAGAAGTAACTATGATTTGTACAACATACTGTATAGAAACAATTTTAACCCATTTTGATATAACAGGTTTATGTGATTTTGGAAACTGATAACTTCATTCAGTTTATAGATAGCGCTAAACTGTTTTAGTACAGTGTTATAAAGATTATTACAATCCTTACAACTGTATAAATACTGAATTTTTTATAGCTTAACAATGATGCAACTTTTAGATAACCTGAATTAAAAAAAACACTTTTATTTTAGTCTCTGATATCATTTATATCACCATCCTATCAATGGCTTCAGGTTTCCAAAAAGTAAGATCTATACATCTGTTTTAAAGGGGAACAAACTTCATTGATTGATATCCTGCCCCACTCAGCATTGCTAGTTCGAGGAGGCTTATAGCATAATTATAAACATATACAATAAATTTATAAACAAAATTTCAAACGATCTAAGAACAGTCAATCAGCTATACGGGCGGACTAAAATAAAGTCTTTTTTTTTGTTTTTCAGGGCCGGGTATATGTTTAGTTATGTCATCTAGCTGTTCATTGTCCCCAACCAAATGCCTGGCAGAAGAGCTCCATTTTACAGGTCCCGTGGAATTGGACCAGTTCCATGAGGGCCCTGAGCTCTTCTGGGAGCTCATTCCCACCAGGTTGGGGCCAAGACAGAAAAGGCCCTGGCCTTGGTTGGGGCCACATGTACTTCTTTTGGGCCAGGGATTGTTAATTTATTATTTGACAATTTTAAGGTCCTTTGGGGGTATATTCAGACCAGCAGTCCCTCAGGTACACCAGGCCCTGGTTTCAGATTACATGAAAATGAGCCATGAAGTACTTGAGTTTTCACATTTCCTTGCTCTTTTACTTCCTTTTTCGCTTCCCCAGCGCTTTAAAGACTTTCTGGTTTAAAACTAAGTACAATTCTTCATGATTTCCAAAGAATAAACGAGCTTGTGTTTATCTTTATCTTTCAGATTGGTAATCTAAACTACCAGGAGGAGGAGTTTAGTAGTTGTAACGGGAGGAGGAAGTATCAGCTTAAGAAGAAGAAGAGAAGAAGAGTTGGTTCTTATATGCCACTTTTCCCTACCCGAAGGAGGCTCAAAAGCGGCTTACAGTCGCCTTCCCATTCCTCTCCCCACAGCAGACACCCTGTGGGGTGGGTGAGGCTGAGAGAGCCCTGATATCACTGCTCGATCAGAACAGTTTTATCAGTGCCATGGTGAGCCCAAGGTCACCCAGCCGGTTGCATGTGGGGGAGCACAGAATCGAACCTGGCATGCCAGATTAGAAGTCCGCACTCCTAACCACTACATCAAACTGGTCTTCCCCTTTTGTTCTGGAGATGAATTACTCAGACAGTAGTTAAGAAAAACTATAACTATAAACCACCGGTGATTACATTTAACAACATTAAAAGCTGGAGTCACACTGGGTTCTCCACAGTTGGTGCTGGGGGTTGGTTGGGAAGTGGTAGTGCAGAGGTCTGGCTGCAACTGTGCAGGGACAGAAGCCATGATACAGGAGGATCCCTTCCCTCTTGTAGGTGGCAGTGAGATGGGGGGGGGATAAAGAGGGGGAAAGGGATCCCCACTGTGAGTATTGAAAATCCCCATTTTAAACTCTAAAGCACGAGGAGAGGATGAGGTCACTGGAGCCTTTGTCGGAGGCCAGGAGAGTTGGTGCTGCTGGTCTTAAGTGTTGGGGGGAGCTGCAGGCAGGCGGCCACAGGAAAATTGGTGGTGCTGTAGAGGCAGGTAGAAAGAGTGATGAGTTAGAGGCAGCAGAAACAGAAAAAAAAGTCAGTAGGCATACAGACGTGAGATAAACGGGAAGGAAGTCAGAAGTGGGGGATGATTTGTATGTTCTGTTCCTGATGTTTATTTTAGTATCTCTTAAACATTCACTGCTTTAAGGGCTGCAAACTTTTAAAATTTTAAGTAGTGATCAAGCTTTTTGTTCTAAATAGCAGAAAAGAGACATTCTATATGACATATCTATAACTGTGTATTTAAGTTTCATTTGTATACCATTTTCCCTGAGCAAATCAAAGGTCTGGTTTAACACTGGTTAACATTAACATGTTAACTTCAACATGACTGAATTAGACTGTTACCAAGAGTGTGTACATGCACACACACACACACACACACACACCCCTACACTTTTGGAGTAAATGATTAAATGATTAACTGGATTTGCACTTTATAAAAAGCCAATTATATTAAAAGGTTCAATAAAATACTGCATTGTGTTTAATGGGGTGTTATTTGCACGGGTTTAGTTTTACACAGAATTAGACTAGCACAACTTAGGTTTTAATAAGACCAATTTACAAATTTATACAATATTATTCAATGATCGTTAGCACAGAGGCTTATCCTTTGTGCCAAAGGTGTACTTTGACATACAGATTTTTATTTTTTTAAAGCCTGCTTACTGGAAATCTCACTACTGCTCACTATCAGCACAATCAAGCATGTGTCCTTTGTATTACATCTGAGCTCTGACCTGGTAAGTCAAAAACACATCCAAGTCTTTGCATTAACACAGTGTCTTCTCCCAGGCAAAGCAGCTAAGCGTGCCTAGCACAATAACAATGTGGAGCCTTGGTAGATATTGTGCTGGTGAGTTTACTAAGCATGTATAGTTGCCATGCAAGTGTAGCAGTCTGCCTGAATGCTGTGTGAGAGCAAAGTCCTGACTAAAAGAAGAAAAAGAGTTGGTTCTTATATGCCACTTTTCTCTACCCAGAGGAGTCTCAAAGCGGCTTACAATTGCCTTCCCCACAACAGACACCCCGTGAGAGAGGTGAGGCTGAGAGAGCCCTGATATTACTGCTTGGTCAGAACAGCTTTATCAGGGCTGTGGCGAGCCCAAGGTTACCCAGCTGGTTGCATGTGGGGGAGGGCGGAATCAAACCCGGCTTGCCAGATTAGAATTCCAAACTCCTAACCACTACACCAAGCTGGCTCTAGAAGTACTTACGCTTCACCCATTCTTAAATTTAAACTGGACCCCACAGTGAAATGAGGTAGTGGAGCAGGCTTTGAACTGCATGTGGGGAGTCACATTTTTAATATTGGATTGTAAAAAAAAGTCCCTGCTCTCCAACTCTTTGTGGTTTGTATGGGCTATCTTTTTACAAGCAGACACTGCATGGGAACTTTGAAAAATCCCTTCAATCCCTAGTGTGCTTCATCGGAAAGTGTCATGAAGCTGCAGCTGACTTACTCATAACACAGTAAGGTTTTCAAGGGGGGAAATGAACACAGGAGGCTTGCTATTGTCTGTCTTTGCCTAGCATCCTTGGACTTCTTGGAGGTCTCCCATCTAACTACTAACCAGGGTGAACCCAGCTGAGTTTCTGAGATGTGATGAGACCAGGCTAGCTTCGGCCATCTAGATTAAGACATTCAACAAAAGCGCCTCCCTTTTTCTTCAACTGCAAACTAGGCCTAATTCTCTTTCCCATTATACAATTGCCACTTCCACTTCCTTTACATATGTTCCTGGGGCCCTTTTTGGTTACTTTAATGTTTGCTGTTCCTTCCTGAAATCTTTCCCCAGTAATTTCTCAATGTATCACATTTTGTTTTGCTAGAAGGGTTGGATATCCCTATCTAGTTCTTGGTCATGTCTCATGTCAGCTTTGTGCTCTTTAATCCTTCATGTATGACTCACTGCGTTTCCAATTATATAGTTGCTCTTCTTCAATCTCTCTTCTACCAAATTGCCTTTCCTTCTTCCAGGATGAACCTTAGGATTGGAGCAGTCAGCTCCCTAGTATCTTAAAACTTTGGTCATGAGATTTCCATGGACCTTACTAGGCTGTGCCAACATATCACAAGCTGTTGTACAATAATTTGCAACTGGATTTTCCTGAAATGTATCAGTATATCAATAGATACTGTGTTTTGTACATCACATTTTATTATCCTGTGTTGTCTATTACTTACCAGCCATCATCTTTGCTGTATTTCTTTATTTCTGTAGTATTTAATCTATGAAAACATGGGGTAGAGATTGTTTCTAAGCAACAGCCCATCTATTCACTCTGACAACCTTTGTAAAGCCTTAGGCAATTAAACTATTTCAGCTTTGTCAATGGAAAGGCTCAGTCCTTCCTAATGTCAATGACCCATGTGTGCTGCCTATGAAGCTTCCACGCAGGAGAACAAGGAAGAGTGACGCATGCAATTAAATGTTACGGTTGATTTGAAAAGTGGACAGAGGAAGATGTGACCCCAACCTGCTCGCTTCAATACCATTACCTCTCAAGGCATGTTAGAACAAAAGAGCAAATACGAGCTGAAAATCCCACTAACAACCAACACACCCTCTCAAACCAACATAAATTTGTGAGTATGACTCTAGAATGACCATAAAGGCCACCAATAAAATTCCAGCTAAAAATGGACAGGGAGGGGGGCAGTTGCAGTGCCCATGTGAGGTAGGGTTGCCTAGAATTACAAGTCCAGCTCCCCTGAAGAAAATGGCTGCTTTGCAGGGTGGTCTGTGGCAGTCAATCCTGCTGAGCTCTTTCCCGGTCCAAAACTCAGCCCTTCCTTAGCTCTACCCCCTAAATCTATAGAAGTTTCCTGATCTGAAGTTGACAACGATACAACATGAGGCAACACACATCTCGCCTTACCCTTCATGGGCTGGCAAGGCTGATCCTGTCAAGGATTTGAAAATGACATCCTTGGTTCCCCCACACCCACCTAACTACATAAGGAAACCATCCCCTGACCACTTTTCTGTGCTGATGATCTTTTCTTATTTTAAATAAAGACAGGTCTGAAAGACCTTAATTGGAATTCAGTAGTTAAAGTCACAAAGAACTCTTAATAATCTTTTCAGTTGAATACAGACTGTACAGCAGTGGTTTTCAACCTTCCTAATGTCGCAACTCTTTAATAGTTCCTCATGTTGGGTGACCCCTGCCATAAAATTATGCAAGTGCCGTTTCACAGGAATTAAACCGAAACTCATCAATGGCGTGAAGATCCATTAGTCATGATTGTATATACACACAATACCTTTATTGGCATAAAGCAGATTAGCAAAATGAACAGAGATAGTCAGGATACATCAAGCAGTTTAAATTTAAAAACTGAAGACAAAAATTCAGCCATAATAAAGGTGACATTGGCATCCTTATTGCTCAACAAAAATTGGCAAATTGGTTTTTTTTCGGGTTTTCTCAGTTCAATTCTGCCCCTTGCCCCACCATGCCGATCTCGCTTTTCCACAACTATGGACAGATGAATGCTCTGCCTCAATCTACCCTGCAAGGCTGTTGTGTGGATGCACCCCCCCCCAAGCTGCTTGCCCTTGCCTTGTGAAAGGGTCGTTCAACCCCCAAAGGGGTCCTGACTCCCAGGCTGAGAACCATAGCTGTACAGGCTTTCCTCCCATCACAGTGTCTCATAAGCCCAGCTAGCTACCAGGGAAGGAAATCGGCTAGAGTCCAGGATGGACATGAGGGCCAGCCTTCCATTTGGGTTTTCAAAGCAATGAAGCTTGGCACAGTTTCTGGATATACCACCGAAAAATCAATATGTCAACGTGCTAGTCGCTGGCTCCGCTCAATTTCTGTGGTGCTCCTTCAGACCAAACACAGCGACCCCCTTGAATCTCTCTTCGGCCTTGGTGAGAGTGAGTCGACGAGTCTCCTGCCAGCTGCTCCTCCTCCTCCTTTCCTAGCGCTGCAAGGGCGGAGGCGGCGCTCCTTTCTCCCGGACGTGTCGCCTGCCTAGTCCGTCCCTGCTGCAACCCCCTTGGCGGAAGGCCGGCTGCAGTTCCCCGAAAGCTTTTGCCCGGCCTCCAGTTCCCTCGCAAGACCGTGGCGCCTTCGCGGCTCGGCTATGGCCGGGGCCGAGCAGGGTAAGCGCTGTGGCCGCCCCTCGTGGGGCACGTGACGGGCAGGGCGGGGAGGCGGGCTCTCCGCCGCCCCCTCCGAGGGTTGGAAGAGACCCCCCAGAGCGGGAGCTGCCGCGGGACGGCGGGTGGTTTGCTGTGACGCGAAGGCGCGAGTGAAGCGAGCGGAAGTCTGGCGGGGCTGGCTTCAAGCTGGGCGAACGCTTTCTTCCTCTCAAGGAAAAGAAGAAGAGGCCGGTGTGCTTGTGCACGAGCTCATAAAAATGCCTGCACCGAAGTCTGGAATAAAAGCTGTTAATAGCGGGACAGCACCCATGATATGGGGAAAGATGCCTTTCATAGGGTTTTCTCATTGGACAGGGTTTGCTTTTAAAAAAACGAACAAGCACACTCTAATCCATCGGTACAAAACATGACAACTGTTAATTATGAGGCTTCGTCTGTGGTGGGGTCCAAGATATTTGTAGGTGGCTGGCCGTGTTGGTCTGAAGCAGCGTTCTGTTCTGTTCTGCTCAAGGTGTGAGCTTTTGGTGCATGCCTCAGTCTTCAGATTTAAAAATGTGCATGCAGGCAGATACCTTGAATAAAACTTGGTTGGTCTTAAAGGTGCCACTGCACTTGAACTTTGTCCTATTTTTGCTGGGAAGGTCATGGCAGCAATCCTCCCTGTGCCCTGAATGAGAAAGAACGACCGGATCACGGTAACCCTGCAAGCTTCATGCTATAGTAAGGATTTAAACATACGCCTCTCGGAACTTGGTCCAGGCTGATGCTGCTGTTGCTCTGGAATTTATAGGAAATGTATTTTGAGAAAAAGTTGTAATAGCTGAGTAAAAGTAACAATATATTATGATATATATATACCCATGTATTGCTCAGCTGAGATTGAGAACCAGTTCTACTAGAATGGCCAGTGTTTCTGAACTGCAATCCCCTTGGGGTAGAGCATCTGTTGGGTATTCAAAAGGTGCCAGTTTCAATCCCTGTCACCTCCAGGAAAAAGGATCAGGTAGCGAGTGATGTGAAAGACCTCTGCCCTGGGCTACCAGTCCTAGTTTGGAAATGCCTGGAGATTTAGGGGTAGAGTCTGGAGAGGGACTTCAGCTGGGAATAGTGCCATAGGGTCTATCTTCCAAAACAGCCATTTTATCTAGCCAGGAAATCTCTATTCCCCACCTGGAGCCCTGGAGAGCCACTGACAGAGAATTCTCACCTTGATAGTGGTAGCCAATTGTGACTCTCTAGATGTCCATGGTCTACAATGACCAGGAGCACTATGTCAGCACTATGGCAGAGGCTCATGGTCATTGTGGCCCATGGACGTCTGGAGAACCACATTTCGGTCTAACTCAACATAATAGGTTACCTGTGTGACCTACTTGCATTTACACTGTAATTTCTGAGGTGGGGACTCACTGATAGAGCAGGATTAAACAAAATGCACTTTTTCTACAGTGGTGATTTGAATCTGGGTATCTAGTAAAGTCATCTAACCACTAGGTTACACTGGTGCTGAATTGTTTGATTAACTTAATAAGACACACTGTATATGTGGATTAAATAGCGGTGCAATTTCCTGCTTCAGATGTTAGTTGAAACATATACGTACACACACAATACAAGAACTGAAAACAGAAATATAAAATCCCCCCCCCCAACTATAGGTCACTGACTGTAGGTAGCCACATTGGTCCGCAGAAACATTTTAAAAGCAAAAGTTGGGTGATAATGACTAAAATTCTGTAGAATAGTGTGAATGTTTTTGCATTATCCAGAGCTCTTTATTAGTCTCTGTAGAAATAAAGGCAAGGGAAGTAAAAAAAAAATGTTCATTTGAGGGTGCTGGAGAAATGTCCCCATGATGCATCTTGTAGAGACTCCAAAAGGAATGCAGGAGGATATGTTGCAGATTTACAATGTATATCCTAAAAAGAGTCACATCCCTCTAATCTAAGAAGGGTATAATTCTTTTTAGGACTACACTCAGGTAGGTGGCATTGTATCCAAAATAGTTTTGCATGTTGAATCAAAGGCTGCTGGCGCAAAGAAGAAAAATGCCTTTCTTTTTTTGTGAATATAAAAGGCAACTGTTGGTTAAGTCTTAGTCCAACATGAAATGAGTCACACAAGTCCTTTGTAAGGTAGGGCACAAAAGAAAATAGTGATACTTAACATTAGTAGAGGCAGAGATTAATTTGTAATATTCCACTAGGTAAAGAGTCAGTGAAACAAAATTGGGTAATATAGACCAGTGGTCCCCAACTCCCGGGCTGCAGCCCGGCATCGGGCTGCGGCTCCCTCTTCCCGCCCCCCCCCCAGCAGCGAGAATCTCGCCAGGCCGCAAACAAATTGGCCACCGAAGCGGCCGATTAGCTTGCGGCCCAGCAAGCTTCTTGCTTCGGGGGGGGGGAGAGAAGCTTGCCGTCCAGTGGGGCGCAAACGTGCACGTGCGGCCGCACTGCACATGCGCGTTTGCGTCCGGCAGGGGCGCAAACGTGCATGCGTGGCAGTTCTGCGCATGCATGCATGTGCAGTGCTGCGCATGCATGCATGTGCAGTGCTGCCGCACGTGCACGTTTGCGCCCCACCAGACACAAACGCGCATGCGCGGCAAGTCCATGCATGTTCGTTTGCTCTGGGGCTGCCGCCCGTGTGCAGGGCCCCGGGCCGCCCTCTCCCCGTACGGCGCAGCAGTGGGCCACGGCACCCAGAAGGTTGCCGACCGCTGATATAGACAGTTGGGTAATCTAGCCAATTACTGGTTGAAGGCCAGTGATAAATAGAATCCAGTTTGAATAACTTGTTTCCCTTAACTTGAAGTATCACTTTCTCTGATGGTTATATTTAATATTTTTCAAGACAGATTAAAATTGAAGGTAGACACTTTAGTTCACAGAAAAAAACAACTAGCAGGATGGATAATCCTTCCATTAAAGGTCTGGATGAAGAGAAATGTTTGCCCGGTCATTCAAAAGTCAGCTTAGTAGATTCCAGGCTGGAGGGGAGGGCATTCAAGAGGTAAGGTCCCACCACTAGAAAAGGCCTATCTTTGGTTGCCAGCCACTTTGTCTTGGTAAGCAGGGGCACAGATAGTAGGGTTCAGGAAAAAGATCTTCAATGGTTGGCTGGATGGTACGGGAGGGGGTGAACATAGTAACAAGTCTCAAATCCGCAGCACGTAGACTTAAAATGGAATACAAGATTTATTTATTTAGAACATTTCCTTGCTGCCTTTCCAACCCACTCAGGGTCTCCAGGGCCAAGTTTGATATTGTTATTTAGGAAAATCATTACACTTGGTAGTTTTGAACTATGATCTATTGGAGCATTTGATAAAGATGTCTTTATAGCTATAGTTTTATGAGTTCCTTGTGTCAAAAGGTTAACACACAAATGGGCACGCAAACCACTGACTTGCCTGTCCTGAGTTTTTGATCTCAACAATATTTTCTTTGTTAATGGTATTTTGCTTTCCAGTACTCCCACTAGGGAATACTGATAGAAAACATTTTCTACAGGGAGACGCTAATTGGAATATGGTAGCTGACCTTACTTTGGTAATGCTGAAAAACTGGAACAGATGAAAGAGAAGTATAATGAGAGATAGGGTTTGTAAGAACAGCCTGCACAAGATGAATGTTGTACACTTCCACTTCAATATAATTATGCAGTTTTTTTCTCCTTAAGGCTTGAAGGCTGTTCTGAACTGAAATTAACTTGTACATATCTGTTCGGTTTACTTGCACAAACAGTAATTTAATGCTAGCAGCAATCTCATCATGGAAAAGGGCAGAGAAAGCCTTCTGTGGGGGGATACCCTGTTATTGTTTTGAAAAAGAACTCCAAGTGTTAGGTAAGAGCTTCCATAATGCAATGTTCTTGTATGAAAAAAATATTCCTACATAAAGAAAACTAGTGTGTCTGGAGAGAAAAAATAGGTAACAATCCTTCCTGCTGTCTAGTTTTTTATGTACAGTGATTTTTTAAAATATCTTTTTTTTGTCTACAGCATTCAGTCAGGAGAGTATTTACCCACCAAGTAGTATGGTTAGATACACATTTACTAGCTCAGTGGCTATGAATGAGAACTAGTACTAGTTTACAGTGCCATTCTGTATGGTCACTTCCATCTATACTCATTGAAATAATTTTTTATTTACTTTCTGCATTTGTATAATTGGAATATTTATCTTGGTATAGTGGTTAGGAGCGCAGACGTCTAATCTGGTGAGCCAGGTTTGATTCTGCACTCCCCCACATGCAGCCAGCTGGGTGACCTTGGGCTCTCCACAGCACTGATAAAGCTGTTCTGACTGGGCAGTGATATCAGCGCTCTCTCAGCCTCACCCACCTCACAGGGTGTCTGTTGTGGGGAGAGGAAAGGGAAGGCAACTGTAAGCCGCTTTGAGACTCCTGATAGAGGAAAATGGCATATAAGAACCAACTCTTCTTTTAGAAAGGGCTATTACAATTACATTACTAGTATATTCCAATCTCATAACATGTATACAGTTGGTTTAATAAGCAGTTTCAAACTTCCTTTCATGAATATTTATCCACACTAACATTCTCAATGCAGGCTCTTGGACTGAAAATATATTGGATTATTTTCTGAGAACTAAGCAAATTAAAACAAGAGATGGAGCTGAAATCCTGTGGTATCATGCAGCAAACCGGAAATTGCAAATTACAGAGGCAATACAAAGTGAGTATCCATTGTAAAGTATATCTGTTTGAAAATATATGAAACGTAAAGGTTTGGTTTTAATTGAACAGCATAGTGCAGAGGCAATTACTGCAGAGATTCTGAAGCTGAAGAGCAATAGCACCAGGCCTGTAGTCAGAAAAAAAGGGTATGGGGGGGGGGAATGAATACATGGGTGATCAGCCATCATTATTTTCTCTGCTTTACTTCAATATGATTTTACGCACACACCCCACTCCCGCTGTCTTGCAGGCTTTTTAAAAAGCAGGATTCAGGTCTCTTCAGCCCTGTCAACTGCTAATCCTGTTCTAGCCAATTGCCGAAAGAATTCACATTTGGAAGATTTATGACAGAATATGCACCTTTCCCCTTCAACTCCTTCCTTTTTCATACAGAGAATTTATGCTTGAAAGACTTGTGACAGATTTCACATCAACTGCAAGTGCTGACCGGGGAGGCATGACAAGTGATGGACGGGGCCTGGTCCCTTTTGGGGCCATTGTGGCTACAGACCTGAATAGCATTATGGTTGGCTTGTTGGAAGAAGAGAGGCTGTTTTTGTAGTAACCTAGTAATAAATATAGTTATACAACATCCTATTTTGTTATGAGGAAAAAAAATACATTTATGATTTGTTTGGTTAGAGTCAGAATCCTGAAAATATTGTATTGCATGTGGTAAGTGACATTTTCCAAAGGGAGACATTGTTTGTAGCTGCATGCAGCATATTGCTGAAATGCCTCAGGGCTGAGGCATTGTTTCATGTGGAGAAGGAGCCCTGGAGCAGTTAATGGTTAAGAGTGTCAGACTAGTAACTAGGAGACCCAGGTTCAAATCCCCACACATACCATGAAAGCTGGCTTGGGCTCATTGATGAAATAATTTAAAAATGAAGACAAAACACACCTAAGTTATATAAGTAGGTTTAATATTTGCCCGAAGAATTTGGATACAGATATCTTAAACCAAAGGCTGGACGAAAGGAGGGTTGCTAGACCCCAGTGGAGGAGGAGGTTCCCTCCCCCACCACCCTGCCCCTTATCAGCTGACTGGTGGAGGGGACTTACCCAGAATAAGAGAGAGACCCAGTTGACGTTGTAGTGACACGTCTATATCACTTTCAACATGACTCAGAAGTGACATCACTTCAGCAATGTCAGGCAGTGCTCTGATATTTGGGCAAGAACTCTATGGTAGAAACCAAATTTACCATGGAGTTTTTGCTTAAATTCCAGAGCAACTCCCAGACATGATGATGTCACTTTTTAGTCATGTTAGACGTGACGTAATTTGATACTCTAACTACTAAGCAAGAAAGGTATTCTGTCTATGTAGAAAGGCAAAGTTATCTAAGCCTGCTTACATTCTCTCTCTCTCTCTTTGTGAATAAACAGGTACATCTCACATGATAGAGGCAGATGTCCTTCTTCATGGAGGAAATGGCAGTGGTGAACCAATCATGGCTCATCCACCTGAAACCAACAGTGATATTACACTAAAAGAATGGTTAAGTGAGGTTACGAATACTAGCAAGGGTATCAAGCTTGATTTTAAAAGGTAAAGGTGAAACTGTATATTTCTCAGTACTGACCAATTCTATGTAGAGATTTCTCAGTACCTACCAATTCTGTGCTAGGAACTTCATTTGAAGATGTGAGGGGTTCTGCTTCAGATCAGGGCACAGCACATGCTAAGAAAGCTTTCTCTTCACATTTTCCTAACCTGAAATGCCTGAGAGTGCACTGTTTGTATCACTGGGGAAGCAAACATGTACTGAGAGCCAGTCTGGTGGTGTGATTTGACTGTTGGACTAGGATCGGAATGATCCAGAGTCAAATCTCCACTCTGCCATTGAGGCTTGCTTGATGCCTGTCCTGCAGCCCTTCCCTAGTTGAACTCCTAGGGCTGTGAGGATAGAATGGAGAGGGAAATGCCTTAAGCCACTTTGGAACCCCATTCGGGGGAAAGGCAGGGTATAAATGAAGTAAAGAAGATCAAAATTCCAATGGCTGTGCTTCTGTTTCTCAGTGGGTCAAATAGCAACTCCCAGGTCCTTGTTTGTAATGGTCTCCAGGATCCTTAAAAGCTGCTGGAGGCAGTAGTGATATGTGGATTATTTGAACCAATCCTGCCATATATGGAGGAATGTAAAATGTATTGTATGCTTCTCCCCATGTGGCTACATTATGAGTTTGGTTTCCTGTGTTTATAGTCTAGCTTCTGTGAATCCTTCAATGAAGCTTCTTGGAGATATAGAACTCAGGAAACCTGTTTGGATTAATGCAGACATCCTTCCAGGACCAAATGGAAGTAGTTGTGTGGTAGATGCAAAGGGGTTTCTGAACACCGTCACATCACATTTTCCAAATGTAACCTTGTCACTGGGATGGACAACTGGGTGGATTAATTTAAAATGCAATGCAGGTAAGAATGGTTCAATAAATGTGTTTCATCTTTCATCTTTTTCCTAGTGAAAAGAATCTGATTGTTTGGGACAATGGTATAGGGAGATGAAATGCCTCTGCCTCCTCTCTGCACTATTTTCTCAAGTTGAAACAGACATGGGTAATTCAAAATCAGAGGTCCCTGCTCCTTCCTCCCACACCATTGTCCTGAGAAGAATCAGATCCCAACAGCTCTTTAAATGGCAGTTCCTCACAACTCCTGTGCTGTGTTGTTCTTTCTGTAGGGTACAGTTCAGTAATGATGCAAGAGATGGCAGCTATTTGTAGAGATCTTACTCAGCCAGTAACATTCCCTGTAAGAGCT
Organism: Paroedura picta; assembly: GCF_049243985.1. Classification (NCBI taxonomy): domain Eukaryota; kingdom Metazoa; phylum Chordata; class Lepidosauria; order Squamata; family Gekkonidae; genus Paroedura; species Paroedura picta. The sequence continues at coordinate 35,989,090 of NC_135375.1, forward strand.
GCTTTGGTGCGCCAGTCAATATCCGAACTTCAGTGGTTATTACAGCAGTCAAACAGGTATGCTCATTGTGTCAAGTAGGCCCATTATGCACGGCCACTGAAACGGCGATTTCGGGTCACATGGAAAGTGCGGAGGGGGAAGACGCGAAGCACACTGGTTATGCATGGGACGGGGCGCAACGGCGGCAAAACCCAGAGTAACCGATTATGCACGCGGTGACCCCGGCGCCGCTTCTGGTTGCGCCCCGGTCACCCGGAAGCTCTGCTTTCTTCCGCGTTTTGCTAACGCGGCTTTTTCGGTGGCATGCACTGAATCTGCGGCCGGTTGCAGCCGGCACTGTGCGTTATCGGTGATTTTAGTCGCCGCCCTTCCACCCCGAATGTGCGTTATTCCCCCCCGTGCATAATGGGCTGTAATGAACCCCACACTTTTCAGGAGGGCAATAAAATGGATAAACTTCCAGGTAGGAAATAGTAGTTTTTAAGTAAGAGAGAGAGACTTTCTCAAGCTGAGCACACTCACTGTCCCACACTTCAGCATTAGCTAGGACAATTGGTCCAGGTGTTAGGATTCAGTGCCTAGAAACTTCTCCTTGGACGACCTGAGTGGTCTGACAATATTGCAGTGAGGAAAGGGGTTAGGGATAGGATTTCCTATTTTTTCATTTTCCATTCCACATAAATGCTTGCAGGCCCCCAATTTATTTTATTTATTTTAATTATATACAGACCATTTCCACATAGGTTATCGGCCCTGGGTTCAATGCTTGTGGGAAGATTTTTTCCTGCCTCTACACAGCGTCATGATACATTTGTGCATCACCTGAGGTTTCCATAGCTGCTCTCCATTCTTTTTCAAACCTGCTTTGCTGCACAGTTTTTAGAAATATCACAGCAGAACGTAGATGGCTCCTGTCTGTGTGGGGAAAATGGTTCCTTGGCAACCATTTTCCTAACCACTGTTATGGTGGCAGCCATTTTCTTCTCCTACCAGCCAAGAGGCTTCTTATTTTAAAGGCATTAGAGAATCATTTTCTTAGTACACCATCCTCTCAAAATATGTACCAGGTTTTCTGGATTTCCTTATAAAGGAAATCCTTTACACCATCCTAACAATATGTGTACCAGGTTTTCTGGATTTCTTTGTAAAATCCTTTCCCTTGCAGAGATAGAAGAGGAAAGGCATATCTTCACAACGAAAAAAGCTTTGATGAAGTTAGGGAATGCTAAAATACAAATTACATCAGTTTGGAATGTTTATATTTTAATTGCTTAGGTTTTTAATTCTCTATGTAGATTGTCTTAAATGAAATTGATTAGTCTGGTCACTCTAATTACAGATACACCTTGACCATTTGGACAGGAAAATGTGATGACTACTCTGTAGAAGATCTACTATTCATCAGAAACTCTTTTGATAAAACTAGAATTTTCTATGACATCTTAGAACCACAAAAGTCTGAATTTAGAAAGGCCATAGGACTGGAAACCCCACCATGAAGAACACAGACTTTCCTATTGGACAATGGTTACCTGTGGCATCATGATAGTCCCTATGGAAAAGACATTATTGAAGATTTAAAGAGAACAGTTATTACAAAGGCACATCTGTCTCCCTTTTAGGTTATCATATTGTTAAAAATACCTTTGGAGATTCTGTGGACTTTCACCCTCTTAGCTGCAGTTTGAAATGCCTGCTTCTTGATTATTCCTCATATATACACCCTGATTTTAAAATGTGGATGATGATGTCACGGTACATATAGGTACCACAACATGCTATTCCATATTTAATTTGAAACTGTTTTCTCAGCAACTGTTTCTGTTCTCCCTTAATATACTGATATTTATTGATTGGCATCTTAATAATTTAATCCTATAAAAGCTTTCTCAAGAGACCAACAACTCAGTCTTAATATTAAAATATAATTACTCTGTGCAAGAAGTTGATGTTTTGGACCACATTATGCTATTATCTATCTGGAACATAAAAAAAGGAAATTCATTGTCTGTTATGCCTGTATTGATGCCCCTGGGAGAGCATACCTGACTTGTTGCCTGAAGCTGGGTTTCATGATACAGCCATTTTGTGCTGCTGTTGTGGCCCCCAGAAAGGGGGACAAAACTGAAGGAAAAGATAGCTAGACAAGGCTAAAGAAATTCTGCTGGATTTCAGGAGGACTCTTTTATCACATGTATGAGCTGAGAAGGTGACAGCTATACAGCCAATGAAACCACTGCCTGATAATGAACATTCATATCACAGTAAGCAAGCTGATCTTCTAAAATGCATCTTCAAAAATTATTCACAGGTCAGTCTCTTTTTTAAATTGTTGGTGTAATTTGTCTCATCATTGAAGTTCCTTCCTGGTAGCGTTTTTACACTTTGCTTAAAAGTTGTCTTAGGTTTGTATCACTAATCAGTCTTGGCCAAATCATTGTCTCTTTGACAGGGACCAACATTAAAAGCACAAAGAATATGGTGCCTAAGATTTTTTTTAATAGCTTCTGGTTATATTATTTTATTTTCTATGTTTTGTCGTGAGCTACCCCAAAACATTTGCTAGGAGGGGGTGGGCTATAAATAAATTAAGGATTATAAAGTTGAAGTTGCGTGCAACCAGTTCACTCCCTAACTGATTAGTCCTGAGGCTTGCTGCCAATAGGGAGATGCCACTCTGCCACTGAGGGCCAATTAGTTTAAATTGCACTCTGCCAATGAGGGCCAATCTGTGCATATTGCACTCTGTCAGTGAGGGCCAATTAGTTCAAATTGCATGCAGACAGCTCAGTCCCTACCTGATTGGCCTTACCTGGGAGTATGCAGCCAGTAGGGAGAGGACGCTCTGTCAGTAAGGGCCAATCAGTTCAAATCTACTGAGGGCCAATTAGTTTAAGTTGCATGCAGACAGTGCACTCCTTACCTGATTGGCCCTTCCTGGAGGATTGTCACCAATAGGAAGAGAACACTCTGCCAATAAGGGACAATCATGGGGCTTATCTGTCCTTCCTCTTCCGGCTGCTTGCTGGGTGGAAGAGGTGCTGGCCTCTCTGAAAGGCCCCACTGCTGGTAAGTTGTTCCATTCTCAGCCTCTTCCCACCCTCCATCTTCCCCAGGCAAGGGAGGGAAGCCATCTGCTTCCTTTGCCTCCTGTGTTGGTCTCAAGTTTCAGCTCTCTGCTGGAAGGAAGCACAGACAAGCTGCAAGGCAGGCAGAGATAATCAGTATTTCAAAAACTGGTGTGGTGCCTTTTAGACTGGAGCTCTCTTCTAGCACTAATTGGCTCCGGTGGGCTGACCAGGAAGGGAGGTGCAACTAGAAGCTAGGTAGAAGAATAAGGAGCTCCTGCAACATGAGGAACTCCTTTCTCTTTCATCTTCCTGAAGATTTCCAGGTCCCTACCTGGACTTTGGCAACCCATCTGGCTGATTATGTAAGTGGAGTCAGGAATCAAACCCAGCTCTTGTGCTACTCTTTTACCACTTCACCACACTGGATGTCAAGATTGAGTGGGGAGCAGGGGAAGGAGGGACAGAACCCAGGAACATCACAGTGCAGGTGTATGTGCCAGAACCTGTTTTATACTAGTGGCTTTGTCTTAAAAATGAGAGCATGATTTTAAAATATGTAAACCCTGTGAAGACGATTTCAGTTTATAGATCCTTTCCAGTCTATGATTCTGTCCTTACTATTTTAGCCAATGGATTTGACTTATAAATGTATAAGTTCAGTCTTATTGATGCCTGGCTTTTCCCTGAAAAAAGAAGGGGATGAGCAAGAGGACTGGTAGCAAATAGGGTGAAGAAACGGTCTAGTTTTCAAAATGTACCATAATCTTATATCTTCTGAAGCACCTTATGTTTAATAAATATACACACATCTATATGCCATCTCTGCCGTCTTCAGACATAAAAAACACTGATATCTTTTTTGACTGCAATTTTGTTTCAGCCAAAAACAACAGAGCCAGTGTGGCAAGTTCATGATTGTCTGCCTAGGCCAGGAAAGAGCTGCTTAAAGTCTCTACTCTGTCATTAGCTCCCTGGCAGAACTTGGGTCAGTCCTTCTTTTTCTTAACCTACTCCCAAGATAGGAGTCTAGAGTTTCAGAATAGGATAGCCTTGGAATGCAGTAAGAAGACACAGCGGTCATGTAATTCTATGGCTTGTATATACTAGAAGTCATCAAGCTCATTATGTTGATATAATTTGTTGAGGCCCAGGTATAGAAGCATCTGAGAACTGCAAGAATGTCCAACTTCACAAGTGAAGATATGATTCGTAGAATCATAGTTAGAAGGGACCTCCAGGATCCTGAATACAGGTTCAAAGATGGATGTGTTGGCTGAGGGCCAAAAAATACTTATAAGTATGAGGAATGTGTTATCACTATTTTTGACTTTAGGATATGATATAGCAAGAATGTTTCAACTATAGATAACCTTGTATGGTGCTTGAAGTTATCAGACAATGAGTTAACCAAGAATGTGAGCCTTTTTAAAGTGGGTCAGTTACCTATCATTAGGAGACAATATTGAAATCCTATAAATATGGAAAGTTGTATTGAGAGCTTATTCTCACAGTGAGCTTCTTAGAGATTTTCAGAGTATAAACTTTTGAGAGATAAAGTTCCCTTTAGTAAATATGAATAGGAATGGAGATCTTACTGCTCTCTGGAATTCAGGGGTGGTACTACTTAGTGTTTCATATACTTGTAGCAATTCATGAACAACACAGCTTAACATTATAATGAAACCATGGTCAACATTTTTCATTCGTCTTTGCTTCAAAATAACATTGCATGGAAAGGGAAGGCTATTTTAAATAATAATTCTTGTTTAGCATTAAATGGTCAGGTCCAGCCTGTTTACCTAAAGACAGCAAATGGAAGTATCCAGCCATTTAAAATATAGGGTTCCTTGACCTGAATAAACTTATTCTTTCATCCAGCTATTTGTAATCACACAGTTATTTAAGAAAAAAAAAAGACATATCAGACATTAACTTTCTATAAAACTACTTTATCTCACGGAACTCCCATATAAAACTTGCACGTATTATTTTAATTGTGCTGCATTTGGAGAAATGGTCTTACTTGTTTTGTATTACCAATAACTGTGTGCACTAGAGACTACCATAAAGGAAACCTCCCAAGGCCTAAAATGATTTGATACAATATAATCCCTTTCCTTATTCTTTAATAAAACTGATTTTTAATATTGCCAGCAAATCTTTGAGGCAATCTTTTATATTGTTATAAGAGTAATTTACTTATGCAAACAGAAAATTGCATGAATATAATAACTTAATATTTCAGGCAATATTACAATTAACTTGAGGGAGCTGTATCTAGACTGTTCAGGTTTTCTAGTAAGTTTTGAAAGCTGACTAACACATTAAGCTATTACTTTCAAGCATGGTTCCCTGCATACTTACAGATAAGGAATTAAAATGTATACAAACTGTAGATTATAGCCTCCTGAAAGCTCTGAGCTTCTAGGAGAGATTGCTCATCTACTCCGTGGATATTTGAGGTCAAGACTGATTATAGGGTTCCCAGGTCCAGGTTAGATTTAAGGTTGAATGCAGGGATTGGGGAAGTGAGGAACTTCAGTGGGGTAAAATACCATGGAGTCCACATTCCAAAGTGGCCATTTTCTCCAGGTGAACTGATCTGTTACCTGTACATCAGTTGTAATCTCACTCCAGCTATTACCCAAACTGATGAACTGCCAGGCTGTATTAAGGCAGACCAAGGAAACAAGAAGTACATTCATCATGCACATACAAACATCAGAGTTTCACCTCCTAGGCTCACTGATATAAGAATGGGGCTGTGCACTGTGTTGATGGAGCAGCTGATTAAGTGTCCGTGGGAATTCCTCCTACAGCCTTGTGGGCTATATTCAAGAAGCAGACTAATTCTCAATCCTAACACATAATCATTTAGAACAGCGGTTCTCAACTGCCGTAACCCCAACTGTGGCAGCAGTGCACACATGCATGCAGGTGTGCGTGCAAGAGCACAGTGATCTGGAGATGGTATGGAGGCAGCCAGTGCCATGGCTCAGCTGCCACTGGCCACCACTGCCACCCACTGCCAACCTGTCCTGGTGACCCCACGGGGTCGGGACTCCAAGTTTGAGAACCACTGATTTAGAACAAAGTTTGAGTCCTGTGGCAACTTTAAAACCAATTAAGTTTAATTCTGGATATAAGCTTTTTGATTAAGTGTGCCTGTCAGCAAAAGCTTATACACAGAATTATATTCAGTCTTAAAGATACCACTGGACTCAAACTTCATTTAATTGCTGCAAACCAACATGGCTACCCACCTGAATCTACATAATGATTTAGGTCCCTTAAACCCAATGACAGTCCAAACAGAGGGAAAACAACAGTGAAGGAACAGGAGGACTGCTGAGCTTTAATCAAGCTCCTACCCCACTTCTTAAATTCCTAGTTGTACACATTTCATAGAATCAAAGAGTTGGAAGGAACCTCCAGAGTCATCTAGTCCAACCCCCTGCACAATGCAGTAACTCACAACTACCTGCCCACCCACAGTGACCCCAATTTTATGCCCAAGCGATCTCTCCATCAAAAATATCCAGAATCCAGCCTGGCCTGGAGGAAATTCACCCACCATCCCATAGTGGTGATTAGCAATTCCCTGGATATGCAAGGAAGGGCCACAAAAGACAAACACTGGCACATCCCTTCCTGCCCACACACTCACAATCTTCTTGAAAATAATCAGAAAACTATTTAATGTAATTTCATCCAGTAAATTAGGTTGAATCCTAAAAACACTTTCATACGAATAAATCCTACTGAATAAAATGAGATTTACTTCTGACTAGACCTGTTTTGGATTGCTCCCTGTTAATACAATGATGTGCATTCGGGCAACGTCCAACCTCAAACAAATTTAATTTCCAGATTCTTAATCCTTCTATTTAAAATATAGTTATAGATTGTTCTATAATTTCTGTACTTAAGAACTATCATGGATCAAACTGTAATGTCTACATTTATGCAAAGTGAACACAGGCAGCTTAGATATTTTGTCCATGGTACTGAACCCTTCTCCTTAAAGCATCTTTCAAAACACCTTTCAAACTACCTTCGTTGTCCCTCTTAATAATTAACATCCATTGGAAACATCAGCAGACCATTCTGAGTCACCAATTATTAAAAAAAATCAGCTGTTAGCTGCTGCAGGTTAGAAAAAGTAATTAATCTCTAACCTGTAAACAACTGATGTAAATATTAATACCTCTAGCCAGTGAGCAACAGAAATATATTAGCCTCTATTTTTTTTCCATCTGAAGTCAATCCAAAAATCAAACATGGTCAACACAGACTCAATTTCATCCCTTCCTCAAAATGGCAGCCAGAATTTTGTCCGTCATCTTTTAAAAAGTCAAAGTTTGAATCAAAATCCCTATACATCTCTACATATGTATCACAGTTGCTTCCATTAACATGCCAAATGATTTAAAATATAATTTAAAACATACTCTGATCATTAGCACAGAGCTTTTGCAATTACTTTGTGCAAAGAAAAACCTTAGAAATACAGAAACATTGTTCAATATGAGGAAATAACGTGAGGCACAGCCAGTAAATAGAAACATTTATTTGCAAATGCAGATTTAAAGCTATTGAGGCAACACAGATATATAATGAATTTTTTAAAAAGCTACATAAATAAATAATAAATAAACCTATTTCTAACCTTCATTGAGAAAATGTCAAATGGTTATTTTGAATCTTAACACAGAATACATAGATGGCTATTTTTCATTTATATAATTTAGTATCTTACTGCAGTATCAGTTGCTAGGAGTCATTAACCTTATCCCAGGGGAGTATGTTATTTACCTTTAGGGGACTATGTAGATTAATTTCTGTAAAAAAACCAAGCATTAACCTCCCTGCACCTTTCAGGCTGGGCATGTGCCATAAATAAGAAAAGTTATGTATAGACAAGCAGTTTAGTAATTTGAGGAGAAGAGGTTTAGCTACTATTAGGGGCGTATTTGCAAGACTACTAGACCGTTTACGCACTGGAGGTTTCGTGCCAGGCTGCAGGCCAGAGTTTTAGTCATTGCAGGTTGCCTCACCTCTTCCTGAACCCACATGGGGGAGCATTTGGCCTGGTGCACCTCATCTGCCCCTGATTTGTACTCCTGCATGGGAGCTGGGGCAGTGAAGTTCCCAGGGTATAAATGGTCCTAGGTAGTATTTCACACTGCAAGAAATCACCCTCCTTGAACAACTAATGGCTATTGCATAACTCTGTTATTTTAAAAATATTTTGTGTGTACAAAAGAAAATTATTTTGAATTTCTGGTGACTTTACTGAGATAGGGAGTATTGCATACTGAACTAACTAGCCCCCCCCATCACTAGCATTCCTCTTTTATTTAAAACCAATAATTAATTACAAAACATATTTAAATATATATTATTTAAACAATGAATCTCAATCCACTACATCATTACATTTTACATGACAGAATACAGGTTTCCAGTAAACATTTGACTGATTTACATCTATTATATTTTTGTAAGCCTGTAAACCTGATTAATTTGTGTAATGTGTTTATTTTATCAATCCATTTCTGCTTTCAGGAGTAACTGTTATCTCCACATTCCCTAATGAAAATGCCAGCCCATCTGTAGCAATTATATTAAGTACACCATGTTTAAAAAATGGAATTGCTACCATGTAGTTTAAAAGAAGCACTTCTGGAACACAGGGAAGGTCTATACCAAGGCTATAAGGTATTACATTAACTACCAATTTGCAAAACAAAGCTCTTGAACAATTACACTGTAAGTATAAAAAAGTCTGTGTTTTCATAATTGCAAAACCATTAATCTCCTGAGGATTTCTTATATATTTTGGTTATCCTTATAAGTGATAAATGTTGCTAAATTGCCATTATTAATGGCATTGTTGAAAAATTGCAAACTTAGACCAAAAGAACAGCCCTGCTAGAGGACTTAGCTAAACTTATTAGAGTGGTGGTGCATGAAGGCTTGTCACAAGATTTCATTTATAAACAAGAGGCTAAATTTTTCATCAATGATTTGCCATCTATTCCATACTTTTATCTGTTACCTAAAATTCATAAAAGTTTAGAAAAACCTCCGGGTCGCCCAATAGTAGCACAGACAGGATCAGCATTGCAGCCTCTTTCTAAATTTATAGGTTTCCATTTGAAAAAACTAATGTCACAAACCCCGTGATCCTTAAAGAATCTACACATTTTATTAATCTTATTGAGAAATTAACTGTGGAACCATCTTTTCTATCAATAACTAGGGATATTAAAGCTTTATACACGAATATCGGATGAAGTTAGAAATGTAGTTAGTATATACTTGGATCATAGAGAAACTGATAGACCTCCTGCACATTTTTATTGGACCTTTTAGATATTGTACTTGAAAAAAAATCAATTTAATAATGAACTATATCTACAAACAAATGGTATATCCATGGGTGCTGCCCTTTCTCCTTTTTTACACGCTTTTTGGATGATATATTTATGATGTTCCATGTAATCCACCTATGACGTTCTATGTAAACCGCCCAGAGCTGAATGGAAAGGCAGTATAAAAACCCGAATAAATAAATAGTGGTTACTGTTGGATGAGAATCTGGCTGACTGAGTTTTGATTCCATCATCTTGACCTAGTCATAAATTCTTGGTATATGTTACTTCACAGGATTGATGGGAGGATAAAATGGAGAACAATTTAAATTTCTTTAAGTCCACAATGTGGAGAAAGGCATAAAAAATAAAGTAAATAATTCAGATACTCTTTCTCTGAACACAGATTTATCCATCATGGCACACAGGCATGGATCTGTCCTGTTCATTTCCTTTTAAAATCAGATAGATTAGGGTCCATAACTTTGCCCTACAGCTGAGTTCCGAATGTTCATTAAAGAAATGCTTTATTTTACCTGTTTTGAATCTAAAGTTCATCCACAGATGTAAAGCTAATAAATGCAGTCATTTCACAATACACTAGCATTTAATGATCGCCCCACTGTTCATGATACTGCTTTTAAAATAAGGAATATTATAGTACCCACCAAAACTAAGTAGAACTGGTGATCTTTCTTTTGAACTAAAAACAAATTCATGTGGCATCTATGCTTTTATTTCTATTAACAAAACAATAACCTAGTTACACTTTTTTGTGGTCTTTGCTGAGCACACATTAATGAAAATGAAGTCTCAATCCAACATTTAATTGGATGAGTATATCTCACTCACATAGGACGATGGGGTAGATATGGGAAGAGAGACAAAATGATATTTCCAGGAAGATAACTTTGATGACTGTCTTCACTCACAAGAAGACTGAGTGAGGAATTAAAGAAAGGATGTAACACAGCATGGATACTGGCAGAGGACAGTTCTGGAAGAACATGAATTGAAAGCAAGACGAACTTGGGAAGCTGCATACTGAGGCTGTAAGGGATAATATGAAAAAATAAAAGTACATATTATCTAGTATAAAATAACTGTTTAATATGAACCTGTCATCTTGGCATAAATGAAGCTACCAAAAATGTTACAAACAACATCAAAAATCTTGTTTTTGATACTTGGATCGTAGAGAAACTGATATCTTGTTTTTGATGCCAGTAGTAGGCATAAAGTCTAGGATTTCTGGCCAGAAAAGCATGGTTTCTTTGTTAACTGTTGGGATTAGATCAGAAACTGAAAAATTAGTAAGAATTAAACTTTTTTATAGCCCCACATAGTGCAAATAACTGGAACATACAGATATGTGATTCACTGTTTTATACTGGAACAGTTCCAGCGCCAAAAGTTAATGCTGACACTTACAATACTTATAAATGTCATAGAACAAAGTAAATAACAAGGTAGGGTTTTTCCCTCCTAGTGGAAATGTCTGTATGGTTTGAAATATACAGATAACTATAAACTATAACTATAAAACCATCTGTTCTAGCAAGGAAGAGCTGCATAGGGAAGTGTCTTTAAATGTTCACCTTTCTCCCAAGCAGGTCAGGACTCAAGGCAGGCGTGTACTGGCTTTGCTCCAGTAAATGTGGTGGTGATGGCCACCCTTGTACAGTGCAGTAGTGGATGGACACCCCTCTTTGCCACCCTTACACAACACACCTCTGAAAAGATTTAATTTTGGCACTCAATACCTGATTAACACCGAGGGTTCACTTGCATGCATTTTCCTCCCCAACTTCACCATGGAAGAGAAACTGCATGACTGAAACTTCCGTGCAAACAAAAGCTTTTATAAAGGAGCACTGAACTGACATATTTAAAATATCATTACATTTCTCTCTCATACTTCTTCCATCATAGAACCCAAAGTGTCATATATGAGATTTTTCAGGTGTCCCATCCAGACAGAGGTCTGCCTAGTTCCAGGAAGGATGCCACCTGCTGTACCCTGGTACTACTATTGGAAGGGAGCCAGAATGAAAATTAGCAGCCAGAGAAAGTGAGACTTATTCCCTCCACATGTGCATACTTTTACCATGTCCATCTCACTCTCTTCCCTGACCTCCTGCAATTTATGGGGAGGATTATGCACAAGGATACAACATATCACGCATTTGCAACAAACAATTCTCATATATATCATTAAGTCTTATGAGTTTGAGGTTCTGTGCATATGGCCATTTAAAAATGATTTGGATGCTATTAAATACTTTAAATTGAGAATCTGTATCTGTTTAATGCAACAAAACCATGCTGGCTGGTTTTTCCCATCTCCATGGGAAAAATACAGTCAGACATGGAAAACTAAACAGGAAGAAAACATTTACTTCACAAACACTGTAGAAGTGTGTATCAATATTAAGCTAGCTCTCCCATCTGTTATGTAGTTGGATCAAATCGAAGCTCTTCTTCAGAATATCTAGTTCTGGTTTTTGCAAATTCTACTTTTCACTTGTGGACAGATTTATCAGCATTCCTTGACGTGACAAAGGGGTGAACCAGCTCACTGCAGAGGCACGACGATGGGTCAGCATTATCAGCATTTTCTAGCTTGTTCATTTACCTCTCCTTAAGTGCTTGTAGCCTTTACAATATTAAATTAATTTAAGAAAAAGATAACGGACTCTGGCCATAATGCAACAGTTACTAACAAGCCATTAAAATCCATTTGTGCCAAGGTCTATAATAGGAAATTGCCATTGTTCAGGTCATTTTTCTGCTGTAATGCACAGAATTTAGCCCATGTAACTGTTCAAATGTGGCCTCGTGCTTGCCATAAGGCACAAGTTAGATGGATTACAGAAGGCTGAGCCTAGAACTTGATTGGGGGAAAAACATCTAGTTCATATCCTGAAAGCCTTGGATGCACACTATGAAGGACTATATCCACAGTTTTCTAATTTTTATTATAAAGTCTACGATAAAGGCAGCAATATTTTAAATATGTAATTTGCAGCATATCTTATTTGCCACTAAAGCTCAAGGCAGATATTTGAGGATGAGTTACAGAAATGGACATGCTGCACTCTCAGTACCAAGAACTTGGTGCAGCCAATGTTCATATTGAAAAATATTGTTTATATGTACAAGTGGTATACTATGGTTACATACTAATCTGTTAAAAATTCACCAGCTGCTTGATTTGCTCAGTTTGTAGTGACTGCCTCCTCGTCAACAGAGTCTTATTTTTGAAATCCCTGGGATATGCAGGTGCTGTTGGCATGAGGGTTTTCTGCCCGTAAGGAATCACTGCAGACATCTTGTAGCTATCAGAGATCAGAGGATGAGGGTTCACATTTAAAGGGGGTAGAAAGCCTGGTCTAACCTGAGCCATATGATCTGAAACGAGGGCTCCTGACCCTCGCCTCTCTAGCACAGCATGGTTTTTCCTGCTCAGTAGATTTGGAGGCATGTTTTCTATCAGTTCCCTAGAACTTGATGACAAAGATGGAGAAGGAGAGAGAAGCTTTTTCTTCCCTAGAAGTGATTTACTGTCTTCTACAGGAGGTCCTAACCTAGTTAATTGGGAATCAGAGCTGTAATGATTTGCCCCTAGGTTTCTTCTCTGAACAATGTTCTTCAGTGTGGATACAAAGCTCATTGGAGCTGAATCTGAATTTTGATCTACAGGAATTTCACTCTGAGTGTGGTTTGCCTCACCAAAGAGTGCATGAGAATTTATCTCATCACATGACATTTTCCTGGAGGCAGTTTGTTCAAAGCTCTTCAAGAAGTTAAGGGTATCTTTTATATCAATGCTGTGATGTCTGGTGATGAATCTCTTAGACAGGGCAAGATTGTTGATTTTTAGACACAATTCTTCCTCTGGAGTTATATCCTGCAGGTCTTCCTGTAAAGAGGAGATTCTGTTCTGTTCAAAAAGTGAAGAGGGAACCTTCACCCTTGGCTCAGAACCCACATGCTGCATCTGAGGTTTTCTGGATGGAGAGGGTGGCTTGGGTATATCCTCCATTCGTCCAGAAGGATGAGGCTCTTTGAAGTTGAACAGAGCTTTTTCTGTACCTTTTGAGTTTTCTTGTGGAGATGGAGAGGTTTTAACTTCTACATCTGATGGAGAAGCACAAGAACTTGGAGACAGACATTCCTCATTGTCAGGAGGTGGCACATTTAAATACTGTCTAGTGGTCTGTTTTCCAGATGGAGATTTATCCTTTGTAATAATAATGACTTCTTTCCCCTTTGCTTTGCAAGCATCTAGAATAACTTTGAGGCTTTCCTTATCATCTGAATTCACTGAGTAAACAAGAACTGAATTACCAGAATGATCCTGTAAACTTAAGTCCGCTCCATTTTTAAGCAGTAAAGAAATAACTTCAGGACCAGCTTTCTGCAAGCAGGCATGCATCAAGGCTGTCTTCCCAGTTTTATCTTGAATGTTTGGATCTGCCTTATTTTCCAGAAGGTATTTCACCATTTTTACTTTGCTAACACTTTGACAGTCCACATGTTTTGTCTTGCAAGCAATCATCAAGGGGGTTTCACCGCGGTCATTGCTTTCGTTGATGTAGGCCCCACCTTCTAGCAGCAATCTTGTGAGACGAAGTCTGCTGTGATAGACAGCTTTGATCAAGGAGTTTCCATCTGGTGAAAGTTCTATGGCTTCATCCATCTTCTAGGTGTTTTTGAACTGAAGACTGCAGTTGTTGTAGAGGTCACCTAATTTTCAGGGACATTAAAACAGGAAAAGATTAATATGTATTATGTGTGTGTGTGTGTGTAACTAGGAAGATGATACATATAAGCCTTTATTAACCATACCATTCTAGATTTTAAAAAGTTAAGCTAAGATGACAATATCTATTTCTGACTGCCTGGAACAGCAATCTTTGTGTAAGCACCAGGTTGTTTTGCATTCCCATTCTGATCAAACAATCATTAGGGCCATTAGATTAAAATAAGGGTAACAAAAGTCTAACATGCTTTCTAAGAAAAAGTTTGGAAATTGGGTGATCTGGACATGAGAGCTGTTGTTAATCCCTCCCTTCCTTTAGGGTTGCCTGATCTCCCCAGTGGAGGTGGAGAACTCCTGCTGATAGGTCATGCTCTCCAGACACCAATTGGCTGGCCAGCAGGGGTTTTTACCTGGAGAATGATAAAGGCCCAGGCCTTGTTGCCGAGGTCGCACAAGAAGTTACATCACAGCAGCAATGTCCAGTTAGCACTGTGGTATTTGAGCAAAATCTCTGGTAGAACCTGATTTTAGCATAGAGTTCTCACCCAACTACCAGTGTTATCTGGGCATCACTAGTGTGGACATGTTACTTCTAGTATAATATTGGCAACAAGGCCTGAGCATTTATTTTTCTCCAGAGAAGTCCCCCATTCCCTGCCAGCTATCAGGAGGACCTGGCAAACCTACCTGGCTCACTGTAACTGTACATTTACTGTATTATGCCAATAAAGGTATTCTGATTCACTGACTGCACCACACATACTTTGAATCTGGGGGTCAAAAAGTTGTAGAAAAGCAGCAGGCAGGGGAATGGTTGCTTATTTCTTTCACCAAAACTTCAGAGATCATCTCATTTCAAAATAGTTTTTCCTTAGAAGCAGCCATTTTTATGTTGTGCTCGTTCAGACTGGCTTCCGTGGACTTATACATTCTTTATACCATTTAAAGCACCATAAGGACAAGAGGATATTTTACATCATAAGCAAAACTGATTATGACAGATGCAAGAGTAATCTGTTGCAAAGGAAAGCAGTGATAGCTATACTTTGTCCTATAGAACAGTGGTCCCCAACCTGCGGGCCGCGGCCCGGCGCCGGGCCGCAAAGGCCATGGCGCCGGGCCGCGGCTCCCTCTCCCCGCCCCTCCCCCCCGCAGTAAAAAACTTCCCAGGCCGCAAGCTTGCAGCCCGGGAAGCTACTTACTGCGGGAGGGCGGGGAGAGGGAATCAGGGCCGGGCCGCGCCCGCGCGGCCCGCGGGTGCGGCCCGATCCACGGGTGCGGCCCGCGGGCGCGGCTCGTGGGCGCGGCCCGATCCGCGGGTGCGGCCCGCGGGCGCGGCCGGGTGCGGCCCGATCCGCGGGTGCGGCTCGCGGGCGCGGCTGGAAGCGTGGGCGTGGCCTGCGCGGTCCCTGCGGGCGCGGCCCAATGCCCTGCCGGTCCCCAGCCTAATATAGGTTGGGGACCACTGCTATAGAATAAGCACTGTAGCTGATAGAAACCTTCTTCTCTTCCATACAGCTACTGAAGATTCATCTCCTCCTTTGTACCTGACCATCCTTCCTGTTAACATTGAGTAGTAATGCTTGCTGGATTGTTCCTTGGAGCATTATGGCTTAGGTATAACATTAGGATCGTGGACTCACATCCAACTGTAAGCAGTGATACATGAAAGCTCACCCTGCCACAAATCTCGTTATTCTTTAAGGTGCTACTGGCCTCTTGCTCTTTTCTAGGATTACCAACAGTGATTCTGATCTGTCCATTCAACAGACATGGAACAAACAAGAGAGGAGTTGTTAGTACTAGGAAAACACAGTGATGGAAAAAGCTCACCTGACTTTGTTTGTCATGCCATTGTAGGAGGCAGAGGGGCTGATAAGGTTGGAAGTTTAAGGTCAACAATCTAAGTTATGAACCTGCAGTTCCTAGGCACTAACAACTTGCTGAAGTTTTAGTCAAACAGAAATTATACTTCAATTATTTGCAAAACACTATTGCCACAATCGAATAATGGCATGCAGTGTACAAAACAAGATTCTGCATGTAGAATGCTTTCTAGACTGGGAAATGCTGAATTCCATACATGATTGGCGTGAGCATCTTCTATCCCTGGATCCCCCAGTCTAACATCTGGAACTGAATGGCTACTGGTTGCTGAATTGGTGTTGTCAGCTTGGAGATCTCTTGCCTTCTCCCCACCAGACAGTTGAAAGTGGGCTGTGACAACTAATCTGGCCAGTGGCTAAACACACACCCAGCTCTCTATAACACACATATATCTCTCTATATCAGATGCCATTTCAGCAGCACCTGCTTAAATCAATATGCAAGTTCATTACAACAGAGCTGTTTGTGCAGCTGAATCAATGTTGTAGCATATTCTACACATGCAATCCCACTGATCTTTGTTTAGTTAGGTTACACCACTTCATCATTAAGTGGAGAACTCTTAGTTACAGCTTGATTCAACTCTATACAATTTCAAAGCTGGCATAATGTAATGTTTTAAGATTGCATTAGCATAACACAGAGCTGAGACATATAGGCCATAGGCATAGATAGCTTTAGCTCCTAGCATTAAAAGGTAGTGATAAGAAGATGCAATGTCAAATCCCATAGCCTGGCAATGTATTAACAGACAGCCTAAGCCACTGAAGGTACATACATGGTTGGTTCTAATGCTCCTTCTTTATCATCCCCCCATTAGCATTTAAGGAGTACCGGCTTTCTAACCAGGGGTGCTATTTGGGTTTAAATATTGCAGGAGACAGAAACAGAGATCTGTAGCTCTCAGTCTTTTAAAGAACCTTAGCTGTCTAGATAAAGATATGGAGAAAGGGAACTAGTAGGCAATTGAGTATGGTATGTTAACTGTATCCTTATCCTTAATAATTTTATGAATTGCACAGTATTTGGCATTGCTAGATAGGGTTGCCAAATACCTGGAGATTTTAGGGGTGGAGAATGAGGAAGGCAGGGGAAAGATTTCAATGGTGCATAATTTCAGAGTTCATTTCTCCAGGTGAACGGATCTCTGTCAGATCAGTTTAATAGCAGGAGATCTCCAGTCTAGAAGTTGGTAACCCCATTGCTAGGGCAAATATGTAATAGAAAAATAACTAAGGTGCAACTGAGTAAATGTCAGTTGCTTTTTATAAGCTAGATAGGAATACCCTGCTTTCAACACTTCACCATACCTTGTACATAGTATACTAGGCATTCTATTTATATACATTCCATTTATTTATATACATTCTATTTATTTATTACACAGGCTTCAAATCCCGTTCCTAAGAACAGGCCTTGAAGGGGCCCTAGCCAGGCAACTTAAGGTGGCTTTGGGCCACAGCTTGCAATAGAAAAATAACAAACAGTGAGAACAAATTCATAAACACAACATATTGACGGACCCATGATTGGTTGGTTATTGGTTGGTGTTAATTTTCATGGAAGGGAGGCTCGGGGGCCAGTGGGAGATGTTGGATCTGGTCAATCTCAACCAAATGCCTGGTGGAAGAGCTCTCTTTTGCAGTCCCTGTGGAATTGTTTAAGTTCTGTTAGGGCCCTGATCTTATCTGGGAGCTCATTCCACCAGGTGTGAGCCAGGCTGGCCCTGGCCCTGGTTAAGGTCGAGCAGGCTTCCTTGTGGCCAAGGATCACCAGTCAGTTGGAGGTGGCAGAGCGTAAAGCTCTTTGAGGGGTGTAGGCAAAGAGGCCGTCCCTCAGGTACACTGGGCCCAGACCACATATGGCTTAAAGGTGATTACCAGAGCCTTAAGTCTGATGCAGAATTAAGAATGCACATATACTTTTCCACCTTGAAAAAACCCTTGGAATGTTAAAAAATATCTTAACTGATGCTAAAATATAGAGAGTATAGCAATCTCATGGACCTGTTGAAGGGTATATCATAAATAAGCACTAGTACTGAAAATGCTCTCTTTCCAGTTGGCTAACAACCGAGGAAGAGCTTCCAATTCAGTCTTAAAGATTGGGCAATAATACGACCAACTTCTAGTGGAAGAAATCAAGGACTGCCTACATATTATAGCAGTTCAACAATCCATAGCACAGGTAGGATCAGCATTCAAGAGTGAAAGACCCAGCCTCTATGCCCTGTTGGCCCTCCAGAGGAACTAGCTAGCCAGAATGCTGGTCTAGATGGTTTATGAGTCAGATCCAGCAGAGTTCTTTTTATGTTATTTTGTACTGCAGTGTAATTCTGTTCTGCAGCTTTGATTTTGTTAGCTTCATCAAGAGGCTGAATGTAAATTTAATAAATAATAGGGTAAAGACAGTTCTAGTATTCTGGTATCAAGCCATATAAAGCTTTAAAACTAGCACCAGGGATTTAGTTAATGGAAACATTTGTATGCCACTTTTTCCTTTTGAAGCCTCAATTATATTCTAATTAGTAATCTGCTAGCCTTGACCTGGATAGCTCAGGAAAGCCTGATCCCATCAGATCTCGGAAGGTAAACAAGGCCTGGCTAGTATTTGGATGTGGAGTTCCTCTAAGGCAGTGTTTGTTGGCAGGGGCTCATGGGAATTGTAGTCCACGAACATCTGGAGGACCACAGGTTGACTACCCCTGCTCTAAGGAACCCTAAGGGTCATGATGTGGAGGCAGGCAATGAAAAAGCACTTCTGAATGTCCCTTGCCAGGCTGCCAGACAATCCTCAGTCTCCTGGCTATACTACATATGCCATAGGATATAAATGAATAAATGAATAAATAAATCTTTCTGCCAAGTTCTGAAGCAACCAAACTTTCTAAAATGCTTTCAAGAGAAGCCCCAAATGCAAACAGTTTATGATTGAATGTTATTGTGTTCAAAATGTTATAAGCCCCAAACTGTTGATATATTCTCTATGAATTCTCTATAAATAAGTCCAAAACTCTTATTGTTTCTCTGCACCATACCAGGATCACAGTGAACTGTGAGCTACAAATTCTCATTGCAAACTGCCCTGAGCCACAAGGGAAATGTAACAAATAAATAAAAATAAGCAGATTGCACTACTTTATCCTAGACATTAAGAAAAATGAATAACAATGGAAAGAAAAATCTGTCTTTGAATAGCTATAACTGCTATGTCAGTCTAAAATGATAAAACATACTCTGAGCCACAGATGCTGTTTCCACCTCCAAAGTAAAGGTCAGATCTAGCAGCACTTCCAAACTGCAAACCTGGAATTTAATAAATAATATTTTTAAAGTCTTCTCTGTAATTCTGATTCCCTAGTTTTAAGATATTCTCTTTCTTTCGCCTAGAGCTTCAACAATTATACCACTATTGTAACTATAGCACAAATTAAACTGATAGAAGTAAAGGAGTCTAACAGTGCAATCTTAATAAAGATATACCCTTCTAAACCAATGTAAATAGGTTTAGAAAAATCTAACTTGATTTAGAATCACACTAAATTTTTTGCCCATCAGACTCTTCAGATTTTAATTGATGATAACGAAGTAGAGGAAGATTAAAACGGTACATCTTTAAGCATATGGCATTTAATGTGTTAGGGATACATAACATTTAAAGAAGCAATTTTGATACATACATTATAATCTTATCTTATTCATTGCAGGGTTACTAATCAATATTTGCTTATCCCAAAATGCACAAAGCACACTTTACAAGTTTAGGCCAACCACAAAAACAATTTTCAACTTCAAGTACAGGTATATGT
The DNA here is from genome assembly GCF_049243985.1 of Paroedura picta. Classification (NCBI taxonomy): domain Eukaryota; kingdom Metazoa; phylum Chordata; class Lepidosauria; order Squamata; family Gekkonidae; genus Paroedura; species Paroedura picta. The sequence goes on from NC_135375.1 coordinate 36,008,998, forward strand.
ACACCACAGAATTAACTTGTTTGACAATCATGCCCTCTAAAAATCCTCGGGGATGGGGGGGAGGCTTGGAATTTCCAGCAGAAAATTCTCAGCATTATCCTCCCTATTCTGAGAGAAGTGTGGCACTTATTTACATTTATGCTGCAGATATTCATAACATAAAACAAGGCAGATCAGGGCCATGATATAATTTTACCCATGAGTGAAGAGATGCTGAATACCATCAGTTTGGTCCGTGCTGATGCCATGATAGTTCATTTTGGTCACTGTCAAACTTAACATAGAAATTAATAGAGTTAGAGACCTACTAATGACTCTTGAAAAGTGGTCTGCTAGCATCTTTTAATTGTTGCAGCCTTACTGCAGCAATAGCTTCATTATTTGCTGGCATCTCTCAAGTTCTTTATTCCCTTGGTCTTTTATAAACAAACTAGACTCAAAGTCCATTCGTAAGAATGAGTTTGAAAGGGCCCCCCTGGCAGTGAGCACACCCAGCGCCCCTGGGAGGCAGAGGGTGTGCTCTGGGGGCGTGGAGAAGCCATCCCCGGCCACCTCCCTCCCCGGCCCCCCTCGGCGGCCTGGCCTTCCCCCCAGGCAAGAAGCACACCCGCATCCTCAAGGCCGCGGCTGTGCTACCAGGCCCTGGGGAAAGGGCTCCTTTTCCCCTCCCCTTACACCCCACAGCAGATTGGCCTTTCCCCTGGCCCTGGGCCACGGGTGTGCTTCCAGGGCCGTGGGGAAGGCCTCTGTTCCCCCCTCCCCTCCTAGGTGGCCCAGCCTCCCCCCAGCACTGGAAGCATAGCCGCGGCCTCTTTGAACGCTGGGGGGAAGGCCTCCTTCCCCCCACTCCTCCCCATTGGCCCGGCCTTTTCCCCAGCCCTGGAAGCACACCTGCGAGCTCTTTGAGGCCCCGGGTGTGCTTCCAACACCGGGGGGAAGGCCTCCTTCCCCCCTGAGTTGGCCTGGCCTTTCCCCCGGCCCTGGAAGCACAGCCGTGGCCTCGAGGCCCCGCGTGTGCCTCTGGGGCCGTGTGGGAAGGCCTCCTTCTTTACTCACTGTGTCCTGCCACTTCCCCGCCACTTTCTGGCCTGTCCGGGTGAGGGCTCAATTGGAAGGCACTTTGCGCCTTCCAATTGGGCCCTGACCTGGACTGGCCCCGTCCACTCTCTGCCTACTTAGCCCTTAGCCTTTTATTTATACAGCAACAGCTGTATAAATATAAGAATGCTATCTACTAGATGGAAAATATCCTTTAGCCTCAAGTACTTTATGTTTCTACTTTGGTCTGAGTCATAACCAGAATTTGCTTTCTTACCTGATCATTATTCTTAGAGGATTCATGGATTCTTCTGTATGTGCATACAAAAGCTGTTGTCATAAATATCTCTACCATAAATATCTCTACCACTATATCCCTGTTGCCATATGGTTGGCACTTGGCACTAATAACAATCTAGAGGATGACTCATGTTAAGGATTTGTCCCATAACACTTGACCTATGATGCTCTCAGCAAGTTGACTCCTTTTCTCATTTTTCCCCATAAGTGTTCTTTCCTATAAAAGTTGTTGTCCTTTAGACTTAGCTACAATATTCAAAATATCTTCCCTGTCAAAAAGCCCATATCATTTATGCAGGTAAGCTGTTTAACTTTGACCAAGTCCTCTTACCGAAGCAACTACAAACTCAGCTTTCAAGGAAAAATAAAATCAGCTAGCATGCTATCAAGAGGTCCTTCTGCCATGTGACAGCTGTATGACAAAATAGATCATATTGCCAAATATTGCTCCCAATGCTATTTGAGTTTTACAAAACTGTAGCCTAATCCTAAGCTTCTTCTGGAAGGATGACTAGCTAGGGTAGGCAGGGGACATTTCAGCCCTAGTATTTGTTCCCAGACTATAAACCACAGTTACATCCGTCTTTTAAACAAGAATTATAAACAAGAATTATAATTTCTTCAGCTTAAATTTTTGCATGTGAACTGGAAACTGGAAGCTTTTTTGGCCCTGACCCCAGCCTGGAAGAATATCCTTCCAGTGGAGATCAGGGCCCTCCAGGACTTCAAACAATTCAGGAAGGCCTGCAAAACAGAGCTGTTCCACCACAGCCAGAACTATAATTAACACCAGCAAGATGCTGGCTTCCCTGAGAACCATCCATCCAAAAGAAAATCTGCCCAAACACTGACTAAGCACATCCCCTGCCCCGTAAGACTTCCAATTATACTGAGGTGGCGATTTTTATTAGAATATAATTTTAACGATGTAAACTGAATTTGATTATTAATGTTTTATTATACACTGTATTTATACCATATAAACTTTGAGAGGGGAATGATAGCGCCATCCTATGCAGAGTTACACCCTTCTCACTGACTTTAACTGATTTAGCAGGGTATAACGCAGGGGTAGTCAAACTGCGGCCCTCCAGATGTCCATGGACTACAATTCCCAGGAGCCCCCTGCCAGGGAATTGTAGTCCATGGACATCTGGAGGGCCGCAGTTTGACTACCCCTGGTATAACTCTATTTAGTGTAAAGTTTGAGTCCAGTGTTAAATGTGCCACTGGACTCAACCTTGTTCTATTGCTTCAGAACATCATGGCTGAATCCATTTAATGTGCCACTGTAGAAAAACATACTATTTCATGCATCATGTGAAAGATTTGTTTTCGCTCTGGTGATTTCTTGAGCAGCTCTATGTTAAAACAAGTGCCATCAGATCGCAGCTCTCCGACAAATCTAGACCTTTGTGTGTGTGTATGCGAAATTACCCCCGGTATTCAAATAAATTAGGATGTGCACAAGTACAGAAGCGACAAGTGTATATAGGAGTTGATATGCAACTCCAGAGCAAAGTGGCACATGATACACGTCTAAACAAAAACAAAAAAATCTGATGATCATGCAAAATTGCATTCTGATTGCCTGTTGGGCTCCTTGTCATTATTTTGCCAATGGCTGTTAACCGTCCATCCCCCATCTTCCCTCCTTTGTGCAAGGAGAGAGAGCTACTAAGAGTTATAGTGATTACAAAGTCAGATTACAATCTGGAAGACCCAAATTTCAAATGCCCATTCTGCCATGGAAGCTTGCTGGATGATCTTGGGCCACTCTACCTAACTACCTCTCAGGGTTGTTATCTGGATAAAGTGGAGGAAAGGAAAATAATGCATGTTACTCTGGGATCCCATAGGGAAGAAAGGCACGCTATAAATTAGGTAAATAAAAGTTAGCTAAGTTGTTTTACTGGGTTAGATTCAATCTTTTTTCCTCACACTGGCTTTATAAAAAAGTAGATCATATCAAAATTGTGTCTCTTCTAGCTCCTTTTACCTAGCAACATCCTCATATCATCTCTTACAGTAGAGTTCTGTGTCCGCCTGAATTCAATAGGACGAACAGCCTAATGTTGGACATATGTTGTTCAGGAGAAAGATCTATCAAGCCCTAATAAGTACATTTAAATGCAGAGATACTTCTTTACAAAGCATGGATAAATCTAAAAACAAATGTCACTGAAATCAATAGCAGTAGCCCTGAGCTAACAGATCACAGCCAGTTCCCAGGCACCTGTACGAATAAGTAAACCCATGGAACATGCAGCGCAGTCTTATGCATGTTTACTTCAGGAAGGAAGTCTTAAATTGCACATGCACTATATTGCCGCTCTAATAATGGAAATTTCTAGTTGTAATTATAGATCAACATTGTACTATGGAACCACAGGAAAAAAATCTGAGTGTAATTTGTGTACAGATCTAGTTCAGAGGGGGGGGGGAGAAAAAATACATCCTTTAGTTGAGGAACTCTGTTCTATTTTGCTAAGAGCTTGGGGCTTTTTTGTCTTCAAGTCACAGGTAAGTTGTGGTGTCTCCATGGATTTTCAAAGCAAAAGATGTTCAGTGATGGTTTGCCATTGCCTGCCTCTGCCTCCCAACTGGGGGGGGGGGTCCCATTCAAATACTCACCAGGACAGACAGTACTTGGCGACCAAGATCTAGGGCAGGGCATTTTGTATGTTAGTCGGTTAGAAGTTCATCTTGCCCCCATCACTCAAGACAAAAGTCATCTCTCCTCAGTATTCTCTCCCCACCTCCTTCCCACAACAAAGAGACAAGTGACACTTTTTCCCAAACCACTTATTCCGGGGGGGGGGGGGGAGAGATAACGTTCGCTTCAATGCAATTACTCCGGAGCAAAAAGAGTGCGTTGCTTTTACTCTGCTGGGCGAGAATGAACCAACCAAAGAGGTAATAAAGGACTCCGGGACACAAACTGGGCAGGAAGTTCCCCCGAATTCAACGGACCGAACGAAATGTCGTCGTCCCCCCGTCCCCCCCCCCCCCCCGGAGCCGCTTCGCAAATTGCCTTCGCTGGCCCGCAGCAGCCTGGCGAGTGGGAGCAGCCCGAAAGTTGCAGGTTTGCAACCCGCCGGCGGGCGGGCATCGTTGCCCGGGGTCGTCCACTGTCAGAGGGGCTGCAGCATTCCGCTCCCCCCTCCGCCTCTTCCCCGACGGCGCGGGAAGTTTGCAGCAGCTCTTACCTTCCAGCCTTTCGCCCGCGGCCGGCTGCGCAGGAATTTCGCCTCCTCTCCTTTCGCTGCCGCCGCTGCCTAGGAACGGAGGAGAGACGGAAGGCTCACCTGGCGGGTTGGCAGCGCCTGTGCTGTGCCGCCCGGGCAGCTGCTTCTTCGCCGCCGCCCCCGCGCTGAGCGGCAGCCTCAAGGACGGCTCCGCCAGGGGAGGGGGCACTGCCTTGGCGCGCTTTCCGTGCGCGGGAAAGGCGCGGCCGGCCGAGCTCGGCTGCGGCGCTCTGCGCTCCGCTCTCCCGCCACGTGCGGCTCACTCCTGCTCGACAGCAAAGCCAGCTACGCTCGGAGGGGGCGCGCGTCGAGGCAAGCACGGCCGGCCGGGGCTGCCGCCTCGCTTTTCCGTGCCCGCTGCGCAAGGCGAACTCTGGAGCCGTCGCGTGGCCGGCCGAGCTCTGGCGAGCGCGCGTTTTCCTAGGCGAGGGGAGAGGGGGCTGCCCCGAGTTATTCTGCGCGCAGCCCACTCCTGCCCTGGAGGACGCAGCCGCGAGTTAGAGGCGGCGTCCAGGCGGCTGGCTGAAAAGAGAACCCCGGGCTCAATCCGAATGTCGCTGAGAAGGGGTGGTGGTGTTTTTCCCCCAACCTGGCGAGACTTCGGCCAGGTGCGCCTCAGAACAGCCGGTAGAGGGAGGGGAAATGGCTCCCTCAGTGCCCTGGTGGTGGTCTTCCCGGAAATATGGGGGAGGAAGACCCAATACATGAAGGAAATCAATTTGGTTGGTGACTCTGAGATATTGGAAGCTGGGCAGGAGGGATGTTTGTTTTGATCTGGGAACAAATTGAAAGGTGAAGGGAGGGGAGGGACAGGCTTCAGCCCTCTCACTGGCCTGTATAATCCTGGAATCATCTGCCTTCATGGCAAAAATCTCCCTTTATCTACAACGCTAATCTGTCAGGCAAAGCTGACTCATCTCATCATGTGTGAGATCCCTGCTACTGCTTTACAACAAGGGGGTGGGGGGAGATGACTGGAATGTAACATCAGACTCCCTTTCCTGGAGATCAAAAAATCTACTGCCTCTCTGATCCACAGGTTACTTGTTTGCATATCAAACTTCTCTTGTGGGTGAAGACTTTTGGAAAGTCATGCTATAGAAACCATGCCTCAATATCATTGGGGAACTGCTCTTACTGTCCTTGTACCCCACTGTAGAGCCCCTTTCCCCTGGATGCATGCATGTTTCCCAGACACATGCTTGCTTTCTCAAATGTCATTTTTTCAGTGTCCTAATTTTTTTCTAGCACTAGCTCTGGGCAAGAGACAAAAAGCTGATGACTAATGACACACTGTTCAGAACAGAAGTTATCCTACAATCAAGAAGTAAGCCTTGTGCATCATGCTGATCCCTGTGTGATCAGTATATTTTAAATGATTCTTTGCTTTCAATGTATTTCTCCAAAGAAGCTCTTGCTTTTTAAAGTTAATTATCTTCAATTCTTTGTCTATTAAACGGTGCTTTCATTCCCTTTATAGCTAACAACACAATCCTTAACAAAATTCCATCCTTCTATGTCTATTGATTTAAGTGGCTTTAGAAGGGTGGATCTCTGCTTAGGATAGCTATACTTGTCCAGTAGCACCTTAAAGACCAACACGATTAAAGAATCAACGCTCCCTCTGACAGATACTTTGAATCTTGAAAGCTTTGTATCTTGAAAGGACATGGACAAAACTGAAATGGTTCAGAGGAGAGTGTTGAGAATGATCCAGGGCCTGGGAGCCAAGCCCTATGAGGAAAGGCTGAGGAACATGGGAATGTTCAGCCTGGAAAACAAGAGGGTAGATAACTACTGTCTAAGTATTTGAAAGGTTGTCACTTAGAGCAGGGGTCATCATCCCCTGGTCCACGGCCCGGTGCCGGGCCACAAAGGCTATGGTACTGGGCCGCCGGCAGCCGCGCCTGCCTCCCACCCGGGCCGTCACCTCTCCCTTCACCCCGGAGGCCGTCCCTGACCTGAGAAAGGTTGGGGACTGCTAACTTAGAGGAGGGCAGGGAAAGGTTCCTCTTGGCAGCAGGGGCTAAGACCCACAGCGATGGGTTTAAACTACATGGAAACGATATTGGCTACATATCAGGAGAAAGAATTTCACAATCAGAGTAATTCAGCAGTGGAATCAACTGCCCAAGGAGGTGGTGACCTCTCCCTCTCTGACAGTCTTCAGGCAGTGGCTGGGCAGATACTTATCCTGGATGGTTTAGACCAGTGGTCCCCAACCTTTTTATCGCCGGGGACCACTCAACGCCGGGGACCACTCAACGCCTTTTACTGAGGCCCGGTGGGGGGGTAGTTTAATCCTCTACTCTCAACCACTGCTCTAACGCTCTCTGATCGCTATGGTAATGTTTAAACATCCCTTCAAAATTAAATACAGACACACCACAACAATGAACATAAGGAACGTTTTATTTTCATGGAAATTTTAACTCATGACAATGACAAATCAATGGGAACCCTGAGCTTGTTTCTCTGCAACGAGATAGTCCCATCTGGGAGTGATGGGAGACACCCAAAGTGTGTTGTAAAGGGCCGGGGGGGGATGAAGTAAAGGGCCGGAGGGGGGGAAGAGTCCTTCGGGGCACACCTCCAATTACTCGAAGGACCACATGTGGTCCACAGCCCCCAGGTTGGGGATCGCTAGTTTAGACTGATCCTGCATTGAGGAGGAGGTTGGACTTAGATGGCCTTGTATGGCACCTTCCAACTCTATGTTCTGTGATTCCATATGCTGAAAATCTTGTTGGTCTCTAAGGTGCTACTGGGTTCAAATCTAGTTGTTCTACTACAGACCAACATGTCAACCCCATGAAACTGCTTAGGATTATACTGTCTTATTCTTCTTGTGCCTAGTGGAGTTAGTGTACCAGATCTTGTTTTTCTATTAGATGGCCTTTGAGTGCAGAAGAAGGGCAGAGTTAATTCTGACACCAGTTACTAGCGGGAGGATCAAAGGCTACTGGAGGCTTCATCCTCTGTACCCCAAGAAGAAAAACCATCAAGAAGAACAGATAGGTGTTATCCAAATCATTCATATACTAGTTATTAAGCCCACTGTAAAAAGAATACAGCAGGCACTAGCCGTTCCCAGCCGCCTTGGCAGCACTGGCAGGGCGGCTGGGAAGGGTTCCCCCTCCCGGAACTATCTCCTCCCCCCCCAGGCTAAACGTCCCCAGGCGGGCGGGAGCGCACTCAGTGGCTCTGCGAGCCAGCCACCTGGTCGCAACCTGGGGCCTTCAGCCGGGCCCAGGAAATGGCCCCGCCTACCGCGCCCCCCCCACAACTTGAAGGGACCTGGGACAGGAAAGGAGCAGGGCCTATGAGGAAAGACCCCCCCTTAGACGCCCTTCCATGACTGAACAAATTTGATCACCCCAGTGTTGTTATTTATATTGTGTTATAAATAGTTACTTAGTTGTTGTGATGTTGTATTGAAACTTGTATGTTATAGATTACTAGGGGGAAAGTCCATTTTATTTTATTTAAAAATAAAATGGGCACTAGGCCCCCTCCCCGGTGAAGCCTTCGCATTGGCGGTCCCGCGGCTGGAGGCCGGTCGTGGCCTCCGCAGCCATGGGCCACTGCACATGGGCGGGAAAGGAGCAGGGCGTCTTCGACGCGGCGTCCCTGCTCCTTTTCCCCACATGAAGGGACCCTGGGGTAGGAAAGGAGCAGGGCCGCCACGTCTTTGACGCGGTGTCCCTGCTCCTTTCCCGAGGGTGAGGGTAAGCCAGTTGGAGGACTTATCGCGGGGAAGGCAGCTTCCTCGGCGTGGCAACTCCTAGCTGGCTCAGCCGAGTACGGGCCAAGCAGCCAATGGGGAGCCGCGCGATTGGCCTCTTGGCCCTCAAGTGACACTCGGAGGGGCAAATCAGGAGCCACTCTGAGTTTTTATCATGGATAGGGCTCGCCCTTTCTCCTCCCCTTTACCCCTTAGGCTTTTATTTATACCGATCCACAGGAGAGGTTTAAAGGTTATAATGTTCCATGTAAAATTACATAATGTTCCATGTAAACCGCCCAGAGCTGTAAAGAATGGGCGGCATAAAAAGCCAAATAAACAAACATCATGTACCCTCTAGGTTTATTCATTAAACACATGCAATCTTGCCAAGCCGATTGTTCTAGGTTGTACAGCACCCAACCTTATCCTCCAAATACAAATCTGTTTAAGGCACAGATGTGTGTGCTCTCAGAGCCAATATTCACATCCCTACACATTTGTAGACTCTTATTCTTTTCTAGAAATGCTGACTATTTCACTTTGGACTTCCGCACATTGTGAAGCTTTCTTTAGCTTTATTTTCCCCCTTATACTCCCTTCTCACCATCTCACCTCAGTTTTTCCTCTTGTGTATATGCTTAGTTTAATTTATGTGCAAGTGTGCTAGTTTAATAATAAGAAGAACAATAATAAGAACTGTCCTCGGTTTTTTTTTCATTTATTTCAAACTTGTCCCTGTACGAGTTTGTAAGGTCCCTAGTATGCACAGGTAGAGATCAGTGGTTTCTTGCCTCTTACTAAATCTTCTTGCATTCACTAACTCCCCCATCCAAACTCAGGAAACATTCTAACTTGTGTAACAAGTTTTCTGGAAATTAGCTAATTTGAAAACTTTTTTATGGATTGTGAAGGGATTTTAATTTTTTTGCATTACATTTAAAAGTATATAGAACTGTTCATTTAGGGAGATTAATAGTTTAGATAGGCAGGTAGATGACTGAGTACTTTACGTGATGGATTAGGAGGAGAAATCTTCCTGTTTAGTACTTAAGAGGAAATGTCTGAACTGTCCCATTGCTTATTGTCTTTAATTATTTGGATTGTTATTAAGGCCAAATTATCAGGGAAGGTACCCTTTAGATCCTTTTGGTTTATACCACCAAATATGGCATTTGCATGATTAATGAAGGAATTGCATCATATTCATATGCCATTAGCATGACTCACTGTCATCAGTTTGATCCAAACTCCATTTTTCATTGCTGGGCGCTTGCTAAGATGTGCAGATGTCTGTTTAGTTTCATTAATGCAGGACTAGACCAGAAACAGCAATACAAATAAAATAAAATACAGTAGAAGTTAAAATGGAAAAAAATTCCAGCCACAAGAATCAATAGAGCTACAATTTGAAATTAAAATACATTCCAGCTAGTAAGTAACACAATTTGGTCAAGATTGTTCCATCTTCACCCTGATCTTCCTTATTTTGGTCACCTTCCATGCAAATTTATTTATTTATTCATTTATTAGATTTTTATACCACCCTCCCATGCGGCTCAGGGTGGTTCACAAAAAACATTGCATACATAGAATATAGAATTTAATTCTGTCAGCCTAAGACTTCAGAGGCTGGAGGAAAGTTAACCTGGCATACTTTGCTTACTCCCTTTGTCTTGTTCTTTAGATTGTTAACACCAAGACAGGAATTGTCTTATTTTGCTTTGCATACAGCTCTGTAAGTACCCTAGAAATATTATAATTCATATCAAAACTATAATAGTGTTAACCACAGAAGACTCCCCTCTCAGAGTTATGTATAAGCATACTTACACATGCCGGTCCCAGACTCTGGCTTGTAAACATAGTTCAATCTTGGGGTGATATTTTAAATGGAATTGTAAAGGGGGACAGAAACAGAGAGAATGACAGAAACAATCTTCCTGGATATTTAAGAGACAGGAACATCTTTCTAAATGGGGTAAGTGGGCAACAGTATGACAAATGAAGGTTGGTAAGGTGATACATATTGGAACAAAAATCCTAATTTTAAATATATGCTGATGGGGTTTAAACTGGTTGAGAATGAGATTGCTAGGAATAATTAGGAAAGGAATTGAAAACAAATCACTCAGCAGTGTAAGACTGTGGTTCATCCTCATTTGAATATTATGAGTGGTTCTGGTCACCATATCCCTAAAAGTAATTGCAAAAAAAAAAAAAAAAGAAATTTAAAGAAGGGCAACCAAGATGATTAGTGGGTTTCTATGAATAAAAGGCCTTAAAATATCGGGCTTTTCAACTGAGAAAAAAAGACAAAAAAGAGGAGTATGTAATTATATGTGTGGACTAGAGAAAATGGATAGAGGGAATTAAAACTTGGGAGAACCCACTGAAGAACTAATAGAATAATGATGTTCTGTCTAAGAACAGTAATAAATTGTCATCTCTCTTCTCAAGGAGTGTATAGCTTCCATATGTAATAAATTATTTGCAAAACAGGGAGGATATATATGAGGAAATCTTTTGGCAAAACAGTATTAGTATGACCAGAATAATCAGCAATCCCAATTAGTAACTTATGAACTACCTCAAGCGTAGATGGTCATACTGCAGTAAAATATCTGAGGATAGCATTCTACCATCTATGCCTCCTCTTCCTTACCCCTCTGTTAGATGCTACTATGGGTGCATATTGCATAATAACTCTTCTTCTCCTGTGAGATACTGTGTCTTCCCACCCCAAGGAACAAGCCTAAGCAGATCTGCTCAGAAGTAAGTCCCATTTTATTCAGTGGGGCTTATTCTCAGAAAGTGTAGTCAAGATTTCAGTCTTAGGCATTGTTTTTCTGTCATGTCACATAGAGAACTTGCCATCTTCGGAACAGTCAGAAATTTTCCAGAAGGCTCACAGGGAGAAAAAGGGGCACGTTTTACCTATGGAAACCTCGCTAAAATGGGAGTTTTCAACATGATACTCTAATGCAGGGGTAGTCAAACTGCGGCCCTCCATATGTCCGTGGACCACAATTCCCATGAGCCCCCTGCCAGCATACACTGGCAGGGGCTCATGGGAATTGTAGTCGATGGACATTTGGAGGGCTGCAGTTTTACTACCTCTGCTCTAATGGTTAATTATACCCTGACTGTTGAATCATTTTTACCAATAAAAGAGAACTTGAAGGCGAATCATGTCATGTTACCATGACTCTGAGGTAGCTGAATAAGGCACAGATATAAACACAAAGGAGCCCATGTTATGAAAACATCCAAGGACACTTATGCCATCTCATCTCTATCTCAGTATCCTTTCTTCACATACCACCTACATTGTGAATACTGTTTCTTTCTTGAACAGCCTGGGAAATGAATGCACAACTCACCCACTCTTTTGGAAAGGTTACTGCACTTTTCTGACCTGTTATTGTGCGCATTATGTAAGGTATGTGGGCGGTGTACACTTCTGGATGATTTATCAAGGTTGCTGGTGAAGCCAGCATCCACTACAATGGCTAAAGCAAAGTAGTTGGCCTGCACACTCACGTACTCTGCCTGCAGTTGTCTTGCTAATCAAATAATAGGAGGTACTTCAGAGTAGCTGATGTGAGAGGCCTCTTATATGAAATCAAGATCTCTAAAAGCTTTTTTTTCATAACAAAGTTTGAGTCAGTGGCACCTTTAAGACCAACAAAGTTTTGTTCAAGGTATGAGCTTTGATGTGCATGCACACTTCCTTAGATACAAAAGTCTACACCTTGAATAAAACTTTGCAGGTCAGAAAGGGGCCATTGGACACAAACACAGTTCTACTACTTCATATCAACACAGCTACCCATTTGGAATAAGTTATTCAGATATGCATTCTTACAATATCAGATCTAGGGTTGGGTGCTTTGGGGGCCGAAGCACCCAACCCCAAAATCCTTCCTGAAGGTTTCCTATTTAAACTGTATAAGATCATACCGCTTGTTTGCCCACTCAGGTGAAAAACTTTCATCCTTTTTTTTCTTTGGTAGCCCTAGCAGAAATGAGGTGACCAGCATTCTGGGCTAGAAATTTGCACTCTTGTGTATACTAGTGATGTTAACATCCCATTGGGATAATCCCAGTATAACTATGATGCAACGCAGAATCAGTACAATCTTCATTGTGCTTTAGAATGATTAGCATACTCTTAGAGGTGACTGTTCCTTTAGTGATACCTCTTTGTGAAACATACTGAAAATGCTTAAAGTAATTAAGAATAAATTTCATACTAGTATTTAATTTTTAACTACCTATTGAAAACATTCCCTTGTGTTAGCAGCAGTATTTGCATGGAATAATCCTGAATGTTTTGAAGAACATTTTGTGCTTAGAGTCTACACAGGCATTTCTGTTATTAGTGCATTCACATTTCATAAATGTAACAAAGATGTCAGTTTTAAGAAAATAAAGAGGAACATAAATATTTAAAATTAGCTGGGAGGACTAGTTATTGATAAATACTACTCTGTCTTCAAGCTGCATGAATGTGTGTTTGCCTTGTTTGACTTTTGAGACAATAGTCTATAATTTTGGGTTGCATACATTGTGGCAATGTGTTGCCAATGTTATGGCCAAAGATCAGTTCAATCAGCTACAATGGCAAATCCAATCCTATTTTCCAAACCCCTTAGTCCTGTATAGTCCGCTTGTTCTTTTGGTTGAAGTATTAATACTTCAGAGATTACCATCTGTCTTGAAAGGCTCATGTATTCAATCAGTGTAACAGCATATGTGCAACGTTAAATGCCAACGTTTCTTTTTGCCCATTCCAAGTAGTCATGCTCTGAACAATAAACAAGGAACATTGCTTTCTTTCATCTGAAGGGATTATGAAATATTGAATGAAGGAATTAAATTGCAAATGCGTTTTTGTCTATGCTTACAATGCACACTGTTTAAATTGGAGTTGTTTGATAGGAAATACTGTTGTGTGAGTTGTGGTAAGTTCGAAGTAGCCATAGACAGTCAATTTCCTGTTGGAGGACAGGAAGCATTGGAGATTTATGGGCAACAATATACATGGCATAGCATATGTTGAGAGGGCACAGAAGCAAGCATAAGTGTGTTTTGCATTGCTGTAGAGCAGGGGTAGTCAAACTGCAGCCCTCCAGATGTCATAGAATCATAGAATCATATAGTTGGAAGGGGCCATACAGGCCATCTAGTCCAACCCCCTGCTCAACACAGGATTAGCCCTAAGCATCCTAAAGCATCCAAGAAAAGTGTGTATCCAACCTTTGCTTGAAGACTTCCAGTGAGGGGGCGCTCACCACCTCCTTAGGCAGCCTATTCCACTGCTGAACTACTCTGACTGTGAAAAACTTTTTCCTGATATCTAGCCTATATCGTTGTACTTGAAGTTTAAACCCATTACTGCGTGTCCTTTCCTCTGCAGCCAGCAGAAACAGCATCCTGCCCTCCTCCAAGTGACAACCTTTCAAATACTTAAAGAGGGCTATCATGTCCCCTCTCAACCTCCTTTTCTGCAGGCTGAACATTCCCAAGTCCCTCAACCTATCTTCATAGGGCTTGGTCTCTTGGCCCCAGATCATCTTCGTCGCTCTCCCTTTCAATTTTATCGACGTCCTTCTTGAAGTGAGGCCTCCAGAACTGCACACAGTACTCAGGTGTGGTCTGACCAGTGCTGTATACAATGGGACTATGACATCTTGTGATTTTTTCCATGTCCATGGACTACAGTTCCCATGAGCCCCTGCCAGCAGTCTCTGGCAGGGGCTCATGGGAATTGTAGTCCATGGACATCTGGAGGGCCGTAGTTTGACTACCCCTGCTCTACAGCAACATAAGTTGTAAAATAATAGCAGGAACTATCCTACCCCACATCTGATATTTCCCCCCTGAATCCCTTGCAAATTCTATTAATAATTTCCAAGCTCAAAACAATGATTTTAAAAATAATATTTGCATAGTCTAGTTTTACAGCCTTCTAACATCCTGCAGGTGCATGCTGACTATCAAAAGGTCAAGGAAATGTGCCGCACTGATTACATGTTAATTAGTGTCTATTGTGAGGGACTAGGGTCCCTCAGGCTTGGTTCATAATGCCATTATACTGTGCTTGATACTGTCATGTTCTGAAATACAGAAATAAAATATAGGGAACATGATATAGTTACATTGAAGTCAACTGGAAGGACTACAGATGGTTTCCTGTCCAGATGGTTTTGTGTGGAAATCCCTTTATAAGGGATTTGGCATGCCATGGCACAGGGCACTATGTGTAACAGGCCATTAAGTGGTTCATGATCTGTTCCAAATTCCAGGGTGTCATCAAGTTAATTCATGTACAATCTAAAGTAATTATAATGCTGGTGTTTCAAAAGTAGTCAGAATAGACTACTAACTACTCTCAGCCTAACCTAGTTATTGGGAATTAAAAATGGAGGAGAAGGGACTCATGTAAACCATTTGGAGTCTGCATTGGGGAGAAAGAAGGGGTATAAATGAAGTAAGTTGGTAGTTTTTACACGTTATTCACTGTTCTAAGACACAAACTGAAACTTGAACCCCAATCTTATTTATTTTCTTCAGCAGAGATAATAACAATGGGTTCATTCTATGTCTCCTTTCCTCCCAGGGAACTCACAGTTCTTTATTACATGGCTTTATCATCACAATAACCCTGTGATGTTGTTTAGGATGAATGAGAATTACTGGCCTAAGATTGCAGTAAGCTTCATCACAAAAAACTAACTCTCAGAAATCGAGCATGAAAATGGAAGCCTGCACTGCAGAAGGGATTTTGTAAAACAAGTCATCTACAGCAAGTCAGCAACAGCTTAACATGTTACAAAGGACAATAAAATTGGTATCCTCACATCACCAGGAGAGCTAGTGTGGGGTACCGTCCAGAAGATACTCCCACTCTGCCATGGAATCTTGCTAGATCACCTTTGGCCAGTCACACACTCTTGGCCTAACCCACATCAGGGGGTTGTTGTGAGGAAAAGAGGAGGGGGAGGAGGACAATTATGCTGGAAACCACTTTTGGAGGAAAAGCAGAATGTGAATATTTCAGTAATATTCTTTTTCTGTGTCTATCATTTTCTTGGGTATTTTCCTTTTTGCTCACATGCAACACAATTCCCAATATCCTAGAGGTTTATCTGTGCCCTTGGTGAGTCAATATTTCATGGTACTACTAAATAGTGCAGTGGAGCACAGCCATTAAACTTGGTATTTTGGAGAGAGGAATTCTTTATGGATCCCTTCCTGTATTCTTATGAAGAGCATTTCAACTATGTTTGATCAGAGCCAACTTCAGAAATTAGCACTGATTATAGAACAAAATTCAGTCCATAGCCTGATCCATTTCTATGTAATAGTAAAGGGAGATGACAGCAGAACTACTTAGGTTATTTTGGATATATCAGATTACCAACAGGAATCTGAGTGGTCACTATATTTGCATCCTATTGATAATCTGCTCCTAAAGCCACCATGAACTGTGTATTTGGGAAATTAGCTAAGGAGATACAAGGTCCTTTTGCTGTGCATATAGAGGCATATTCATAACAAAGGCGAGGTGGAAGGCCAAGGTGTAAGATGGATTTCAAAGAAAGTCTGGAGTCCTATCCACTGGCAATGTGGATGATTAAGCAGAGTCATGTTGCTGTCTGAGGAAAGGATCACATGAACCAAAGGTGACCCCCATCTCTAACAGAATGGAAATACCTGGTAAATATGCCCAGAGCAGGATAGACAGGCAATGTCTTCTTTCTTACCTTCAAGAGCTGCCTCTCATGTATTCTCAACAGGTCTACTTGGTAACAATTTCTATATCCTTTTCTCTTTTCCACCTTTAAGTTATTTTGTATCTCCTCATTTTTCTATTTTCCTTTATTTTCCTATTCAATTTTATCTCTAGAACCACTGAACCCCTGTACAAAACGTTTGATATGCTGGATAACTTTGAATGGGCTTAGGTTGGTCTTTAAGTATTTGGACCGGTAAGCATTTGGAAGGCAGTATTCTGTAGGACAGAGTTCAGCTTTTGCCTGAAATCTATCATATTAATCTCTCCACTGTCAATGTGTCAGCTTTAAGTGTTTCTCTCTTTTATTTGCAAAGCATTAATCATGTGTGGATCTTTTTAACTTCACTACTTGGTTGTATACGAATTATTGTGCCATAATAAACCAGCCAACATGTATAGTAGAGTGGTAGGCTAGGATATGGGACATGATAACCACACTGGACTACAGCCACACTTAAAGGGTCATTTGTGCTTAGCATAATATTGTGGCGCATGGCACTCGCACAATTTACCCACTTGGCTTCATTCTGCAAATAATACTATTTTTACTTCTCTCTGTATGCATATTATTCCATTTGATGACCACTTTATGGATCTGATAAAGTGAGTTGTGCTTACAAAAGCATATGTCACAATAGATCTATTGTGTTTGTTCTCTACAACAAAGTTGGTGCCTGCAGCTAGGCTGTTCTTATCCACCATGTAGGGTGGTGGTGGTGGGGTGGCATGATACTTTTGCTACAGTGCTGTTGGCAGTAATATACTTTCAAGAGTAAAATCTGGAGCAACCTTCACAAAGATACAGACTGGGGGCTTGTCAGAAGCTCTGTGGCTACAGCATCTAAACCTGGATGACAAAGTTCTACATTAATTTTGTTGAACAATGGCAGAAGTCAATCAAAGACAAGCTACGTCTGAATCTACCCTTACCTTGACTTTTGTTTCAGAATTTCAGTCTCCTGAAGAAGTCTTCCTGCAGAACAATTCTTCTCTGTAATTATGTTAGCATTACCAAAAGCCTAGAGAAAAAGTGTCTTGTCTCTTTAATAGAGGCTTAATGGCATGCTATTTACCAGGTGATATTATTTGTCTTATGACATGAAAAGCTTCACCTGTCCATTTCCCTACATTAAGAACATTTTTGTTCTTCATGTTGTTGGCAACCTTAGAGTACATACATAATTCTCTCTGAATCCACTATTAAATCTTCTAGGGCTGAATGTATTAAAATACAGTGACAACTATTAGTGGTAGCACAAAACTTATTCATCCCTTCTATTGATATACATATCTGGGTTTTTACTAGCCAGTGTAAACATATACCTAATCACTTCCACATATTCAAATAAGATCAGTAGATTTTATAGATAACATGCAAGCCGTTTCAGTACTATGGTCAGCTCCTCTCTTTCCCAGAGAATTTCTGACTGGTTCTTTCAAACCAGATAACTGAATATGCCCCTGAATATATACTTTTGTCTTCATCTTCCTTGGCTGAGAATTTTGCACATTTCCAATATTTGGTTTTCATCTGTTTGTGTCTGTGTGTCTACCTAACCCACTTGTTCTTAACTCTAATCTATAAATCAACAATAAATAATCAACTGCTGCTTACCAGATAAACAACTTTATCATCAAATGACTTCTAAGTCACATGTAAAAGACTGACATAATCATTTAAGGCAATCTTTATACATGTATATATAGTTATGATATATGCATTAAATATAGACCCATTCATTTAGACCATTGTGGCTGATGGCTATCAGCCAACTCCTTAATGTGAAGTTTGATCTACTTGTGCACCACTTTTTTACGGACTAGGAGTAGAAAGCCAGGCTTTGGAATTATATTCTTAGCTTATGTTAATAAAACAACTCTCCTCTGATGACTGTCAGAAGCCGTTCCAAGGATGGAGATGGAACTGCCTAAAATCCTGAGTGCAAGCTGTGTGTATCTATCTACACGGTCCCTGTTAAGAGTTACTTTGTGATTACACTTCTAGATAATCACTTTCCCAAATAGTGTGGTAACTGAGATTCCTCCCCTCTGGAGTATAGTGATTTTAGCACTGTATCTGTCTATTTTGCTGATTGGGATGGTGGTATGGATTAAATCAGTGGTCCCCAACCTTCTTATCACCAGGGACCGGTCAACGCTTGACAATTTTACTGAGGCCTGGGGGGGGGGTAGTCTTTTGCCGAGGGATATCGCCGCCGCCTGAGCCCCTGCTCCACTTGCTTTCCTGCTGGCACCCCTGACTTCCTGGGGGGCGCTGCCAGCAATAGCTGCACAGTGCCACACCGAGGGGGAGCGCCAGCCATGGTGGGCACTGGAGAGCACCAAAGGTGAGCCGGTGGCAGAGTGGCAGGGCAGCCCCTGAGGCAGCAGCCAGGGCGGAGGAGCCATGGCCCGGTACTGACTGATCCACGGACCGGTACTGGTCCCCAGACCAGGGGTTAGGGACCACTGGATTAAATCACCACGTGGGTATTTGGGTGCACTGCTTCAAAGTGTCCATTGAGATTTTAAAGAGCAACAATTCTACAAAAAGCTGTAGACCATAATTTCCTCAGTCTTATTTAGTGTATTTTTTAAAAACCACAATCCCTATAAAGTCTCTTGTTTATATCATAATAGCAACTAATTATACATTTAATTCATTGGAACAAACTCTTGAAAAATGTTTATTTACTTCGTAGTACTGTCAGTATGAAACCTTTGATCTTCATAGTCTTCACCTTTCCCCACAAGTAGACCCACTGGTTTCAGTGGGTTACTGTAGCTCTAGGTAGCTGAACAGATTCATGCTATAGAACAGGAAAAATGAAATCACCCTTCCCCCAGCTGCAGCTCAGTGCAATGAATAGCATGGCATGATGACTGACAATATAATTACCAGTCGCTAAGAAAAGTATAATGCAGATATAATTTAATCCCCCTCATTCATGGTTCCCTGGGAACAAAGTGTTCCAAACAGCTTAAAAATTAAATATTGTTTAATAGTGGCACTAGCAAGAGAGCCGAAACCAGCTGGTCTGCATTATCGTTCCAAAAGTAGACAAGTGATTCACTTAAAATATGCCAGCTTTCAGTAAAATTTGAGAATTTAATTATCCCTCAACTTTCACACATTCCTAGTGATGGTCTCTTACTGGGTAACAGTACCCTTGCCCAATGTGGGTGTTCCTTACCTGCATAATATAATAATGGGCTGTCTCTTTACCTTCACCTGTTCTGGCATGCAATGCTGTAACATTACCTCTGATGGAATAGCAGTCTATGGAGGCAATTAAGCAGCAGCAGTGATGGGTGGAGTCCAGAGAGTTCCAGCATCAACTCCCACTCTTAAAGTAGCCCACTGTAAGTTAATTGCCAGAATGGGAAGACAGATGCATCAGGAAGAGCATTCAATAATGCTTGATTGTGTCTCATACAGACTCACCATGAGAGACAGTGCAGGTGGGTCAGATCATTCCTTTTCTCTCATGTGGAGGAAGTGACAAGGGAGAAATGTATTCTACATGCATATGCATCACATCTCACCTAAATGTTAAGCCCTGCCTACAAGTTACTCTGTGTGTTTTTCATTGAATTTTATAATTTCCACTGTATTTTTAAAAATGTTTTTATGCGCATAAACTTGTGCCTTTTGGCTGTGTGGAAAGGCAGCATTAAAATGTTTTAAATAACTTAGTAAACATTTTTGAGGTAACTATATGAGGCTGGACAATAACTGGGTCTATCTGAGGCATGCAGAACAATTGGAGAGTCTCCAGTAGGTTCTCCAGTAGTTTGCTCAAGCACTCTTGAAAGTGAGCATCTAGGAAGTAAAAGGCTAGTAGTGTACTCCTAAGCAGAATTACACCTTCCAAAGTTAACCGAAGTCAGTGAACTTAAAAAGAGGGCTACTCCACTTGGGAAGGCAATGTAAATGGCTGTTTTCAGTTGGCATAGGTGGAAACTGAAGGCAAAGATTTGCTTTTAAACATTCAAAGCTTGGGTGCATCCATGCATGGCAATACTCAATGCACTGCATGAAGGAATTTTATGACTAATTTTTAAAGATCCAGAATAATGAACTAGCATTACAACGAAGATACATGGAGTTTAATTTTTAAAAATTTATTACATCTAAAGAGTAACACTCTTATGGTTGAATTTTACAAATTTGTTATTGTTCTTGACATCATAAACAAAGGGCTAAGGGCCCAGGCAGAACTCTCTGTTTCACAGGGCCTGCAAGACGGATCTCTTCCGCCAGGTCTTTGATTGAGGCCAGTGCTATTGGATTTGCCCCCCCCCCCTTTGTGGCCCCTGAAGCACTGTTTTACCAAAAGGTATGTTGAGCTGGGAGAGATGGGAACTTTTGGCACTAGAGAGTTTTATAAGGGATTTTATATTGTTTTAGATTTTAATGTGGGACCAACAATTGTTATCCGCCACAGGCCTTGCCTGGGAGTGGCAGGATATAAACTGAAATATAAATAAAATAAATAAGGAGTAAATTTAAAGTTATTATTCTCTCATATGACAAAAAGAACACTAAATGGAAGGTGGTGGGGGAGTAAAGAACATGTCTTGGAAAATCTGACAGCAGTGTTTTGATTTGTGTACCTGAGGTTGAAAAAAATGTGCATCAGATGGTTCTGTCAGGAGGTTGCTCCGTCACTTCATCCTTTTATTTCTCCCCACCCCCTTTCCCTGATGCTGCGGAGAAATTGATCAGACATGTTGATGACTTTTGGAAATTCTCCACTTTAAAAATCCTTCATGGAGATTATAGTAACTTCCTAGCACTTGTAATTACACTAGGCAGTGACTAAGAAACACAGCGCTTGCTGCTAAGCAACTTAAATTTTGCTTCTCATACTTATTTTAAAAAAGGTCAGTAGGAAAAAAAATCCACTTAGATTTTAACATATTTCTGAGTTTCATCCATTTACTGAGAAATTAGTTTTTCCATTGATCTGTAAGGGAATATGCTGACAATAGCCGACTTGCTTTAATTTCTTGACTGTAAAGAAGCAAACCATGCTTGTTGTGCCTCTGTCCTCGGGGGTAAAATAGGTGTTGACCAGAGACAGTTTCAGGTGAGTCGCCATGTTGGTCTGGAGAAGAGCAAGATTTGAGTCCAGAGGCACCCTGAAGTCCAACCAGATTTCCAAAGTATAAGCAATCCAGAATTAAAGCACCATTTATTAGATATGAATTGGGATGGAAATTCTTGAGCCCTTCTATCCCAGTCAGAAGGTGGAAGGGAGCTGCAAAGAACAGAGTGAGAATGCAAAGGCAGAGACAGACAGGGCACTGCCGGACATTGCTGAAGTGATGTCAATTTGGTATAGTGGTTAGGAGTGCAGACTTCTAATCTGGCGTGCCTGGTTCAATTCTGCACTCCCCCACATGCAGCCAGCTGGGTGACCTTGGGCCCACCACAGCACTGATAAAACTGTTCTGACCGAGCAGTAATATCAGGGCTCTCTCAGCCTCACCCACTTCACAGGGTGTCTGTTGTCAGGAGAGGAAAGAGAAGGTGACTGTAAGCCACTTTGAGACTCCTTTGGGTAGAGAAAAGTGGCATATAAGAACCAAATCTTCTTCTTTGTGGTGGCAACTTGACTTTCAAATGCCCCCATGAAACTTGCCTGGCACTTATCATTGTATCCTTCAGTGCCAGGTTAAAACATTTCTTGGCTTAGTTTTTTTTTTTTAGCTAAGGTTTTCTATCCCTTTCCTCCTCCCTCTTTCCATCTGAACTGTCTTGCCTTTTGATATCCAGTCCTGTGCTGCTTCCCTTCTTCTTAGTTGGGTGTTCTGTTCCCCCTACTTTCCATGCCTTCCCTTAGGGAGGTTTCCTCCTTCTGCTCTCTGTTCAGAGAGCTTCAGAGCTTCCTGCCCATGCTGGCCTCCTGCTGGCCTTGTTAAGGCAGGGAGAGGGGGAGGTGGAGACTGTTCTTTCCCTCCCGGGCTTGCTGTGTCTCTCCTGCTTCTGCTCTTCAGGCAAGTAGACTTGTCTCCCACCTTCCTGTCTTGTCTGGCAGCTGTTTTTTTTAATACCCGCATATAAGCTGAGGGGGACTTTTTAAGCTTAAAAAAAGGGCTGAAAAACTTGGCTTATATGCGAGTATATACGGTAATTGATGGTACCCAAAAAAGGGGTTCATAGTGAGGTTTCCCTGCTTTTTTGCTTTGTCATACCCTTCTGAGGAGCAAAAACTGAGATATTAACAATGCCATGTTATGCATACTTTACACTTTTAAGACCATTGACTTCAATGGATTTAGAAAGATTGATTATTGTTATAGCCTTCTAAATTTGAAGTCAATCAATAAACCTTTGGCAACATAATTTGAAAAAAAAACAGTAACAGTAAATCACAATAAAACAGTGTAATAAGAAGAAAATCTAAAATTAAATAAAAATAAAAATAGATAAATGAAGATTATCCGATTTGGTGATCAATAAGAATCTAGCTACAGCATCTCTAATCGATGCATCTCTGTCTTCTAAAAGGTAACGCACCTGAACATCAGTATAGACCGATCGTCTGCTCAACCATGGTATGAGGTGCGGACAACTGAGTGGGCAGGGCAATGGAACAATATATGTGTTGCTGTTTTGCACTGATTGGTCTGGCAGGAACAGGAGCCTCAGGGGACATTTCTTAACCATCCTCTTTAAAAGGCTGTCCAGAGACAATTTAGGCGTGCTAGCATAAAACAGTGCCTAAGGTGTAGGTTAGCCAGTGAAAAAAGTAGTTAAGGCTATAACTTTTAATTATGTAAGTGAGTAAAACTGCTCCATGAATACATAGTCTCTCAACTCAAAATGGACATTATTTGTATCATCACCCTTCTTTTATATGCCAGACAGAACATGGTGGCTATTTTCCTAAGACAAGTTATTTGTATTAGGCAAAATATGCATTGAGACTAGATAAGTGTACTTATTACTGTAAATAATTTCAATTCCTGTGTATAGCAGTTATGTGGTAAAGGCTAGGATAATATGTGTCTCTCTATCATGGCTGTTCTCCTTCACAACACTTTCTCCGGAATTACCAAAACTACCCTCTACCATACTGGAATACGCACAGTACGTCATTGTCAGTCAAGATTAAATAAAACTAACAACCTGTGTAGGAGGGAAGAAGAAAGATGCTAAACAGAAAAGTCACAGTGGACTATATAGTAGGGCTTAAGTATAAGCTATAGCAGGGGTCCCCAACAATGTTGAACCAGGGGACACTGGGAGAATTTGGAAAACAGAGAAGGGGTGCTACAACATAATGGCTGCCATGGTATCTTGTCTGCATTTCAACTCTAGCATTTAGAAGGTCTACTGTGGAGGCAGCTGTTTCCAAATTGGTTATTCCTGCAGATGCAGAGGAAGCACCTACTACAATGGAGAAAAAACAGTCTCAGAGAAGAGATGCTATGGGAAGCATGCAAGTGAGTACCGGGAAACCCTTCAATGGGTGCCATGATGCCCACTAAATTGGGGACCAGTAAATAATAACTTATAGCTGTGGCCTTCGCCATAACCTTTGATGGACAGTTTGCTATACTGGCCAGACTCCTGGACATATATTATTTGGACACTTAAGCCATTAGAGAGCAAAAGAAAGGCATATAACAGGTAGTGGATTAAATTCAGAATCTTATTAATGAACAAAGGCTTAAGACACAATCTGTCATCATAATAATGGAATGTATTTTTTCACTGAAAGTTGTTTCCAAACAGTGTTTTGCTGCACTGCACTTAAGGCCATGAAGCATCACCATCAAGAGCACTTACATTAGCCTGGAAGGAGGAAGGGGTGGAAAGAGAGAGAGAGAGAGGCTAGTGTGCTGAGAGAGAACTTGTTCTACAACTCAAGTCTGCTTTGTTTCAGTAGAGCTTGTTCCTGTGTGGTGGTGACCATATTGTCAAATGCACCACAGAATCATAAGCTGAGACTTCATAGGTCTTCACAGACAGTCTTTTCATACACTTCAAACTTGTACTGGATGCCATTCTCTTCCTGAATACCATCAGGCACACCTGGGTAGCTGGAAGAGAGAGTAGATTACATATATAAAATAATAAAAATCAGTGTGTGCTTAATTAACTGTTAAGATCACTAGTAAAATAATTGACTGTGGTTGTCTTATACACCCTGTTAGTTTAAATATTTGCTTCAGAAATTAAATTAGCTTGATATATAAGATTGTGACATATGTTGTTATGCCATTCATGATAAAGTGAATACCAGCCATTGCTTTAGCAGTGATATTTACCCTTGCAGAAGCTTGAATTGTTTTAAATCAATTTCTGGGAAAAATGTATCACTTTCAAAGTACTGGAAGATCCTTGTCAGGAACAGTAACTGATGAGTTGGCTTCTCCATTGCTGCCTTTAAAAAAGCAGACAACACAATAAATGAAGCTTCCCCCCCCCCTCTTGTTTATTGGGTATTGTACATGTATAGTTCAGGAAAATCAGAGCATAAAAACTGACAAAGGGGCAACTGGTCTGCATTAATCTCCCGTGCTGGCTACTCTCTGGGCAACTCGTAAGCAGTGCGTGAAAGTGACCATCTTCCTGTGGCTTATTCTCACCCCCCCCCAGCACATCTGAGATGTAAGTACACTTAAACAAATGGGCCAAATTCACTTTTGGCTTAACAAGAGGAGAAAACACATTAGGTAGAGGTGGGTGTCCAAAAAGACATGTGAAGCATAAGGACTGCATAGTGGTTAGAGTGGTCAGACTACAATCTGGAACAGCAAAGTTCAAATCACTCCAGTCCAGTGTCATGGAAGTACAGTGGGTTTTCTTCGCAATCTAACCTATCTTATAAGGTTGTTGTTGCAAGGATAAAATTGAGAATAAAATGCAGTGAATGTAGAATATAAATTTTAATTTAAAAAAATTGGTTGAATCCAGTGCAAATTTTCTGCTTGCCTAAAAGCCCTTGCACAAGTGGAATGGCATGGAAAAGACATGGCATGTAGCAGTAGCCACATGTACTAAATTAAGCTTACTGTTTCTCCAATTCTATTTCTGTCAATGCAACATCTTGTGTGACCAGCCCCAGGGTTTTGGGAACTTCATTCTCAAAATGGCTCCCTGAGGTACAATATAGGAGATGGAGGAGATTGCTGCACAAGATCTTGCATGTGAAAGTCATTAGGTTTGAACTAGATACACAGGATCTTGCACAATCTCTTTCCCAAGTAGAATTCCAAAGTAGATTAATTTTTATTTGTGCATTGTTGGATCCAAGCTCGTTAAGAAGGCCTGTAGTGTGGATAATGACAATAGTTTGCAGTATCTACTTCAAAATTATATGCATCTTGAGCAGTATTGCTCTTTTCTTTTATTGGAAAATAGAAAAATAGCATCAACTGTGAACTACAAACAGCTATGCACACTTGACTTACAGACTCCAATCCCACCTAAACACTTAATTTCTAAAGATGATTCATCTAGCATGGTGTTGGGAACTGCTGCTTTGATGAACGTTTGTTCATGCAGATTTAATCCCATAATTTAGCAGGCAGCACTTACTGGGAACAGAAATTTCTAAAGAAACTGCTTCAGCTAGAAGTGTCTTCAAGTAGATGTAGTTTTAAGGAACTATGGCCATCACTGGCAAGAAAAGCCAACCCTTGTATTCTTTTTCCATATAAGAGAAGTAAAATGATGATGGGTACTGATTTCTGTTCTTCCTGAGCTGCCAAGGCTGAGACTGCGTGACAAGGAATTGATTTGGACCAGTTGTAGTGTGACCGTTTGGAACTAATTGTAGAAGTTATAGGAAACAACTGAACCACAGTGCAGTGTAGTCATCAGATTGTGAAAACTGAGGAGACAACAGGAATCAATGTTTTGAAAGACATGCACTACGAAAACTCTGTTTCTAAGCGCACAATTCAGAGTGCCAGTTCTTATCTTTTAGGCCCTAAACAGATTTGGGCGAGTTACTTCAAGTACTACCTCCATCCATGCTTCCCACCACATCAGTTGACCCCCTTTCTAAACTCCTACTGTGCCCCCAACAGCTGATGAGAGGTGGGTGGCTACCAGGGGTGGGGATATTTCAGTGGTGGCACCCTGCCTCGGAATACTTTCCTCCTTGAGGCTCACCTGGCACCTGTCCTACTCTTCTTTTGGATTCCGGCCAAAATGTTTTATTCTTAATCAGGCATTTCAGCATTTTAGGGCCTTCTAGCCTGAGGATTATTTTACATCTTTTTAGGCAGATCAATTGTTGTTTTAGGGTGTTTTTATACCCTTGTCTTTCATATCAATAATTTTTATTTTACCTTGAACAGGCCTATGGAGAGGCAGGGATATATGTTTCTGAATAATAAATAATAAAAACAATGGCTAGGATAAAAAAAAGCCCTGGCATAAATCTTGTGTAAAATTGTTTCATAAATATTCTACAGCAGTCAAAACAAAATGCTTCCATTTAAGTCAGCTGGGGCAATTCAGCTTAAAAGGATCAATATACTTAAATTTTACTGTATTAACCGATTTGTGTAAAGGGTGTTCCAAAATGTCTTGCAGATTTAACTGTGAATGTAAACTATTGCCAAGTATGAAATGCAACTTTCGGAGTAGCACTCTATTCAGCCACAAAAGCCGGGCTCCAGAGGAAATCAGGTTTCAGCATTTGCTTTTGAATCCTTAGTGTACATACTGAAATTTTCAGAAGGAATTCACTCTATGGATCATGTAAAACAAATTTCAAGTATAAGAAAATGCTAAGTAACTCTCAAATGCATTTGTTCTTGTAATAATCTTGCCTGTGTTTCAGGGCAGAAATTCTTCCTTGTTAAGTATCTGCTGCTTAAAAAAAATGAAGGACCCCTCCACACACAATGAATGTCACATATCTGGTTCACTAATATAGAACAGCAAACAAACTGAAAATTAAACTATTTTCATAGTTCCTGTACATGGGGAAGGAGACATGCACATGTACAGTCCACCATATCTTGGAAAATGTGCCCACAAATTGAGCCACATTCAGTTACTCAGCATTTAACGCAGCTAATACATTATTACATGCTTTCTCATGTTAAGCCTCTTTCCCCACATTTCCTCATAAAAGGCTGAATCCTCCTCTTCTTTCTTAGCAAGCACTTCTTTAAAAAGGCACTTTAAAGCACAGAAGACTGGGCTTTGTGACTTATGACTCCAACTGTGAGTCATGCTCTAATCCTTTTTTCTGCTTCTAGTTCTTTCCAAGAGAATGTCAAAGCAACATGTTTGTTCATATGAATAAGAGATGACTGTTAATTTTGGACTGCATCAAAAATAACATCTTGTTTGCATGTCTTCATTTATATAACTATATATTAAGGCCTGGCACATGATGACTGCAAAGTGCAGATCAGGAACTAGAGTGCTGATGCTGTGATGCCACCGTGTCAGTTTCCACACTGGAGGCTTTGCGCCTGGCTGCAGGCTGGAGTTTGAGGTGGGGCAGGTTGCCCCACCTCTTCCTGCTCCTGCATGGGGGAGCATTTGGCCCAGTGCCCCTCATCCACCCTTTTTTAACATTCATATTTAATCATGGACATTAAAGGCAGAATAAAGTGTTTTCAGAGTGCACACCAAAAGACCTCTCATTTTTCATTGCTCAGTGACAAGCTAAACATCACACCTCCTTTTGTTCTCTTGCCAAATGAGTAATTCTTTGCACAATCAAAATATGTTCAGGTGATGCTGTGTCTTAGTAAAGCCTTGACTACTATATTGTTTGTCACTGTTCAGAAAAAAAAAATCATTGCTCTGGAGAGTTAACAACCAATACATTTAAATTGGTGCTTTCAGCTGTTCTTCATACTTTCAAAAATCTATACTGGTATTTTGTATGAATGACATACACATTTTTTCTGTGCAATAAATTGCTGTCTTTCAATATAACATAAGAATACCCTTTCACATACTTATTGGGAAAGGGGATTATATATTTTGCCAGACTTCCATACTGGCTGCTGACATACAGAACCTCTGGTTTGTTCTTAACAGGTACAAGCTAGACTTGCTACAATGCCCTCTGACCTCCCCTCTTAACTGTGTTACGTGCCAAAGGCTAGATTTCCTGGTTTCAGAAGCTTCACATACAACTCCTCTTCACTAGGGGGATGCATCTCTCCCCTCAGTATTTTTTGGTTCTGGTCTGAATGGGGATTCCTGAAAAAAACCTAGATATTAGTAAAGCATGTGGACCTGGTGTTTTTCCAGAAATCCTGAACCTTTTCAGGTCCAACAGACCCAAACTGAAAAGTACCCAGAAAAGAAAAAAGGCGCAAAGCCACATAAAAAAAATAGTGGCCGCTAAGCTGGGGCTCTTTTGGAGCTGATCCTGCAGCGAGAACTCTCCCCAGAGGCTTGGCTGGAATGTTCAGTTTAAATGGACTGCCCAACAGAGCCTATCAAGGAGCCAATCATGTGGGGATGACTCTCCCTGCAGGCTGGGCAGGGCTCTTCTGAGCAGTCCAGTATGAGCCACACCACCCAACAAAGCCCTCCAAGGAGCTTGTTCCAGATGGAGAATTCATCCTGCAGTCTGGGCTGGAGCTCTGTTGGGCAGCCTGCTTTAAACCTGGCTGCTCTACAGAGTCCACCAAGCAACCAGGCCTGCTTAACCGGAGTGCCCAACAGAGCCTGCACAGGATCCCCCACAGGATCCACTGACTGAGCTTGTTTCTTCTGAAGTACAGTTTAAAACCGGCTGCTGGAGAAGTAAACCCCAGGAGCTCTGTGTGGCACAGTCAATCCTAGTTGGGCTTGCTTCTCCTGAAGCCCAGTTTAAACTAGGCTGCAGGAAAAGTCAATGCAAAGCCCAGCTTGCGAGAAGCAATCTGCTTCCAGCAGCACAGCAGAACCTGGGGCTGACTTCTTCTGCTCCTGTCCCACCGCTATTTTTTGATCCACCTGAATATATCTGGGATTTTTTCTGGCAATTTCCTCATTTTCCTGAGAAAACCTGGATACTTTTGGGATGCCAAAATCTGCCCCCAAAATACTGGTAAGTTTTTCAGAGTGGATTTTTGGCTTAGGTTGATCCAAATGCACACTCCTATTTGTTCACCACAAACAGGTTTTTGAATGCTCACATGCCCCCTCCTTCCCTTGCACCTGCAGTATGGTTGTGCTAGAATTTAACCTCTACAAACCCCATTTAGTCAGGGATAAAGGTGCCAATATCATGGCAAACTGGAATTTGATTCAAGGCTTCTCAAAAAAAAAAAGAGAGAGAGAAATCAATCACATTTTGTGTGGGAACATAGCAACCTGGGAAATAAACAGGCGTGTGAGAGTAGTTGAATGTAGTCAATTATATGTTTTGCCAATATTTCAAAATGTTTTACAAGCACTCTATAGTTTTATGTACTTTCACCTCTGGTGATTTTGTATACACAACCTTCTTAGTTCATGCTCAGACTTCTGTTTCCTGTTACAGCCCTTTGTACCACATCCAACACTATTCTATTCTTAAGGGTCCTCTGACTTTCAAGAATACCTTTATGTGGGAGGGAGTGCAGCATTTAGACAGGGGTCAGAAAAGATCCCTTACCCAAAATCTTTATTCCACTTGAAGCTTAGATCTAACCCAGCCTTGTCCTCACTACAGTGCATGCCAGGCCTCTGCAAAGCTGGCAAAGAAAGAGCATTTGTAGCAGATTTTCCAGTTTTTGTACACTCACCAGAAGCAATGCAAAGTATTTTAATCTAGGTTTAAGCAGCTAGTTGTTTAAAGAGGGGAAAAGTATAAATACGTTTTATGCCGGATAAGATGAGGCTGGAACAAAAAAGCCTTTTCCTGGCTAACTTCCAGGTCATATTTTTCCTAGCACTGGCCTTGCCCCATTGATATTCTCCCAAATCCATATGAAAACTGTAATGTAGTCCCATCAAAAACAAAGTTCTGAAAGCAAATATCTTTTTACGGATTACATAAAATAAAATAAAAATGATTCATTTCAATTACCAGCAGGTATTCATCAATATTCATAGATAATTTGCTACCTACACAGGTTCAGAGTAGAATGGCATTTTTTCAGAAATCCTCATTGCTCAGCGTAACACATCCTTGTTAAGCGTATTAAAATATTATTTGAAGTTTTTACCAAGATGTTCATGTTTAGCTAAAATCATACTGCTGTTTTAAACTCAAAGCTCTCTATAGAACAAGCTTACCTTAAACTGCAGATTATTTGAAGTGGCTTTACCGTTAGATACATCAAGATATAGATAGTACGTAAGTACATAAAAAAATTCTTTCCTTAGGCAGATTAATACAATCATTTTGACTGTATTAAAGCAACAGTCTGAATAATATTGTTTCTCTTTGGTCCCTAAAGCACTGGGAAAGGAATCAGAGGAATCCTAAGGATTGGATTGGAATAGGGACTTGACTGACCCCTATACCAGCATAATGTGGGAGTTATGCCAGCGTTAAGGGTAGTTTACACTGCTGCAGGGCACTAGAAGAGCCTCTTGTGGCGCAGAGTGGTAAGGCAGCAGACCTGCAGTTTGAAGCTCTGTCTGAAGACAGTTGGCCAGTGTTTTAATGGCAACTGGTCTCTTAAGTGTGTGCACAGCAGAGGAGCAGTGTCACTCTTATGACCCATCCCTCTCCATCTCGTCAGCAATGGATCCTTGGCTTGGGTTCCTTGACTCCCACTGGTCTTCCTTGCCCTGTCTAGCATATCATCCCCACCTTACAACAATGCCGGAATGGAAAGCTGTGGCTGAGATCTACAGGCAGTGCTAAAGCAGCACCTAATGCTGTTGGGACCCCTTTCCCCCATTTGACTACTGTGTAACTATCCCCTTAGGGAGGTGCTCTGACCAACCACTGCATCACAAGTGCAACACAGGATTCTTCTGTCCAGGAACCTACAGTTCTGCAACATTAATATTTGTTTCCTTTGGAGCATGAGGTCAACTTGACTGTTCAGTGGATGCAACTGTGCTGAGTTTAAAGTGAAAATGAAACAAACACACTGAAAGAGAAAGGCTTTACATAATACATTAAGCAGTATCACTACTTTATGAATCAGGACTTTATGAAATCACAAGAAACTTGTAACTGAAGCTTGTGTAAATGCCAGCAACAAAACCATGAAAATGCCATCTTCTACATTCCAAAGATTTTGATCCTTTAAATCAGAGCCAGTTCTCTGTGTTCTATTTTATTTTATAGAATTAAAATATTGAGTTTGAACCGTACCTTATATACTGAACTGCCTCCAATTATCCAAACCATATCTACCAGTTCTGCCAACTCTGGTAATTCTAGGAGATCTAATGCCTCATCTAGAGTTCTCGCCAGAAAGTGAGCTCCTTTAGGTGTTTCCCTGTAAAACACAAGCATGGCTGCTGAATATGCAATTTGACATTCTGACTCCTGATAAGCCAGATACAGCTTACCTGTTTGATGTCACAACAATTTCAAAAGTCAGGCAAGTAGGCATCAGTGCATATGCACATGCAGGTCCTACTGTCTGCCAAACACAGTGCTAGCCACTCACATGAATGGCATGCATACCATTTCTCTATACAGCTTCTTGCACGTCAGGTGCAAAACACAAGAAATTGTTAGGTGCATGCATTTAGAGAAATGGCTGTTATCAGCACCAGGCTCCTCTTCCAGGCATCCTAGCTGAGCCATTTGGAGCCAATCTAAACACAGGACTGAGATGAATGCTAGTGACTGTAGCGGGGCAGCAAGCAGTTTAACGGATACAGGAGCCACCCAGGCTCACCAGGTACATGGTCTGTGAGACCATGTGAGATTTTGAATCTCTTTCCTAAGAGGCATTCTGATTCTTTGGGCTTGTCAGTATGATCAGGAAGTATTGTGGCTCAGTGGTAGAGCATCAGCTTGGCATGCAGAAGGACTGGGGTTTGATCCCTGCATGTCCAGTTAAAAGGTGATGAGAAAGACCACTGCCTGAGACACTGGAGTCTCGCTGCCAGTCTAAATAAATGGACCAAGGATCTGATTCAGTATAAAGTAGATTAGAGTATTCATCCATAAAGGTAAAGGTATCCCCTGTGCAAGTACCGAGTCATGTCTGACCCTTGGGGTGACGCCCTCTAGTGTTTACATGGCAGACTCAATATGGGGTGGTTTGCCGTTCCCTTCCCCAGTTATTACCGTTTACCCTCCAGCAAGCTGGATCCTCATTTTACCGACCTCAGAAGGATGGAAGGCTGAGTCAACCTTGAGCTGGCTGCTGGGATTGAAATCCCTGCCTCATAGGCAGAGCTTCAGACTGCATGCCTGCTGCATTACCACTCTGCGCCACAAGAGGCTCATATTCATCCCTATATATTGTAAAAATGCTTAAGAAAATAATATTTGCATTTGGACACTCAGCAGCTGTATTTTAAAAAATGAACAGTGCTTTTCATATGTTGCCTGAAAGCCAGCCCTTCACTTGCTGCCTTGAAGAGTATCAAAAGATCTTATGTTCAAGAACTGATGTACATTCTCTTTACTGTTAGAATTAAACAAAACACACAGTAATAGGAATATATAATCCCCAAAAGTTAAAATACTGTGAAGAGTTAATGATACAGCTTTTTGACTTGTTGTACATTAATTTCTCCCAATGAAATCAAAGGAACTGGATCTGAGAAGCCTTGGGAACAGGTAATACGATTATTACTATGGACAATGTTTTCCATTGTTAACAACTTCTAAGCACAATGCTCCATTCCAGGATAGAAGGTGGCATTGCCAAACAAGCCAAACTCTGCATCCTGTCCTGTAATAAAGCCACATTGTTACACCCCTCTCCAAGATTATTAAAACATGGTACTTACTTCAGTTGTCTGCTGAGCACTATATTAATTCTGTCTTTTAAAGGCCGACTTTTTTCAGGAAAGGAGAACCAAGTCTTCTTACCCATTATCACTACATTTTGTTTTCCTGTATAACATAGAAAAGATATTTGATATATATGTAGTGACATCTAGTGGATGTATTTCCTTACTTGTTAATGTCAAAACATTTTGAAGTAATACTATTCAAATCAATGGAGCAACATTACAATAAAGAGGTCATAATCAACTAAAATATATACAACACATCATCTGTCTGCTATGGTCATGCAAGGGGTAGTGTGGCACAGTGCCTAAAGACTGACCCACAGGCCAAGAAGTTCCTGGTTCAAATACTGCCTAATGAATGTGAAATATTGTCAGCCTGGAAGGGCAGGCTATAAAAATAAAATTGTTACTATTATTGTTGTTATTATTTAAGCATTAGGTACTGTTTAGGATATATGGAGAATAGTGGTTTGCTTTAAGTTCCATCTTCCATTTCCAACACACTCAGGAAGGAGTCCCCTTATAGTCAGTATTCACACAAAGTATTCACACATGGAATTCACTGCTGCAGGAAGTGGTGGCAGCTGGAAGCAGATTGCTTCAAATGTGAATGGATAAACATCTGGAGCAGAGGTCCATCAGAGGCTATTTGTCAGGTTGTTTGTGCTCTTGAATACAGTCACTCTACATCAGGGGTAGTCAAACTGCGGCCCTCCAGATGTCCATGGACTACAATTCCCATGAGCCCCTGCCAGCAACTGGCAAGGGCTCATGGGAATTGTAGTCCATGGACATCTGGAGGGCCGCAGTTTGACTACCCCTGCTCTACATACTGGAAGGAGTGGTGTATGCTGAAGGAATTCTAACTTATCTCTCTCAGCAGTTAGTGAGTGCCTCTGCTTTTATGTACTTCTGTTTGAGACAGTCAGTATCTAAATAAGTTATTGTAATAAAAGGAAGTGTGTCATGAACAAAGTTTACCTCAGTAAGAACTTATGAAATTGAACCTGTTAGTTATAACAATAACTTTTATTTTTATAGCCCATCCTTCCTAGACGGCTCAGGATGGGTAACAAGAAGAGGTATAGCAGTTATTAACTTATATGGATAAACAATTTTATTTTAAAAAAATTATTTAAATTAACATATTAGTTAAATTATAATAACCCCCCTCCTTTAAAACCTTACAAAGGGGGAATCCATTTCTGTTGGGCATTTGGTGTTTTATGGATGGAACAATGGTAGGGAGGCCAGTGTTTCCTTGATGTGGATTTCCTAGTCTTAGCCAGAGGCCTGGTGGAAGAGTTCAGTTTTGTAGGCCCTTTGGAACTGTTGAGGGTCCTGATCTCACCATGTCCAACCAGATTAGGGCCAGGCCTGAAAAGACCCTCACCCTAGATTAGGCCTCTTTTACTTTTTTTGGGCCGGGGAACCTGAAAAACTGCTGTTCATTGGATCTTAGTGCTCTTTGGGGGGGGGGTATAGCAGAAGAGGTGGTCCTGTAAATACAGTGGTCCCAGACCCTTCAGGGCACCTTGACCCTGATCCTCAATCAGAATATGACAATTTTATAAATTGAGAAAAGAAAAGCCTGTCAGCTGTACAAGAAACATTCTTCATGTTTGTTAACTGTAAATATAAGTAAACATGTTTATCAGCTACTCAAAGAAAACTGAATGATTAACTGCCCAAGTGAAAAGCAAGTTGATCTTAACCAATACAGCAACACTGTCTCAAAACAAATGATCCCCCCCTTTACTCTGCTTGGGATTCTGCAAAGTCTATAGGCTGTCACACAGATTCATTCCCGTATTCAACAAAGGTATTGGTTAAATCACAAACCCAGCCCAAAATTCAATTTTTACAACACTCTTAGCCACAAAGTATAGATGGAACAGTATGCCCGAAGCAGAGATGCTCTGTATTCTTGGTGCTTGGGAGGGCTTCTGGAGTGACAAATTGTTGGACCGGATGGGCCATTAGCCTGATCCTGCATGGCTTCTCTTAAGTTCTTATGAAATACACTTAGAAATCATGTAATCTGACCAAGAGTTCATGGCACCTTCTGAACTTTACTGATCAAAGAGGAATGAACTTTGATCTTGCCAAAGTTACCCTGCACTCATATGAGGATATTAGGAAAATAGGAAGAGTACAGACAAGGGAAAAATCATTACCTGGCTGTGTAGTAGTTCTGGTCATTTTCTGAAAATACCCTAACTCATTCCTGATAAAACAAAAAAGAAATATGTTTTGACGTGATCTTCACTGGCACTGACATTCCTCCATCCCCTACTCACTTTCACCCTCAAGCCTTTGGCAGGGACTTCTTTGTCAAACTACTGCAGCTCACTCAAGTGTGCACTTCTTCCACTGACCAGCCCTTAAGAAGGTTTGTTTTCCTATTTTGCTGTTGACCACCATTACTATTTCCACTGGTGATTTGAAATCCAGTGTGTCCAGACTGCCATATTGAAAACATAAAGTGAACAGCAGATAGAAGGGCAGAATGACCCCCCTTCTCTTAAATGGACAGCAATAAATAATAGCTTATTCTTCCTGCCTGGCCGAATTTTAAAACATTGACATTTTAAATGCTTTCTTAAAAGTTCTTCAAGGCAGTCACTGAGCACAGCTGACTCACACAGGAGTCTTTAAATTGAATCTCTGCCTCTTTTTACAGAAACGTTTAGTATTTACTTTATGCCACAGCACATTACAGAGTACTAGAAATCAGGCCTTGATGTGATATTATTCTAAAAATTAGGGTTACAGCAAAACAGAAATTGGGATAAGCAGAGTAAGAATATGTGCTCATTCTAACTACATGTGCTTAGGGTTTGCTTTGATTGGGAAAGGTATGCACTGATGTATCTATGGAGAAGGTGGGGTTTGAGAAGGGATCTGAAGGAAGGAAGGTAGATGGTGGATCATATAAATGCTCTGGGAGGCAATTCCAGATCCAAACTGGTTCGCTACTGTAGCCAAGAATGGTCTTGTTAAGACATAGGCAGGTATTTCTTGTGGGAATGGAGGATGGCCCATTGTAGAGCAGGTTTGCCGCTTGATGGAACAACAGGATGACACTGCTCTCCACAGTCTTGCTAAAGCCAAACTGGCAAGCCTTTCTTGGTCCTGGGAAAGAGTAACTGGATTCCTGCCCAAAAGATGCCTTCCAAAAGGTCTGGACTCGCAGGACAGATGATTGATCACTCCCTGCTGCAGGTTGACAGGTCAGCTGTCCTCTCATAAGGACCTGGCACCGTTTCTGGGGATCTCAATGGTGTAGTAAAGTAAGGAAAGCCTGGTCTTCCTAGGCTCTGCTTAACCCCAGTGTTACTACTGCTGCTGCAGAGAAGGCAATTGCCCAGCTTGGATGGGGGAAAGACAAGCTCTGAGCTATAGGCTCCTCTCCTAGGTTTTGAAAGCAAGCATTCCCAGCCCCAAGCTCAGAAAAAAAAGAACACTATCCTTTCTCCCCAGGCAAGACTCTGAAGGGGGCAGAGGCGGCTGTCATCACAGACTCAAACTGCAGCAAAAGGAAGCTGCATTTTGCAGAATGCAAACTTGCTCAAGGATTGGGTGCAGTTTTGATTTCTGCAGAATCCAAACCAGCCTTTCTCGACTTTTTTTACCCTCCCCATCCCATCCCCTCCAGGTTCCACATTAGCCAGAGGAGAGGGGAGTAGGTTGACATAGCCATGTATGATCATATCACCCAATAAATGTTTTACAAATTTAAGAAATATATTAAGAAATAATTAAGTCCCATCCATTCAACAAACCCCAGGGTTTCATGAAACCCTGTTTGAGATAGCTTGCTCCATACTATAGAAATCATTTCCCCCCTTGGAAAACAGTTCCAGGTGGGTAGCCCTGTTAGCATGCAGTAGCAGAACAAAACTGAAGCCCGGCTGCATTTCAAGAACTTGCAAACATGTGAACCAATGATAAAGTACTAATAGACTCCGCAGGCACTCCAAATCACCAGCAATTTCCCAAGCTGGATTTCGCAGCCCTGCTTAACTATTGATAGTGTAAAAAGATACTTTCTCCTACAGAAAATCTGCAAGTGAAGGTTTATTGGGACATGACTCTTTCAAGTTGGCCTTGCAGCAGGAGAACCCTACGCGCCTTTTTTGTTTCAGGCACAGCCACAACTACAGCTCCCAGCCTGCTTTGCTCGCGAGCGAAATGACCAGCCGCGCGCAGGGTGCAGCGACACCCCACGGGAGTTGTAGTCCCTTCTCTTAAGCGTCAAAACGCCGGTCTCGTGTTTTTTAAAAAACCCGAAACAAGTCCTTACTTGAGCAGGGGCCACGGCAGCTGCCCGTCCTTCCCGATGCCCATATTCTGGGCCACGGCCGCAATGGAGCTGAACGAGCGAGCCATAGCTGCTTGCCGCAGCCTCCGCGGCGGGACAAGGCCGAGCGCTCCGCTGCCCTTTGTACTCAACCAGCCCGCCAAGCCGAGCCACGTGAGCGGAGCCGAGGCCCAGCCCCTTCCCAACCCGCCCGACTCCATCCCGACGTGACGCGGCGTCGCCCCGGGGAGGGGCTGAGCGTGTCGCTTTGGTGCCCGCTGACTGGCGGCTGCCCGTCGAGATGCCCCGCGGGCGCAGGCGGCAGAGCCCGAATGGCGGCGGCCGAGGGCAAACCGTCCTGAGTCAATTCTTCCTGCCGCCTCGGCCAGCCGCCTCCGCCGACGCCCTTAGTCCTGCTGCCGAGGGGAGCGAGGCTGGCGCGGCGGCTCCGGTGGCGCCTTCTGGTCCTCTGCACGCGGTGCGGGCCGGCCTGGGGGCAATGCTGGATTGTAATGGGAGGGCATGTTGGCGGGTTCCCACGAGCAGGAGGGCGAGGTGCTGTCGCAGACTGCAAGGAGAGGGGGCCTAATGGGAGATGCTGCCTTGTGTTGAAAAGAAAATGCCCCTGCGATTAGAAAAGCAACACAGAGCGGGCGTTGGACCCTGCTATACTACTTTTCTATTTGCATAATATATATATTTTATTAATGCGAAGGAATTGGAAGCCATCACCTGCTCTCTAAGGTGGTGTAGTCCATCGTGTTATTTCTGGACTCTGCTTCCCTGTTCTCTTGCATGGTTGAACTCTATATGCTATTTATAAAGCTGAAACATAGTCTAATCATACCCTGGCCCTGTTTCAGGGAATAGATTTGTTTACTTATTGCATAAATATACAGGTTTCCTTTCTTGCTATGACTTTGATTTTGTAATTTAAAAAAACCCAGTATATATAAATGATCCTGAAATTTGGATTACAAAATTACAGAACACAAAAATAGATTCAGGTGGGTAGCCATCTTGGTCTAAAGCAGTTTGAGTCTAGTGGCATAAGCTTTTGTGTGAATGCACATTTCCTCAGACACAATGGGAATTTTCCAGTCTACACATATATAGGCTGGGGATAAGTAATAAATTAGCAAGCTGATACAAGGGCCTTACAGGAATAACAAGCTGAGTTGATA
This sequence comes from Paroedura picta, assembly GCF_049243985.1. Classification (NCBI taxonomy): domain Eukaryota; kingdom Metazoa; phylum Chordata; class Lepidosauria; order Squamata; family Gekkonidae; genus Paroedura; species Paroedura picta. Next base: position 36,047,448 of record NC_135375.1, read on the forward strand.
AGGTTTGTTTGGGTTCAAGGAGGGGGAACATAATAAAAAGAAATGTCAAGATTTGACAGATGCATCCTCAATAGTAGTAAAACTGTTGAGAACTCAGTGGTGGAATGCTAAGAGTAACTTACTGAGACCTTGCTGTCACAGTCCATCCCTCTCAAGCATGGAGATAATCTTACAGCATCCTCTTCTTTGTGTAGTATCATCCCCTGTGTCCTCAGACCATACAAATACATTTCAGTCTACCATTCCAAATTACATTAATTCTGCTAATCATTACATTACAATCTAGTATTCCAAAAAAGAAGTAATAAAGATGTATAGCACTTCTGTGAGAATACATTAAGCTTGTTATTTCTGCTGTGTCTTTGGATCTGTTAAACATCTTCATCGTGTTGTATGCTAATTTACTTCTCTCCCTCAGCCTAGATGTATGGACTGGTAACTTCCATTTCAGTGCGTCTGAAGAAATGTGTTTGCAAATCGGGTTGTGTTTAAGAAACTTTAAAAGCAGATTGTGTCTGTTGAGAACCCAGTATACATGACTGGTACAAGCAGTATTCTTGGGAACTCTTGGCATATTTGCGAAAGTAGAAATGCTCTCAAATATGCGATGATGATGATGATGTTATCTGTTCACTCATGTCCGATCCTCCGTGATTCTATAGGAAAGTCTTCGCCATGCGCCCCTGTCTCTGACTGCTTCTTTTAGATGGTTTATGGTCATCTCTGTATTGGCTTTGATAGTGTCGAGCCAGCAGATCCTTTGGCGACCACGTTTCCTTTTGCCACTAACCATGCCGAGCATTAATGATTTTTCTAGCGAGTTTGATTGCATGATGTGTCCAAAGTAAGTGTGCTTTAGCCATACTCAAATATGTAGCTCCTCTCCAATCAGTGGTGCTTGGGAGAATTCTATCAGTTTCTGTTTGGGTAATCCTACTAAGACCTAATTTCAGCCATTTCCTATAAGAAAATGTTTCCCCAGATAATTCCAGAGTGGAAGCTTTGTTAATTCAACTATCTTGAGTTGTATATAGGTTCCATCAAGTTGCAAGTGACTTATGGTGATGTCAGCAAGTGACTTTCAAGGCTAGTGAAAAGGAGGATTGGCTTTTCATTGCTTTCATTGCTTTCTTCATTGGTGGTTCCCTTTCAAAGTAATGACCTTGCTTACCTTCTGAGATCCGACAAGTTCACACTATACCATACTTTCGTCATCACTACCCATGTTAGTATGCTGCAGCAATAATAACAAGGTTTTTATCTTACTGTGTATGTTAAGCTTAACAAACAATATGATTGTTCACCCATTACAGATGTTAACTAGTTTAACATAACAAGTGAATGGTCTTTCATCTTTCCTGTATTAAATTGTTTAAAGGTAAACAAAATTTGTTTGAAAATAGAGTTAAAGTTCTCATGGTATTGTTGGGAACCTGTGGCATTTCCATTGGTAGCCTTATGTTAATTCTTTTGCTAAAGTGAGGAATTTTTCCATGTTGAATGTTGAACTGTTATACAGAGTTCATTGGACATTTGTCCTGTTTTCTTTGTGTGTGTAACTGCACAATACAGTCAAACTGAACCTTTGATTTACTGTTTTGTAGGATTCTGAACCTGCTGGGAAAAAGAGAAGAGATGTAAAAAACAAAGACCAGCGTTCAAAGATTTTGCAGAGTAGACAAAATAAAGAGGGAGATGGTGAGTTAAATAAGAATACTTAATGTATGAAGACTAAAAACTTATGCTGGCCTACTGTAGAAGCATGTTTTTAAGTCAGAGAACAAAATCTATGGACAGATACTCTGTCTATTATGCAGTTACTGAGTCTTGTCTTTTTTAGTCTTTCATACGTCAAGAAATCAAGGGAGGACTCTGAAATTCTTAGCCATTGCTGCAACCTGAGTATCTAGGAATAACAATGGAGTGCTCCAAGCTGTACACAGCTTCTTTCAGGGAGCAGGTGAACACATCAGTATCTATTAGTGTTACTGTCCCTTGTTCTCTGGAAGGGCTGATCCTTGCATTGAGGCTATGTTTTCGTAAGTGAAGAAAATCAATTTTTGTAATTGAATATGTATTTTAGTGATTTTTAGATGCATACTTATAAATGTTTTAGGACTTGTTCAGATGATTCTTCCCCACTATTAACTCTGCTAATCTTATATTGATGATATGTGGTGTAGGAAAGTTTGCTAATGGAATGAAGAATTATATATAATGCTTTCAGCATTTGGCATGAAGTGTGGAAATTATAGTTATAAGCAGTTTTATTTGTTTTTGCTAATAAAGGGGAGCAAAAGGAATGTACCAGGCCTCGGATATGTTCAGAAACGCTTCAGAAGCTGAGGCAATTCTCTAGCCACTTGGAACAGGCGAGTCATTCAGATATTTCTCACGGAGTCCAGCTTATGAATCTGAAAAAAGATCAGCAGGCAGTGGTAGGAAACACTGACACTTTACATTCTCAGAAGACTGATAAGGTAAGCAGTTTTTCAGTGTCTCTTATCAAAACAATTATAGCATTCTATCAAATGGATACATCTATTAAGGCAGGCAGAATTAGAGGTTATCATTTTTTGAAAAACAAAAAAGAGGACATATTTCCCAACTGGCTACTTTCAACAAGTGATCACTCTACCAGATCTTATTTTAATTACCCCACTATTTAAGCAAAACAAACTCACTCTGTGCACTGAAAAAGCGAACATTTTCATCAGTTTTTAAAAAGAGCCCAAACAGGATGGATACTCTAAAGCAGGGGTATTCAACCTGTGGTCCTCCAGATGTCCATGGACTACAATTCCCATGAGCCCTTGCCAGCATTTGCTGGCAGGGGCTCATGGGAATTGTAGTCCATGGACATTTGGAGGACCACAGGTTGACTACCCCTGCTCTAAAGAAAGGACATATCCTCTAAAAAGAGTATGTCGGGTAACCTAGGCAGTATAAAATTCTTAAACTTGGGAATGACCTTTTCAGTGTTTCATCACAGTTTAGAGAGAGAATTTGGCATATTCACTCTTCTTGTTTCAGCAGTTTCCCTCAGTCAGTTAAAATTGGTTTTTAAGTGCTTCTGGTTTGGATGGCGTGAGGGAGGAAGAGTACCTAAGCTTACTTAGATGAATGTATTGGAATTAGGGTATCTATATAAATAATTTAATCTGCAGTTAATTGTTTACTTGAAAAGGAAAGCCTGTGGATTGGGTCCCACAGTCTGCAGGTGCAAGGACTGCAGAATATTCCCCGCTCTCCCTTCACCCCTAGAGCCATTTTCAATCCTGGGAAAGTTCATCCCTGAGGTAATGGACTTGAGTGTCCCAGTTTGTAATGATTCCCTGTTTAGTTTTTTAATGTTTTCGTAATGTTCTTTACATTGTTTTTTATTTAAGATTTTATTAGATACAAAATTACCAAATGGTGTATCTGCTGAATAAAGGTCTTCATTCTCTATTGCCTCTGTTTCTACTCCCATATGCTTTCCAGTGCTGCCTTAGGAAGTATGCCCCCATAATTACCTTAATGAAAATACAAACAGCACAGCAGTTACCATGAGAACATGCACTAATAAACCATGACAATAACTGTGAATCTTTTTTCAAATAACACTGTTTCAAATAGAACAAAATACAGTTGTTTCAGACCAGTAACCAACAGTGGCTAGAAAATACATTAAAGTGTAAATACCCTTATATACTTGAGCATAAGCTGACCCAAATTTTAGCTGAGGCACCTAATTTTACCAGAAAAATATGGTATCAACAATAACAGGTAAGTGCGGATCCTTATTCAAGTATAAGCCTAGGGGGGCTTTTTCAGCATTAAAAAATAGGCTGAAAAAGCAGGCTTATACTCAAGTATATACAGTAATTCAAAAAAGCCACCAGGCCAAATGCTCCTCCATGTGGGTGCAGGAAGAGGTGGGGCAACCTGCCACGACTAAAACTCCAGCCTGCAGCCCGGCATGAAACCTCCAGTGCGTAAACGGTCAAAGACTGTTCATTTGGGGCTGGATACTATGATGTGCTGCAGAATCCCTGTTTTATCTGTACTAATCATATTTTTTCATTCTTATGTGATTTTTCTTGTTATAGGAAGAAACAGGCCTTCAGTTTAGCCAATTTTCTTCATCAAACATAAGTTGTGAAAACATTGATAATACTTCTGATATGGTCCTCAATAAAAGAACCAAAAGTATATATACACCACTTGAGCTCCAGTTTCTAGAAGTGAAAAATCAATATAAGGATGTTATTTTATGTGTTGAGTGTGGTTATAAGTACCGATTCTTTGGTGAAGATGCAGAGGTAAAACCTTTTTTTAACCACCAGCATTACTTTCTGTTTACATGTTATTGTTGTTAAAATTTCACATGATCCCTGTAAAAGTATGTGGATGTGGTACAAAGTGACTCCATCAAAATATGACAGTAGGACCATGTGTGTCTGTCCTGATCTGGTCAAATAATGAAAGACACTGAGGGTGGTGTCATAACCTCAGGAACAGCTGATCTCAGGGGTCTGGCTGACATTCATTGAAGAGCTTGTCTCCAATTCAGACTGCTACATAACTATACCTTTGCAAGGAGGAATACAGATGCTTTTGCATAAAATTACAGGCAAATCAATATTGTGAAACTTATCTGTGGCATGCAGTTGATATTGGCAGGGAAAGTTTTTTTTAAAGGGAATAAACCTGTCATGTGATTTGAACTTCATTTTAATGGTAGCATTTTTCTTCAGCTTTATTTCTGGGGCTAATTCCTTGGGATTACTCTTATTCTTTTCATGAGCAGCCGCTTATTTAGTGAGCACCATGTGCTAACAGGTCTGTCTGAATGAATAGTTGATTATTGTCATGCCTTGTAGGTTGCTGCTAAGGAACTGAACATCTATTGTCATCAGAATCACAACTTTATGACTGCCAGCATACCAACTCACAGACTGTTCGTTCATGTTCGGCGACTTGTAGCCAAGGGATATAAGGTTTTGCTCTAATCAGTTTCCTGATTCAACATTTGAATATATTTAATTTAATGGAAACATAGAACTGTAAAATATATGCTTAAAGAAGTGTATTTTCTAAACCAAAATAATTTATTCCTTTTGTATTTTATGTTTATGGCCTGGTGCTTAGACCAGGGTTCAAATTAAGCTTCAAATGAAGCTGTGTTTCTAATTGCATATTTATTTTGGAGAGTGTCAGAAAGCACTTTCTCAGCAGTTCTTTTGTCATACTTCAAAAATATCTTTGTTGCAGTGCTGTTTTGAAACCTTTTACTCTCTGTCCCAGATAGTTTTCAGAGCCATTTCTTTGTCACCAGTGCTAATACATCTCACTGTGGTGTTCCATGTGATCTGTGTATAGGCAGAGCATATGGAATACCACAATGTTATCAACTATCAACTAGCCCCCTCACTGGAAGTCTTCAAGCAAAGGTTGGATACACACTTTTCTTGGATGCTTTAGGATGCTTAGGGCTAATCCTGTGTTGAGCAGGGGATTGGACTAGATGGCCTGTATGGCCCCTTCCAACTCTATGATTCTATGATTCTATGTTATGAGTTTTTCAACCAGTCCGATAGCAGTAATGAATAGCAGTAAAGCCAGGGTACTGAAAGCAAAGAGATGCATAATACTGAGAAGATACAGGAACAAAAGGGTGCACAAATGATATCAGAGTAGTGCAAGTGTTCAGTGATGGGAAACTTTTTCAGAAATTATTTTGATATATAGTTTTTAGTGAACATTTAGTGTAACGCTCGATAAATCAGTTGACTGCAGCATAATATATTAATTTAAGGGATGAAAATTTCTTCCATATTGTTTTTTTGTTTGCCCTGTTTTCTGTCGTACTAGTCTCTATATATTTTATTGTGCTTCAGACTACTGTGTGTAGAATGGGAGAAGAAACTTTGTTCATTTTATTTTATTCATTTATACACCACCTTTCTCCCCATGGGGAACCCAAAGCAACATATACAATTATCTCCTCCTCTATTTTATCATCACGACCATATGGGTAGGTTAGGCAGGAGTGTGTGACTGGCCCCAGGTCACCCAGGAAGTTTCCATTGCTGAACATTGGGGGTTCAGATCTGGGATTCTGAAGACTCTTAAGAATTCTTATCAACCCAAGTGCTGAAGTAGAGTAATGGTTAGAGTACTGATCTCAGACCTGGGATTTCCAGATATGAGACCAGCACTCTAACCATTACCCTACTCCGGCTTTTGGGTTTATAAGAATGCTTCAGTATACGAGAATTGTACACTGCCTCTGGAACATGATGCAAGGAAGCTGCAACTGAACTGATTTAATAAGCATGCTTATAACTCCCAATATATTTTAATGCTGTGTTTTTAACATTCAGTGTGTTGTTTAATTAAAATATAATTGTTTGTTCCAGTGCTTTGCATTATTTGTTTCTCTTACAGGTTGGGGTTGTAAAACAAATTGAAACAGCTGCTTTGAAGGCTGTTGGAGAAAAGAAAAGCTCTCTCTTCACCCGAAAACTAACTGCTTTGTATACAAAGTCTACAGTTCTAGGAGAAGATATCCTTATCATACATATGATGTTATTATCTTCATAGAAGTTATTTTGAACAGGAGATATATTGCCGCATAGTAACATCTTAGGCAATACCCAGTTTTCATTCATTATGAAATTTATATCCCCATATCTCTCATCTTTGTCATAGGAACCGCTTGTCTTTAATTATGTTTCTTCAGATAATTCAACATATTCAATGTGTTGCATTGTCTTCATTCCTCTTTAGTTCCTCAAGCTTAGAATGTGATATGAACATAATTGAGAGTCTGTTTTCAGATTCAACAGAAAATAACACTTTAGTCCAGGATAGGTTCTTTATATCATTTAAATATAACTAGGATGGCATAAGCGTGCTTAGTGATGTGTGCTGTTACTTGGCACTCTTGAAAGCTTCTTTACAGAATCAACTAGGACAGCATATTGAATATTATGCCAGTGTGCTATCAAGACATTACTTCAGTTGGTGATAAGGATACAGCAAGTAGCTTTTCTTAACATTCATTAAATGTGAATCCTTTACTGAAGCTTGATCATCTATCTGATGCTGAGGAAATATCATCTGATGCCTGTGATAATTATCTTCTCTGCATCTGTGAAAGCAAAGAAAGTTTCAGGGAGAAGAGGCAGGAAAGAACTATAGGTATAGTGGTAAGTAGTCCTGAGGGATTTCTGTGGTCTTAATACTTCTAGTGTAATTTATTTCTAGAATTCTTTGTAAATTCCAAAAATCCTATCAACACCATTATTTAGAATATATATTTTTGTGTATATGTAACAAGGAAAGAGAAATTTAAAGCCTGGTTAGGCATGCTGAAAGATCAACATGGAGACACATTAACTGTACAGAACAGAATAAATAAAAGATGGGAACACTACACTTGAAGAACTACACAGAAGAGATCAAAGGATGACAGATTCTTTCCAAGAAGAGTCTTTTGAAGAACAACCCACAGTTTTAGAAGGTGAAATGAGAGTTGCACTGAGAGCAATTGGGGGAAACAAATCCCCAAGAGTAGATGGAATATCAATAGAGTTATTCTAAGTCACACAAATGGAGTCCATTAAGATTTTGCCAACAAACATGGGGGACAGTGACCCACAGATTGGAAGTGCTTAATTTACATTCCAATTCTGAAAAAAAGACGTCAGAGACCGTATCTGCTATTGGCCCATCACATTAATTTCTCATGCAGATAAAATGGTGCGCAAAATCTTATTTCAAGGACTGTTACCATATATGGGATATGAAATACCAGATGCTGAAGTTGAATTCAGAAAAGGAAGAAGCAGTAGAAATCATATTTAATATTTATATTGATTACTGGAGCATATGAGAGAATTTCAGATGAAAATCAACAACTGTTTTGTAGATTACGGGAGAAAACAGTGAAGACTTGAAACAACAACCAAAGAAAACACCAAAGAGAGCCGGGAATAGGAAGGAGTGAGATGTTTCCTTCCTCACCACAGCCCTTTATGTCTGGTTCTGGAAAAAGGAGAGCAGCCACTGAAGGGCTGTCCCATGCATCCCAGCTCTGGCAATGTGGCTGGCCAAGAACTCATAGTCAACAACATCAAATGCTGACAGACCTAACATCACAAGGATGGCTGAGCGACCCCGATCCAATATGATCTCTATTGCCTCTTCTGAATCCATTGAACATTGGTATTTCACATTCCATATATGGAGCAGTCTTTGAAGTAAAATGGCAGATTGGGCTGGCGCCTGCCCCCAGGAGCCAGCCGTGAGGCGTGCTCGTGGCCAGAGGCTCCCTGGCCGTGGAGGGCAATGGGCTTGTGGCGCCCTGACTGGTCCCTTGTTCCTGATGCCCGAGCTACCTTCCTGGCTGTGCAGGAGCCCAGGACTGCCGTGGCCAGCCTAGTCCGCCGCTCTGGCCGCCCATCAGTCTGGTCACCTGCTGGCCACCTTGCCCACACCAACACCGCACCACGCATTTAGAGTGACACTGTGGCCGCTGTGCCCTCCCCCTGCTAGTGCCTATTGCATCCCTGGGTGCAATGGGCTATATGGCTAATATTGGTATAATGTTATATCAATATAGCAATATTTTATGGCCAATTTGTTAAAAAAACAAGCACTGTGGTGGTCCCAGTGAAGATGTATCTATTTCTCGAGGACTGGGACAGGGAAACCAGGGAAACGTGCCATGTGGAAGTCTTCTTGGTGCTGTGTTTTATCAGCAGCTTCGCCTTATCATTTTGTAATGTGATTGTATAGGCATATCTTATACCTAACTTGTGTTTCTTGGGAAAATAGAACTATATAAAATTGCCTAATTATGTGAGAGTTTTTTTACTGGCTTATTAAAGCTGTCTGTCTCAAAAGTTATTCCATTTTACTGTTTGATAACAGAAAGTGTCCTAGAGAGCTGGAAGTAACTACTGCCCTGAGAGGGCGAGTGTGAGACAGAGTGGTATATAAATCAAACTATAAATAACAGAGACATCTTCTGAAATAGCCCTTTCCCTGTTCCATTTGTAGATATATATGTTAATGTATATTATATTTTTATGTATTTGTTTTTTCAGGCTGTCCAGCCTAGTACAGGGGAAGTTATTTTTGACAGCTTTCAGGACTCTGTAGCTCGTTTAGAGTTGGAAAGTCGGATTTTACGCCTGCAGCCTGTTGAGGTTCTTCTTCCTGCAGATGTGTCAAATCAAACTGAAAATCTTATCAATGCTATGAGTTCTGTAAGGTAAATCCAGCTGAAGTTGATATCTTGTTTTTTCCCAGTGGAACCACTCTAAGGCAACAACATAAAACTAGAAGACAATATAAAAGTTGTGGCAAAAAGACATGGGTTATTCAAATGAGCAGGGGGTTGGACTAGATGGCCTGTATGGCCCCTTCCAACTCTATGATTCTATGATTCTAAATTAGGACAAGGGGGAGAATTATAGTCAAGCCGGGGGGGAGCGGGGCGAGGAGTGCGATTGCGGCAGCCTCAACGTGCGTCGTGGCTGCCTGGCCTGTACAGTGCTTGCTACCATGGGCGGGTGGCAGACAGCGGCATGGTTGGTGAGGCGGTGGTTGGGCACCCAGGGCTCCGAGACGTCGAAGAGGCTTCCCCCCCACCCTGGCGGTGGTGCAGCTCAGGAGCTGCTGGGTCTCTGTTGCTGGCTGCTGGGGTTGTGGAGGAGGAACGGGGAAGGGTGTGAGGCGGGCAAGCGGCGTCCTTGGCGGCGAGGAACCTTTTGCTGCAGAGGCTGGGTGAGCAGCTGGCACTCGCCTGATGGAGGTGGGTGCTCCAAGGGTCGGCCCAATCTGGACGCACCCAGCTTTGGTGGGCGCATCCAGATTGGCCTGCTGCCTCTGGATTCCTAGGCCCGGACAGACCCAGACAGCAGAGGGGAGACCAGGACAGCAGAGGGGAGACCCAGACAGCACCACCCAGATGGCTCTTTCAACTTTATTTAAGAGCCAATGGTTTTATTTAAGAGCCAAGATTAATTGAGTAATTAAGATTTATATCCCATCCTCTCTTGCAGTTCCGAGTAGTTTATAAAGAACATAAATTGTGTGATACAATGCAACATGGTACAATAAAAGTGTCACTAATGTGTCTTCATAGAACGTTTATTCACAGTAACAGTCGCACCCCCTGGATAAAGTGTGTTAATTTATATTATACACTAATACTGCAGTAGAAATACTTAACCACTAGAGGATCCTATAATACTTTGTATTTGTGCATGTCATAATGTTGCTACCCTTTCTCTTACATCAGCCAGTAGGCATGTATAAGTATCATGAGCGAAATGTGAATTTAACCATTCCACTTTTAAATATCCATCTTTTGCGTTTATTAAGTGTAAGTGGTTTCCCCCTAGTATTTCTCATTTCATAAAGTTGAAAATGTGTTTCATGGATCACTACAAGTTTCCACTAATTCATATCCTGCAGTTATTAATCCCTGGCCTTTAAGATTTCTTAAAGTAATATGGCTAAAAGCCAATTTAAACAATAATAGTTAATAGTGTCACAAAATAGTTATATAGTGAAAGATTTACCATTGGGACTTGGTTATCCAGAAGATTCAACTGCCCTTGTCCGGAATGATTTGTGTATCTCTCACCTTGTGAATTTCAAGTGACACCTGTCTGAGTATCGTGGTTGTAGGATGGCCAAATCACTTGGTTACCATGGGTGAATGACTACAGTGGTGCCTGCCTGAGACACAGAGCTCCTACCTGAGTGTGTTGACTGGTGTGTGGTGCAGCAGTGCCCACTTCAGTGACTCAGTTGGTGTGTGGCTGAATGACTTGAGCAGCACATGATTAAACCCCTTGGCCAGCATAATGGAAAGCTAAGCTTTATGGTTATACTGTATTAATGGTCCATTATGCATGGGCCAGAATGCCCGTGCTGGCGGCAGGAGCGCTTCGGTTAAAATCACCGATAATGTTCGCTGCCGCCGCCAGCGTGAGCGCCTCCTGGCCCAAGGCTACGGAAGGCCTGTGGTAAGTGACAGCGAGATCTTCCGTAGCTTCTTGGGTAAGCCGGGGATGCGGCGGGCCGGCGCTGTGCATAATTACCAGCGCCAGGCTTGTCGGCCCGCCCAGCCCTGACCCTACGGTGTCCCTGTAGGGACACCACGCGCTTCTGCGGGCTCCGTGGAGCCCTGCCCCCTGCCCCCACCTGGGCTTGCGGAGGGGGCCTGGGCCCTCCCACTCCCTCCCTGGGCTGTCCAAACCTTCCCCCCGCCGCACCGGCTTACCTTCTGGGCCCAGTGTTCAGCACATGCGGGGCAGCCCAGCATGCCCCGCCCCCATGCATACACGGGGAACGGCGGGGCATCCTGGCCCGCCGCAGTGGGATGGCGGCAGCGCACAGTAGCTGCTGCCATGCATAAGAGGCCAATGGCAACGAATGTGGAAGATAAAGAAAAAAACCCAGAATGCATTGTTACTAAAAAAAAAAGATAAAATATTTAGGAATAAACATAAAAGGACAAAATTATACCTTTATAAGTTCTTTGTTGCCACTTGGTAGTGGAACTGGCTGATCTATAGTTTAAATGGGACTGCTGTTAGAATTTATTGCTTTTTCTGTAGTTGCTTAGTTATTTGTTAGTTCAGATAACCAGCTCATCTGTATCCCTACCATTTTAATGTATGGTGCTAAATCTACTTAAGGAACTAATCTTTATTTAAAAATTGGATAATAACAGTTTCATCATTTTTGTTTTTGTTCAGATTTTTAGTTCTAATTATATACAATGTCCTGATTTTATAGATACATCCCGTCATACAGAATTGTTTTCTAATTCTAAACACCTTTTTAAAAAACACATAGGCCAATGTGTGAGAACATCAGGTTTCTCAGTCCCCCAAACTCAGCCAAAGGCTTGCTTTTTTAAAGCTAAAATAAGCTATTTCATGATTTACTGTGACTCTTTCAAGTGAAATGAAGGACTATGACACTAGCTACTAGCAAAAAATTGCTCTAAGCATGCTTCTTTTGTGGAACTGCTTTCAGAAGCCTTTCTTATTTTGTTTGCTTTCCTACATCAAGGTTCTGCATGGGGGGGGGGGGGCTGTTACCCAGTAGTAGATCTTCTGCGTGGCATACAAAAGTTCCCAGGTTCAATATCTGGCAGCTCCCATTATGACACGTCCATAGTCATATGTACATGTTAGACCTTTGTAGGATGGACTTTAATAAACTCCGAGTCATGATGAGAGTCACCCATGGACAAGAATGCTGGAAGAGAAAGGAGCAAGTGAAGGGTAGGCTCTCCTTAAACAAGAACTATAGCATGCTCAAACCATGACTACTCCAGTAAGATCAAAACATCAAGCCTCCTTGAATGAACTTGGAGCTAAGGGAACTTGGAGCTAAGGAAGAAATACAGTTGGCAGCAGAGCATAGGACCCACAATAATGTATTTAAACTACATGTAGAATGGTATCAGCTAGATGGAGGCTGACTCTGTTTTTGTTTTCTAGCTAGGCTTATTTCACATGACACTGCCCCAGATAATATTTTAAGAATCTCATGCTTAACTGCTTAAACACAGTTAACTATCACAGATATAATACTATTTCAGATGCCATTATTGATCCCTGAAATTTTATATATTGTATATAGTGTTTTATATATTCTTTTCTGTGTATGAAGTAAACTTTGCATTCTTTTGTTGTAGGAGAGAAGGATAGAGTCTGCTTTAGTATGCTAGAACACCTTTATTTTTCAACAGAATGGGCACATACATCTTTATTATATAGGCTCAGACCCTATTATATAGGGTCACACAAAAAGTGATTTTTAAGCAGGCTGCACCCTTGATACCCTTCATTTTACAACTTGAACGTGAGGCTTTCATAACTGTGTGTTGGAGTGAATTTTGTAATGATATTCGCTAACCAGAGCCTTGATGATCTGGCTTACCTAAACAAGAGTGTGCTATTTCTAGATGAATTAATGTTTTTGCACTTGCTGGAGTAAAAACAGTAAAAAGGTGGGTGGGGCTTGACACTAAAATAAGTTGTCACTATTAAGCCATACAGGATTGGAGTCCATTGAAATGCAAAATGTTGTCATCAGTCTCTGCCTTGAGGAAAGTTCATACTATTAAAAGCCAGCTTTGTTTTTTATTGATTTGTTTGAAATCAGTTTTCTTCAGTATTTTCATGAAAGTAGAATAAGTTTGAAAATGTTCCTTTTTGCAGTTTACATGAAGACAGAATTCGAATAGAAAAAATGGAAAACAAACATTTTGAATATAGCAGTGCTTTTCAGCTGATTACAGATTTTTACGGCAGTCAAGGACATGATAGCACAGGTACCTAATTCAGAAACATTTTGAGATACCAGTTTTTATGTGTGTTAAAGATTTATTATTTTACAAAATTTGCTTTACCATGTCATATTTTTGCCTTTGTATAATTTAAAAGATGAGTGAAATAACATTAAAGTTTTTTGTGTTGTGGGATAAGAACATAAGGATATCCTGCTGGATCAGACCAGCAGACTACCTAATCTTGCATGTACACAGTGTCCCAACTAGTTACCCTGAAGGGCAAACAGGGAGTAGAGGCGGTCCCCTATTGCTGCCCTAGCACTGGGATTTAGGGTTTGGCTGCCTCTGGATATGGAGGCATTCTTCAGGAACCATAGCAAGTAGCCATTGATGTATCTCTCCTCCCTGATTCAGTCTAACCCTTTTTTAAAGCTCTGTGTTCAAGGCCATTGCTACTTCCCTTGATACTGAATTCTAAAGTTTCATTACTTGTTGAGCAAAGAAGTATTTCCTTTTGTCAGTTCAGAATTGCAACCTATTGGCTGTTCTGTTATCAGTGCCTTTCCTAAGTCTGAGCATGGTGTTTGCCTTTCACTTGTTGCACACAGAGTAGAGCTTTCCACTGAACCCCCAAAATCTATCACTTTCATTCTCAGCCATTTCGGACCCCATCAGCACCTATTTTAAATTTTGAATGTTTTTGTTTGAGTATGCATTTACTTTACACTTACCCACATTGAACTTTATTTGCCACATTGTTGCCCACCTACCCTACTTAGAGAGATCCTCTTGTAGCTCTTCAGAATCCGCTATCCTTAATCATTATCACCTGTGAAATTGGCTGTTACACCATTCAGCCGCAAACTTAGTGGGATGCAGATAGTTTATCTGTAGAAGCTGTCCCAGGGGGTATTCCCAGTGCTGGAACTGCAATATGTCATGTTGGGTTCTGACAGCTGCAAGCAGAACTCTGCTTGTGGAATGCAGATTTCCTTCTGTCATGCACTTCATCCAACCCCCAAACAGTTTCTGAAGGCTGGCAGGATATAGCATGGTGCTTGCCGTTGGGGAGTAGAATCCATGTAGATTTGAGATGAGCTCATACAACTTCTATTTGAGCAAGAGACTCACACGCAGACATTTTTTTTCAAAGATGTATACTCGCTGTTTCTCATTCACTGGAATGTACAAGCCATTCTCTATACCAGAAGGTTGCTTTCTTGTTCTGTATCAGTAACTTGTAGCAAGGATATTGTCTTATATGATCTGGACTAGTGCAAGTATATAACCAGCCTTTTCAACCTTTGATGATGGAGGAAATATTTTTCAAGTGGTGAAATGCCCCTTCAGTGAAATGGGTAAAGAAATAAGATGCAGGAGCCAGCCAATCAATCAATTATTTACTGGTTCTGGAGAAAGAGAGTTCTTTCTGGAGAAAGAGAGCAATAGGGGAATTGGACTTCAGTGATGTCAGTGGCCAACCAAACTTCTGGGTAAGGCCGTATAATCCATGGGGAGCTCTCATGTAAACCCAAGGTCTCCCAGAACCCTGGTTGAGAATCCCTGATATAACCAAAGAGAAAGTAGTGGATTTTTAAAATTATCTTTCCAGGGCAGCTCATATAACAAAACAATGGAGCAGCAAAGATTGATAACATTCCTTGCCTAGTCATACATTTTTATCCCAAGTAGAAATACTGTGAACAAATTAGCTGTGTAAATTACAGAAAGTTTAGGACTAGTGACTATTACATGTTCTTTGGGTTAACTAGATACACAACATTGTAAGAGAGATGATTATTGCAGAATCCAAATGTGAGTTTTCAAGTAATATTTGCAGTACAGGTGATTAGGATGCCAGTTTGACAAGGAGGCATATATAGTGACATACAGTACAGAAAGTTAATAGTCATTTGTACAAGCTGGATTTATATCCTGTTGCAATAAAAGCTGCTGAAATACAAACAAATTGATGTTCTGTTTTCCAGGCTCCAAAACATTGTCAGTCATCTTAAACATGGATAAGCTGGTGTTATGCTCCTTGGCTGCTGTGATTACTTATCTTAAAGAATTCAATTTAGAAAGAATACTACATAACCCTCAGTAAGTAACTCTTATTTAAAATAACCGAAAAACAAACAAAACAAAACAACCTTATCCTGGTCAAAGAATATTTGTAACTGGTTAGAACCTTTATAGGCTAGAAGCTACATATCTGTGGTCCTTCACCTTTGTTTTGGGACTCCATCTGTGAGTTGGTTATTAGACACTGCTGTCCGGCAGAGTCCTGCAGACCGTCCTGCTGAAGGGTAGTAATTGGCTGAGGATCAACAATTATATTTTGGGATCCAAATGATAGATCAGATTAGAAGTTCCTCAGAATGCAAAATTATAGCAGCTGTTAGCTGGACTGAGAAGGTCCTATCAGCAGACCTATTCTGCATATGAATTTAGGGTAGCCTAGGAGCTAACCAGCATTCACTTTCTGTAGTGCTTAGCCTTTGAGAAGATCCCCCAGTATAGAAATTGTAATCTCAAGGAGATGTGAGGGACTTAAAGTCTGTCTTCAGATAAGTAGTGTGGCTAGTGTGTTTTTTTTTCATCAGAGGCCCTGTGAGAACTGTTCTGCGAATATGCTTGTTCTTGTCAGCAGCTAGACAGGATTCTGCTTTCCAGCAAAGAGCCCAAGAAACCAAGTTCTCAATTTCCCCAGCAAGGATTAAAAGCTGCCATCAAAGCCCCCTAAGGACTCTGTTCCCCGCTGTCTCCCCACATACCTGAGGAAACCTTGCTGTTCACATGTGTGTGCTGTCAGTGTGTTACACCCAGCCTAATTAATGGTCAGTAAGCCCTTGATCCTTGCTGGTAAGAGCCAATACCCTCCACCCCCTTCCTGAGGATGTGATGCGATGGGGCACCTAACTAAATGCAATGGGTCATGGCAAGTGTAAACATGATATTTTATGTAAAAGAAAATTGCAAATCTGTGTTAAGTTTTTAGTGGGGTTTTTTTTGGCTTGTATTAAAATTATTCTCTTGCATGTGCTGTTTCTAGGGGCAGGCAGTCAGCATGGAAGTTATGTATGTATTCACTATGAATGACTGTTGGTTTTATTTTTATTTCAGTAATTTTAAAAAGTTATCAAGTGAAGCTGAATACATGACACTTAATGGAACTACACTAAAAAATCTAGAAATCATACAGAACCAAGTAAGCGAATCTAGAAAAACCTGTGTATTTGTTAGCTGGATTGGGAGAAATTCATGCAAGGGATGGGGAGGATGCTTTTAAACAACTGCTGGGAGACTGGATAGTATTTTTTCCCCCACAGGATCAGTATTTTGAAAATTCAGGTTTAGTGATGTTTTTCAGCTATTTATCTGGAATGAAACTTATCGTGGTCAGGTCCCTACCTGCTAAGAGTTCACCAGCCTTTAAAAACAATGAATGTTGCATCAGCTGTTTTCTGTTATCAAACCCTTTAGAAAAGTATTCACCGCAATCTAAAATTAATTATACATGTGAATGACAAAGAGCCTGGGTGGCATTTGCAGGAAAAAATCGTGAGCTAGAAGGGAATAACTGGCCCGCTGGACCGGAAGTGGTGTCCGGACAGGAGGTTCCTGCGTCTGGACACCAGAGGCCAGAGGCCAGGCAGGACTGCCCAGATGGGGATTTCAAAAATATATAGAGGAACTATGGTAAGGGTGTATAACTATAATAAATTATTGTAGCACCAGTTTTAAATCATGGTCTGGGGATTTTAAGGGAATCATATTTTGTTAAAAATAATCTCAACTACATCTCTGTAGTGTTCTGAGCAATTGTAAACAAAGCTATAGTTTCCTAAGCCCAGTGGGTTTAGAAAGGTGTAACCCTGTTTAAAATTATATTGTTAATATGTCTGAAATATAAATGCACATAATGCACATAACTAGCTAATAAATTATTTATACATCCAATTTTGAACGTGCTTTAATGAGTTTAATCAAACATAAACTGTCTTTAGACCGATAGGAAAACAAAAGGTAGCCTGTTTTGGGTCTTGGATCATACAAAAACTTCATTTGGACGACGAAAACTGAAGAAATGGGTGACACAGCCTCTCTTAAAATCCAGGTATTTATTATTAAATTACTTTTATATTTATTATATAATAAATTATATAAACATATATTTGTTATGAAATAGCTATGCTGAGCTGAGTCTGATTTATCTGTATATTTTTGTTCAGAGAAAATTTGGATGCCGCTTTCAGGCTGAGTTGAATAATGCCACCTTGTGGGGAAGAATGCTTGGCTTTTAGATCAACCTTGTTTTTTTAGTTCCAATCAGAAAGAGAATACTCCCAGAAGCCTTCAGATCGCTAAAACAAATTAATATGGCATGGTAGATTTTGACTGAAACATAGATGCATGTTCCTGTTTTCTCCACATCCTTTAAACACTGATATTGCCTTTTGGATGTGTTCCTTATATTTTACCGGTAACAGAGTTGGGTTTTATAGCTCAGAGTGTCCAAACATCTAGGGGAATTGCATAGCATATCCCTAATTGCGTGCTTAGTCACGAGAACTATCATCATGGTAATTACAAAGAGGCAAAATGTTGCTTTCTGCACTTCCTAGAACAATTTGATGTAGATAGAATTAGTAGGTAAAATGCCTTGCAAAAGTGTTGAGATGACTGCTGATAAGGGACAGTGTTCTGTTATCTGAAAGCTTGATGTTGCTTGTTTTCTGAGTAGATTTCAGAGTTCTGTTTATGTAAAATACTAGCCAGTCAGCAGTTTGTATGTAAACGAAAACTGGGAAAAAAAACTTTTGACGCTGGTTGATGTGTCTTTTGAAACAAATTTCCTTTATCTAGTTTTCTCCTAATCAGTGTGCATTCAGCAGCTTCCTCTCCTGGTTTACCATGACAAATGACTATGTGGTCCCTGCTATATGTGTTGTAATTGTAGTCTGTAGACATTGATGATGATTACAGCTTTTCATTACCCAGCTGTTCTGCTAGACGTCTCATCTTTTCCTAAGGCAGCCTTTTGACCATGGAGGATCCCCTGCAATGTTTTTCAGACTTCACGGAGCCCCGGAAGTGTGGCCAAGTCCAATAAGGCCAGGATATGGGGAAAGGGCACTGACACCCAGGCTTCCAGAGAGCCCAGGTTGAAAATCCCTGTCCTAAGAGATGAAATGTTTGATGGCTAAGGCGTGTTTAAGACAGAATTGTAATTTGCTGAGACTTAAACTAAATAAAAACTTTCTGAGGAAGAAGGCAGAGACATTTTATGTCAAGAAAGGAGTTACATATAATGACAAATTCCACTTTAAGGGATTCAAAGGCCGTAGACTAATAATGGATAGATTTTTTTGTGGCTGATTTTCTTTATTATCTAATTAGTTGGACCAGAACAGCTGTGTTCAGAACTGAGTTTGGTTGACTATTATTATAAGTAGGGTTCCTTTTACAGTGTAATTATGATTCCAACTTGGTATGGATAGAAATGCTATTCTTTAAGACATCCTACATATTTTGAAGATATCACAAGGCAGGGCTCCAAGTTGTGGAAATACTAGCAGTAGTCCTAGGTGAGGAAGAAAAAATTAAGATATAGTCTCTTTGCAGCATTTAGTACCATCAGTTGTGTTACCCTTCTGGAAAGGCTGACTGGGTTCAGGCTGGAGGGCACTGAACCTGAGGGGTTCTGCTCCTACTTGGCTAGCCAATGTCGTATTGGGGGATTTCCAGAGAAAGGCTTCCTTGCCAGACTCCGGACACAAGGCCATTAAGGACAATATGGGGAATTTTGGTGTCTTGAACTGTATCCTTGCTGGCATTCTGGAGGGGCTGTAAAACTAAGTTATTAAGGAGGGCATTTGGAACAGGTTGAACAGTGATTCTTGAACTAACAGATAATGACATATTTTGAGGAGACAGAACGCTGTCTTCTTTGCTGTTTGTTTATAATGTTTTTTTTGGGGGGGCTACATCTTGGTGTAATGGTTAGGAGCCCCAACTTCTAATATGGCAAGCCAGATTTGCTTCCCCGTTCCTCCACATGCAGCCAGCTGGGTCATCTTGGGCTCCTCACAGCCATGATAAAGCTGTTCTGACTGAGCACTAATATCAGGACTCTCTCAGCTCACCCTCCTCACAGGGCATCCGTTGTGGGAAGAGGAAAGGCAATTGTAAACCTCTTTGAGACTTCTCCCCCTCTTTCGTTTACTGTATGTTGTGTTAAGCTATTCTCTCACTGCTTTATGGAAGGGGTGTTGAAGACAAAGGTCTTGGCTGATTAGGTTCAGTTTTTATTATTTTGGGTAGCTATTCCAGTGTTACTGATTTTATGTTACTTTATATATTGCCAGTATGGTATGTAATCATGCCATCTGCCCTAAGTGTGTGCAGGGGAGATTGCATCAGAAGAGGCATGGGGTTAGCCATACTGATCAACAGTGGCAGCTCAAGATTTTTTGCTTCTTCAGGCAGCGGTGGCAGTAGGACCCCTCTTTCTATACCTCCAGAGGAGATAATTCTCTCCATCTCCTTTTTCCTTAAAGCAGTGGTTCTCAACCTTCCTAATGCTGCGACCCTTTAATACAGTTCCTCATGTTGTGGTGACCCCCAACCATAAAATTATGCAAGTGTGTTCTTTCACAGAAATTAAACCAAAACTGACCAATGGCATGAAGATTCATTGTTCATGATTGTATGTAAATTGTTTTTTTTTCTGGGGTTTATAGAGTTCAGCTCTGCCTCTTGTCCCAATCTTGTCCCGTGCCAATCTCGCTGTTTTCTGCTGCTTCAGACAGATTAACACTATCTCGATCTACCCTGGCCAAGCAACTCGCCCTGCCACGACCCCTGTGAAGGGTCATTAGACCCCCAAAGGAGTCCTGGCCACCAGGTTGAGAACCACTGCCTTAAAGCCATCTTTGAATACAGCATAATACATGCTTGCTTCCTTCATACATTAGATTCCCATTTGGTTGCTCTGGTAGCAGGCAACCAAAGATGATTGCTCAACTTTTTTTTTATAACAAGGTATCTTTGTGAATAGATTTTGGTGGGTAGCTGTGTTGGTCTGAAACAGCAGAACAAAGTTTGAGCCCAGAGATACCTTTAAGACCAACAATGTTTTATTCACTTTCATGTGCATGCACACTTCTTCAGACACTGTGAATAAAATTTCGTTGAACTTATAGGCGCCACTGGACTTCAACTTTGTTCTGTATCTTTGTGAGTGTTCAGGAACTGGTATGCACTATATTTAAATTGCCTGGACAAGTGAGGAGAATGACCATTTTTGTCTCACAGTTAGGTGACAAGAGGTTGGTGTTGGGCAAATGGGAAGTTCCCACCCCTCCTGCTGCCATTTGACACCTGCTGTCTCCCTCAAGTTGTCTTATTTTATAATTATTATCTGTAACTATAATGACCTTTTGGCCTCATAACGAGTTCTCAGAGCTCTCTTAGCCCCACTTCCCACACAGGGAGTCTGTTATGGGGAAGGGAAGGCGATTGTAAACTGCTTTGCAACACCCAAGGCCTGCTGGGTGACTATATTGTTCTAAGGAAGTGAGAAGATGGAAGTCTCTCTTGGGCATACACACCTTAGCCCATGTGCTTTGGAAAGAGATTGTATGGTGTTGTCCACCAAAGGAAGACAGGAGCACTTGGAGGATTGATGGACAGTTGCAATAGGAGAGAAAACATCAGGCCGCCGGCAACTTACTTGTGGAGTCCCACAAGGAGCGGTCCTCTCTCCTATCCTATTCAACATCTTCATGCGTCCTCTCGCACAGCTGGTACGGATGTTTGGGCTGGGTTGCCATCAATATGCAGATGACACCCAGCTCTTCCTCCTGATGGATGGCCGCCCTGACTCTCCCCCAGAAGCATTAGCCAGCTGCCTGGAAGCAGTGACGAGATGGCTCAAGCAGAGTCGTCTGAAGCTCAATCCTTCAAAGACGGAGGTCCTGTGGCTAGGTAGGAAGGGCCCATGCGAGGAAGCGCGCCTGCCTACCCTGGATGGCGTGCAGCTCTCTACGGCTCACTCTGCCAGGAACCTAGGCGTGATTCTGGACGCCTCCCTCACAATGGAGGCCCAGATCACAAAGGTAGCACGGCTGGCATTCTACCATCTCCGCCAAGCCAAACTACTAGCGCCCTACCTGGCCCCGGAACACCTAGCCACAGTGATCCATGCGACGGTCACCTCTAGACTGGACTTTTGTAACTCGCTCTACGCAGGCCTGCCCTTAGCCCTGACCCGGAAACTACAACTAGTTCAAAATGCAGCAGCCAGGATCCTCACGGCAACACCGTGGAGGTCCCATATCCGGCCTATTCTCCATCAGCTGCAATGGCTACCAGTTAAATTCCGGATCAGACTAAAGGTCCTGGTAATTACCTTCAAGGCCATACGCGGTCAGGGCCCAGTGTACCTGAGGGACCGCCTCCCCACCTATGCCCCCAAAAGAGCTCTACGCTCTACTGCCTCCAATCAGCTAAGGATCCCTGGCCCTAAAGAAGTCCGTCTGGTCTCGACCAGGGCCAGAGCATTCTCTGTTCTGGCCCCTACCTGGTGGAACGAGCTCCCAGAGGAGATCAGGGCCCTAACAGAGCTTAAACAGTTCCGCAGGGCCTGCAAAAAGGAGCTCCTCCACCAGGCATTTGGCCGAGACCAGATGTAATCTACAGCGACCAAGGGCCCCTGCTCCCCCCCACCCCCCCTCAGAATTAAATCAATAAGCCACCCCCCTCAGAATCCCATCAACAAGCCTTGGACCTGTTTGTATTATGATTGTTTATTGTTATACTGTGTTGTGTTTGGTTGCAATTGTTGGTTATTGATGTACATGTTCTACAGACTGTTTTATGTATGGTTCTCTGTTATAATGTAAACCGCCTTGAGCCTCCGGGGAGGGCGGTATAGAAGCATGATAAATAAATAAATAAATAAATAAATAAATAAATAAATAAATAAATAAATAAATAAATAAATAAATAAATTTTAAAATCAAAATGGTAGTCCTTGGGATGCTAAAGGTTGCTAAAGGTTGAGAACCTCAGCTGTAAACTAAATAAGCTATGCAATATATTGTTGCATGCTATTTGTAGCTATGTGTGAATGTAATAAAGAGGCATTCATTTGTTCTCAGTTGGTTCACTGTTTCATTTTTCATAGCAAATGTTGCTGAAATTGCAGTGTATTTGTGTAAAACAAAAGCATGTGATTGGCATTTAAGAGATGTACAGATGCACATAGTAATACTCTCATCCTAGACATGTTCATGAATGTTTTTGATACTTGTTATTCAGCTGAATATGTTTTCATATGTTGTACCATTATTATATCACAATAAAGTAGAAGAGATCATCATCAGAATATCAGCTGGTAGAAGTGTTGAAGAATCCAGTGAGTTTTAATGCTGATCAGAAAGGATTATGAACAGAGGGGCCTTAACGAGTGAGATTTTCATCCTTCATGGACCAAAAGCCACAAGCCACAAGCCTCTCATAGACTCAGTCTCAGAAGCATCAGGGTTCTCTGACTCATCCTTGACTAAGGAGGAGGAAGAACTTTCAGAGTAGGAAGAATTCATTGTGACAGTTATGCAAATTCACATTTCCCTTCAATAAGTCTTTCCTAAGATCTTGACCAAGCTGCTGCGCCTCCTGGAAGTTCCCAGTTGTAAGAAAGAACCAGAGGAACCTCATCCTGCTTGTCTTACAGGTTTTGTAAGAGCCTTCCCTAGCATGGGTACATCTTCAGGAATTCCATTCCCATCAGTATTTGACAACAGTGAAAGGCACCAGCTAGACTAAAGGCTAACCATCAGATCATTTCATATTTTCACTATTCTGAGAAGTGGCCATATTGTTTCAAGTCTTCAGTGGTGTATCCTCTGATGGTGCATTTGGATTCCCACACCATGGTCCCAGCTGAAGCAGACAGATTTCCTATAGATCTAAGAGACAAGAAGACAAGAGGTTTGATTTGACCCCATGCAAAAACTTTAAGGCATCACCTGCAGCTTTGAAGGCCTCCACAATGGGATTCCTTTTGCCTCTGGGCCATTGATCTCCCAGTGGCCAACAATAACATCCCAAAAGAATTCAAGTGATGATTTCAAGAAAATTGACCTAGCTTGGAGAGACCTGTTTTTATTTTTAAAATGCAAACCTTCAGAACCTGATAACTTGCTGCTAATACAGACTTATGCTTGCTTTCCCTAAATGTATATAACCAAGTGGAATAACTTTTTTTTATAATGATTTTTTTTATTTTCATAAAGATAGAAATATAATCATCATTTGAGAGTATACGACCCCACATTGACTCCACAGTGATATAAACTTTTGCCCAAAACTCTAAGAGCCATGAGTCTAAGAGCCATCCACATTTCCACTACATTTACAAAACAAAACAAAAAAAAAGGCCTGTTTAGATATACAAAAGAAAAGTTATTATTAATCAACTTACTTGAGAGATCGTAGACCTCACATTAACTGCTTGATACAATCTAAGAGCTATCCTAGCAGATATTTCTAGGTTTGAGTTAGATGCTTAACATTAAACATTTCTTATAGCACAGTATGAGTTTTTGCCCTGTATCAATACCCTGATGAAGGGAGAGGAAAGTAGGGCTTTGCCTTAAAGATGTACAAAGAAAAAAAAATTACAAAAGGATTTCATAATTTCTCCTTAACCTTAATACAGATACATCTACAAACCATTTATACTTGACCCATTCTAAGAGCCATCCTGACAGGTATAAGTTGAGAGCTTTGCATTTTCTACAGATCAATATGAGCTTTGGCCCTATAACAATACACCAATAAAAAAAAATAATAAGGGGGGAAAGCCCCATTTTATATTTCCAACGCTAACGATTATATTACCTATATGCCTACTAAGAAAAAGAAACAAGAGAGAAAAAAGGCACTGCTTCCCCTTTTTCATAAAAATAGCAATGTAGGATACAGTATATGTTGTTAATACAGAGAATAATAAGATTTCCAGGTTTAGATTAAATGCTTAACATTAAACATAGAACAATATAAGCTTTCAGTCTTCTATAGCTTCTCCTTATCCTTGGTTCTGATACATCTACAAAACAATTTATGCTTGACCCATTCTAAGAACCATCCTGACAGATATATTTTCAGATTTAAGTTGAAAGCTTAACATTAAACATTTTCTACAAGTCAGTGTAGGCTTTAGTCCTAGGACAATACACTAATAGAAGAAAGAAAAAATAAGGGGGGAGAACCCCATTTTACATTTTCAGCACTAATGATTATATTACCTATATGCCTACAAAAGAAAAGAGACAAAAAAAAACAAGAGAGAAAGAGACACTGCTTCCCCTTTTTCATAAAAATGGAAATATAGAATACAGTATAACATTAAACATAAAACAATATGAGCTTTCGGTCTTCTTAAGGGGGTCTCATCTCGAGGCTTGCTACATCTTGTCGTTCCCGTAAAATTATATTCTGTCCCATTGGCCTTTGGCGTAGAAAGTGCAGTTGTACTCTTTCCCGCAGAATATGCATCGATAAATCTTGAGGCCGTTGCACCTCCTGGATTCCAGTATCAATACAATTTTTTCCCCAGAGAGATCCTTTAAATCGGTTACTTTCACTGCAGATCCATATTTCTTTTGATTGATTTTTGTACACTGTTGCTTTGAGATGGCTGTATGTCTTTTTAAAAAGGGTGTCCTTATCTGGGCTGCAGAACTCCGGCATCCCATTTTCCGTCTCCAGAATTTCAGATTTCTCTTCTACTGTTGGTTTTCCACCTTGTTTAGAGCTGTCATCAGCCACTGTTATTGATCCATTATTCCTGTTAAAGACGTTTTCCTTGGCATCTTGGATCTCCTTGAAGATATGAATTTCAGATTTCTCTTCTGCTGTTGGTTTTCCACCTTGTTTAAAGCTGTCATCAGTCACTGTTATTGATCCATCATTCCTATTGAAGACTTCTTCCTTGCCATCTTGGATCTCCTTGGAGATATTTTTGATCAGTCCATCTAAAAATACTTTGTAATCTTGGGTTTGTATCTCTATTAGATGAGCCAATCTTTTTAACATAGACATGATTTTGACTTTAAAAAAAACCGGCCTCAAACAATTTTACAAGTGGCCAGTAGAGGTCCTCTGTTTTATCCTCTAATGTTCCGGCACAGGCATGTGACGTATTGAAGTCGGTTAAGGCAGAGATTCTCGTGCTGGCACAGAGTTCTTGTGAGATTTTCCCATTCACAGCTCTTATCTCTTATCTTCGAAAACCAAAACAATTACAATAAGAGCTTTTGCCAATTAATTCGAGTTGATTTGAGTCCTTCTTCTGCTTAGTTAGGAGAATTAGCCTGCCTCTTAACGAGGTGGCTTCGGGCAGGGCAGAGTAAGAGGAGGGGGGAAACAAAGGGCTTTGATGCAGGAAGAGAGACGGAGAAAAAAAAAGCGAGAGATACTTGCAGTAAATGATGTTTTGGAACTCAGCCGATGTCCTCCCCTCAGTTCAAAGCGTTCATTTGTGGTAAATCATCATGTAGGGTTGAAGCAGATACTTTAAGATTAAAGAAAGAAAAGAAAGTCCGAGGTAGAAAATGGCAGTCGTCCTCTGGACCTGGAACGCTGACAGCCTATAATCCGGGGAGATATACTCCCTAAAGGATTGGAGACGGCCCCAAGAACTTCCTGGGTAGAAAGGTGAGGTGGGGTTTGCGTACCCCTCCTCTTTTCTGCCAATTGCTTGCACAATTGACCCCTGTCAGGCTTCAGAGATAGCAGAGCCGATGCCCTGCCACCCTCTCAGGACGACATCTTTAGCCACACCCCCCAAGTGGAATACCTTTGAGCTCAACATCGATTCCAGCTGCTGTGCCCAGAGCCAGTCCACCATAATACTGGATACCCTTGTCAGGTGTACCGCCTTGATGGATGCCAAATAAATCTTTGCTCAAGTCAGGGTTAGAAACACTTCCTCAAAGAGAATTCAGTTTCATGACCTGGCAGTGGCTTTCTCAGCTGACACTTCTTTGGACTCTGATCAACTTTCTGCTAGAGCAGTGGCATTAAATGTTAGAGCCAGGTGCCACATTTAGCTCTGCAACTGTTGTGTACCCCACTTCTGAAGCAAGAGTGGCTAGTGTTTTGTTCAAGGTAGTAAATCTTTTTTGGGACAGCATACACAATTACTTGTTAGAGAAGGAAGATGAAAAAGGTGCTACCAACATGCAGGAAGGGAAGTAAACCCAAGAAAAGGTTCTATTCCTTTTGTTGATCTTGACCCAATACCAATTTGAGGTCCTTCAGATCCCATATGGGAAAGTGGTAGCAGCCAGGTGGTGGACAACTCAGACAGTGCCTTCAAAAAGCCTCTTTCAAGGACAAATGAAGAAAGACAAATCCCCCTGCATGAAAACATGAGTGGATGCTCTGATCTACAAATTCTCAGGCTTATGCCATCAGGATCTGGAGACTTCTTGGTTTTTAATTTCCCCATTAGGCCTAGAATGCCATCTGTGGTTATCTCAATTTGACTCAGTTCTTCAGACTCCCTTCTTGAAAACGAAGATTTATAGAGCTTTAAAAGCTTATTCTTGTGAAAGGTAGCTTTGACTCTCAGAAGCACCCTGAATATCTTGGATCTATAAGGAGCTTTGGACTTGAATCTAGCTGCTGTACTGCAGACAAAGCTGTCTTATAAATCTATATTCTGCAATAGTGGGTTAAAAATAGGTCATAATATTGAATGATATTCTCTTGACCCTGCCTTGTTTAATATTGAGGATTACAGCAGCCAAAGTGTATGGATGTTTTTTTGTGTGTTAGATTACTGGAGCTACTGCTGCATAGCCATATGTGAAAATATTAAAGTGCAGATTAACCTTTCAAGAGAAGCTGTTACATCTGTTGTGTATGCCATTGTATGCTATTGATTCAGATTGGTACATTGTTTGCTCAAAGCAAACTGCAATATAATGTATATAAATTTATAAAAGTAGTAGGTTTACAACTATTTATGTTTTCCTCTAAAGGACAAACCAAAGGCCACCTTGAATTAAATGAAAGAAGTCTGTTGATATTTCCCTTTGAGCTGTAGCTTGCTTTACAGGTATGAAAGGGCTTAAATATTCCCCCCCCCCAGCATACCAGAGAGATGAATTTCATCTGTTGTACTTATTCTAACCTTATGAATCAATAGTGGTATATTTTAGAGACTGCATTTTGCCAGTTAATCTGGTGAATATCCTCAACTGGAAATTCCTAGATGAATTAAATCCAAAATAGTGCTTTTTGTTAACAACAGAAACCAGTGCGCAAGTATTTTAGTTCTACAAAACTCTTGTGGAGCAAGATGGCAGGTAATAAAGGGCACAAGTGGGTCTGTGCAGGCCAGCCACAGTTATAGATTTCTTGGTTAAAGGAACATAAGGAGGGTCCCCTCCCCCTCTGAGTGAACATGACACTATTTCCCTGCTCTAAGGGAGTACCACTCCCTTAGTTCCTTTTTTGTGCTACACAGACAGGATCTTCCTAACTGGTCATCATGGTTCTAGTTGTTACCTTACATTGTCACCCTCTGAGGAGATTTTTTTCTCTCCAGCTTTGATGTAACCATGTCTGTTTATTAAAAATAAAAGAGGAAGGGAAGAGTTTGAGTATTGGTGATGAATATAAGTGATATTCTCATTCTCGGTCTTCTACTGAATTCCCTCCAACAATCAAATTATGCCACTGAAGGCCCTTTTCAAGAATGCGGCGCTAAAATGACTCAGATGGATGAGCATGATTTGTGTCTCTTGAGCCTTGGTGAAATCTATAATGTGGCCTCATGTAAGCTGTGCTAGCAGTTTACTCTAAAATCACAGAGTGGGACATCTATGTTAAAGCTAGCCCTAATGGAAAAGTCTCTTTCAACCTTGGGTATGCTTAAGTTCTCAGTTCTAACTTCTCTGGTCATATGTGATTTTTTTCAGGGTAAGCTTGGGGCCAATCACAGTCTTTCAGCCAGACATGCCCCCACAAGATTGTTGTTATAAGGATAAACAGGAGAATGGGGAACTGATTTTGCAAGGCTGCTTGGCGTCATCATTATCTTTGAGCAAGACAGACATAGCTCTCATAGCTTTTGAGCAGTTACAGTCCCTGATGACACACTGAAGAGATTTTAACTAGGAGTTGTAGGTAACTGCCAGTAGTGTTTTGTGGCTTTGAGTTCTGGAACAGTCCCATTGATTGTGACTTCTGCATGCCCATCTAACCTTGTCATTCATTTTTCAACTCCACAGAGTGAATTTTAGTTTCAGGAGTGCTTAATAAAAAGTATAGTCGTTCCTTTCTAAAGGGCTAGCACAAATGCTGTTACACTTACTCAGTTGTAGCCCATATGTTGTGTGGTGTATTTAGGTTGATACACAGAAACAGGTAAGTAAATGTAGCAATCAGCAGTTTTATATAAAAGTTTTAAATTTAATATGAAGATTAAACCAGGGGTAGTCAAACTGTGGCCCTCCAGAAGTCCATGGACTACAATTTCCATGAGCATTTGCTGGCAGGAGCTCATGGGAATTGTAGTCCATGGACATCTGGAGGGCCGCAGTTTGACTATCCCTGGATTAAACAGTGCTTAAACTCACCTCTCTGTCAGTATCATTCCATTACATGGTTTCAAGGAACATGATGGAGCATCCATGCTGAAACTAGATCTGGTCAGAGATTATCAGGGATTATCTGGCTGCTTTATGAATGCCACTTTACATTCTATGATGGGAATAAAGCTAGGATATAAATATAATGAACACTAAAGAAGTCCACATAGCATTATATCCAAGATATCAAAAGCAGCAAGCATGAGTCAGGATTAAATATTGCTTGATTACTAACAAATTTACTCTTTTGAAAATTTGGACAATTGTTTTTTGGTAATACAGTTAACAGAAGGAAATCTTTTAATTTTTTCATGGTTAAATATGCAGTTACTCTTTTATGTAACCCTTCTATCTGTCTATCCTTAAAAATGATTGGTAGAGGTACCTGTTTTACAGAACACTAGTGCTTTTTAAAAGATTACTTTTTTCTTTCCAGTGACATTGATTCTCGACTTGATGCAGTATCCGAGGTTCTCATGTCCGAATCAAGTGTCCTTGGTCAAATTAAGACCCTCTTATATAAGATGCCAGATGTTGAGAGAGGACTCTGTAGTATTTATCACAAAAAGGTAAATAATATAACTATAATTTATCTGGTATACTGTTATTTTAATGTATGTATTTCACAGATAATATTTTTAAAATTTTATTCTTGGATTAAGGGACACTATGTAAGGCAGAATACAATTGACAGTTTCTTCACTTTTAGCAACATCATGTCTAAAGGCAGTCTTGATGAAAATCTTGTTTAATTCTCATGTATCCTAATTCATTTGGCTTATAGTTCTTGGACCATTACGTAAGCTGATTTACTTCAGAAATACTATTTTGAATTTACTATTTTAACAGGGGATTTGTTTGTTTAACCTTCAGTTTTATACAGTTTTGACAGCCCAACTCTGCAAAATTAGGCATGTCTATCTCTATTGAAAAAGCTAGAGGGCGTCAACCCAAGAGTCAGATATGAC
This sequence comes from Paroedura picta, assembly GCF_049243985.1. Taxonomy (NCBI): domain Eukaryota; kingdom Metazoa; phylum Chordata; class Lepidosauria; order Squamata; family Gekkonidae; genus Paroedura; species Paroedura picta. The sequence goes on from NC_135375.1 coordinate 36,077,402, forward strand.
TCGGTGCTTTACCTTTACCTTTATTTCTAAGCAATGAATGGAAAGCAATGAACAACATGTATAACTGCTTGAAGAGTATATCTAGTAACTATACATCATATATAATGTTTTCTGAGTCCTTGAAAAGCAAAGGATTTGGGGAATACTTTATAGATCATAAAGAGGAGATTATAGGACTATTTCAGAATGTCCTTTTTATTTGTCAAAGAATTTGGAGAAGTTTTATTTTTCAAAAAGAAGATTTCATTGTCTAGTTTGGAAAATAAATACCAAATGATTACCAACTGTTCTTGTAGATTTATTTCACCTGCTTCTTCACTGCTTCTAAACCATACACTGTTTAGAATGTATTTTCTGTCTGCATATTGAATAATACAGTTCTGACTATGCCTAGCTTTTATGACAGCTTGAACTAAATTCACTAGTAACATTATTAAATAAAACAGTTGTACATCATACAGCATTTATTTTGCATGTTTTATAGTGATGTACTGACATTTCTGTGAGACATGTAATGCAACACCATCTGTACAAATTATGTAGCAAATCCTTCTTTGCACTACGGATGAACCTGCTGAGTTGCATACTCTCAACACAGTGCTGGCAAATTGATTGCATTACAGTTTATAGCAAGTACAGTTGTTACAGGCCAGGATTCAAAGGGGCACACACTTCTGTGTGTGCACTGAGATTTCTGAGGTGATCAACTGCAGCCACTCATGCTTGTGAAAAACTGCATTGAAAAGCCCAAGGACCCTCTGGTGATTGCAGTGCTAAATGCTGCATGCTAATAAAGAAATCAGGGAAGTCCTAGGACGGTCACATCAGCACTTAGTTTATTCCCCTTTGGGATTCTGGCTTGCTTACAGTTTTTAGACAGACAGGCACACACAGAGTTCCATTACAGTGAATGTCTAAAATTTGGGGATTGCTACCAGTATGAATGTTGACAATCCAGTCAACTAAATGTGATTGTTAGGATTCTCTGATGTACATCAAACAAGCAGGAAATAAGTCAGTCATAATATTTGCCAGAATTTTTCAATATTCAGTAATTCATCCTCAGTCTTCTGTTCAATTCCCACATGGGGACTGCACAGGAATAGGCTTGCTGCACAGCTAAAACCCTTCAGAGGACGGTATACACCAGAGCATTAAGAGATTGTTCCTGCCCAAATGGCAAGTGGCTTATTTCCTCCTGGTGGGTCATGGTGCAGAGAGCTTTATTTAAAAAGTGCACTTATTGTGGTGCCAAGATTACTCAGACAGATGAGCGCAATCTTCGTTTGTTCTGCTTAGGTGAAGGGCACAGTATATCCAACTGCAAGTTAGATCTGCAAGTCAGCAGATTACCCCTAAGGCCAGAGGGGACAGAGATTCCAAGCTTTCAAAGCAGCCCTTTGGGAGAAAGCCCTTAACACCACTGATGCCCCTTCAGACCATCTTCGGTGCTGAGGAAAACTCCTAAGATTTTCTCACTCAGTTCTGCCAAGTCAGTTCCATCAGTGTCCTAATCTAAATCCCAATGGATCTGATCAAGATCACAGTCTTCTCAGACGTAGAGATATTCCTTGGAAACCCCTTACAAATTATCTCAATCAAAGTCTGAGCTTAAGGAGAAGTGCATCTGAATCATCACAGCTTTGAATCTGCCACCTGATCCACAAGATGTTTTAACCCCACTAAACTCTGTCTCCTAGACATGGATTGTCTCCTGAATCTTTCTTGGATTGGGGGTTGACATAACCATATATGGTTATAATTACCAGATAAATGTTTTAACAATTAAAAAAATATATTAAACATTAATTAACTACCACCCATTCAGGAAATGCTTCCAGGGCCGTCAAGAAACCCTGGCTGAGAAAGCCCAGCTTAGAGGCTCCAGACCAAGTTCTGATATTTTCACAGGAAGTTAATCAGATTCTTCTACATCCACATAAACCAGACTTTCTCAACCAGGTTTTTTTTTCTTGTCTTTTTTTTTGCTGGCCCTGGTAGGAGTAAAAGGGCTTCATCCCAGAAGTGATTTGTAAATACTATCAGGGAACGTTATGGCCAGGCCAAGCTTCCATGTCATTTGAAGGTCTGGGCCATTCCACTATTATAGTGGCATTTTCAGCTGCCTTGGATGGAGTTCTGTTGTTGGAGATATGTCAAATGGTGACATGGTTTCCAGCCAACGTCTTTGTGTGTCACTATGTCTTGGATCTGCTTGTGAGAAGAGAGATACAAGTGGACCAAGTGGTTCTACAGTCGTTACTGAGGTGTTGAGACCATTTCCTATCTCCTGAAGAGAAGCTTATTAGAATCCCAATGTGGGACTGGACAAAGAAAACAAAGTTGCAGTTACCTGTAACTGTTGTTCATTAAGCACCTTCTGTGCAGGCACACATACCCTCCCTCTATGCATGCTCTGTCTTGGCTCGGCAGTGCTTGAGAATCTGTTGGTGAGAGTGCTGGTGCTCCAGAGCACATGGCCATTTGGCTCCTCTTCTGGCTCCAGTGCACAGCACACCCTGGAGGCTTCTAGCTGTAAAAACCTTTCCGTGGCAGGCCTATTCATGTGCAGTCCCCATATATTCTCCTGCATGGAAGATCCTCAATGAACAACAGTTACAGGTAATTGTGACCCTGGTTTTTTTGGACATTCATTATAAAAAGGAATATTGGACTTATCATAAAAGTTCCTTTTACTCTGAGACAGAGAGAACATCTTTTTATAGGAAGTTAAAGTAAATTTAGTGTTTCTTACTTTAAGAGCAAGGACATCTTAGCATTAGATATCCAAAAGCTGTTTTTTCAATGTCTGGTTGGAATTGCTGACATTCTGTGCATATTTGTAATATCTGCTGTCAAAAGTTGCACCACCTATATTACATTGTATTACAAATGTAGAAGCTGATGTCCATATGGATGCCTTGCATATTCTGTTACTGATGAGTTGGCATTGAATGCTGCTGTCATGGAGTGGGCTGTATTTCTCTGTGGTACAGGATGTCTTTGTGTCTGATATGCTGTAATGATGTACTGTCTGAGCCATCTGCTCAGTGTTGACTTGGATGACTTCTTAACCAACATCAGAAGATGAAAGGATACAAAGAAATAATCAGAGTACCTAGTAGACTCAGTTTTCTTCTGACCCTTGAAGGTCCTCCAAAAATCCAACATATTCCAGGTTTTTCTGTGGAATGACTATGTTTAGAGCACAAGGACGAAAGGCATACTTCCTGAAAATGGTGGAAGTGAAATAAAAGTTTACTATAGGTATTGATATGAGATTGTTTCTAAAGATGACCTTTGCTTAGCTGACAGGGCTCCTTAATCTGAGAGCCTGGATACTGAACCCACCACTATTTTGAATTTCATCAAAGCATCTCTGGTTCAAAGATAGCTAATATGACTGTGTGGAATAGCCATGGTTAACTTAGAAAATGTGTGGTTATCTGGACAGGGGAACACAACCTGTATGTTGAAGAATGGGGGATAACATGGCCATCAGTCTGAGTAAGGTGTTGCTCATAGTTGCTAGTCTGAAGTGCCATGTAGGAAGCAAAGAACACAAGTCAATGTTGCAAAGAGATATAATACCCTTTTCTTGCACCACCAGATGTCAAGTTTCCATAAACTATCATACCTTCTGTAAATTAAGGATTTCCTGGAGGACAGTATGACCTAGGTTACCTGATCTGAATAATCTAAGAGACTTTGCTGCTCAATTTCCAAACAGTTTCTTATAGGAATGGGCCTGGCATCATACGTTGGTTTTGTTGTTGCTGATGCTAGGGCTCTGTAAGTTGGTCTCAGGTTGTTACTACAAAAAACAGGTTAAGGTGCATGGAGAGCAAAAGAAAAAAAATAAAGTACTGATTCCTTTTGCATGATTTCTCTTCTGCAAGTCCATGGTATATATCTTTGGTTTCAAACAATGTCATCCAGATTGTCCATAAATAATTTTAGTCTTGAAAAGGGAAGGAGGCTAGGGTGATCTTGTGATGAAGTGCCTGCCAAGTATTAAACAACAGACTGTGTTTGGTCAGACTGATTTGGACTATTTTGGATTCCGCAGGAATCTATTGGATATTAGCTGAAATCACTAACATGTGCACATGATGGAGACTCTCCCTAATAGACATGTGGTATTCTGTGTCCTGTTTATGAGTGATTACGATTTATGGGATCTAGTCAAACAAGTGTAATCTAAATAATAGTTTTAAATAATTTTTAGAGACTCTTAAGCTATATTCAGTTTAATACCTGAAGGTATAATTACTTTCACTTTCAGTGTTCCATTCAAGAATTCTATCTGGTAGTCAGCACTCTGTCTCGGCTTGAAGCTGCTATCACAGCATTGATTCCAGCAATACGTTCTCAGGTGAAGGCATCTTTGTTACAGGAGAGTCTCTTGGAAATTCCAGAATTGCTCTGCTCAGTGAAAAATTATCTAAGTATGCTTAATGAAGAAGCAGCCAAGTAAGTAAACAAAACATATAATTAATTAATTAGTATTATACACAAATGCATGTACAATCTTCCCACAGTGATGTAGAATGTTGTATGTGTATAGAAATTCATTGCATTTTTTTCTTGAAAAGACTCCATAATTAAAAACAGTCACTTTCCAACGTAAAAACAGAAATGATAAAATCAGGTGTATATTTGTCAGAAATTGATATTACTATGTCTATTAAAATCTCAGCAAACAGGACAGACTTGAGCTTTAAACATGGCAGCACACGTGAATCTGAATACCACCATCACTTTTCAAAATACAGAGATATCCAGACATCGTAACTAATATTTGTTTATGCTGATGGCAATTATGAAATTGAGAAAAGTTGTGATTCTGTAATACCTTACAGTCGTATCATTTTTGATTCTCCTTAATTAGAACTGGAGACAAAACCCAGCTCTTCAGGGATCTTAAAAATTTTCCTATAATAAAGAAGAGGAAGGATGAAATTGAAGCAGTACTCTACCAGATGCAGTTACACCTTCAGGATATAAGAAAAAAGCTGAATGGTCTTTCTGTGAATTATGTAACAGTGTCTGGACAAGAGGTAAATGAATGTGCTTTATATTTTTTCCTTTGTTTTTGCTAGAGTTCCATGTTTTTGTCAACCATTTGTTGTAAACATAAAGCTCAGAGAACTAGTATTTGACTTAACCCTCCAGCACTTGATTTTTATTCTTAGAGAAAACATTCACCCAAAGACAATATAGAATCAGACTATTTGTCAGGATCAGCACTGCCTTCTCCGACTGTCAGCAGTGTCTCCGATATAGGTCCTTCACATCAGTTGTTAACTGATCCTTTTAACTTGGGACACTGGCAACTGAGTCTTTGTGCATGCAAAGTAGATACTCTGCTCTTCCCCCTTTGTTATTATGGGGGCCACACTGGGGATAATGCTGACTTGAGTGGTAGGCTGTAAATATTTTAATTTAATAAACATAATTATTATAGGCTGGATCCAAACTTGTTTCTGCAGGCACAAGAATGTCACCTTGAGGAACATGATATTCTCATCTCCCATAGTGGTACCAAATATCCCCTGAAATCTTGCTTCTGTGGGAGAGGATGCCTAGTGAACAGGGCTTTAGGGGCATGTGGGGCTGCTCCAAATGAAAGGAGAATACACTCCTTGGGTGGAAATCCTTTCATCTGTGGGAACATTAGTCTGGATTCAAATGTTCCCATGACTGCTTCAAATAAGCTTTTATGGGCCAGAGTTATATAAAAAAAATGGGCTTTGGCCTATGAACATTTCTGTGAAAGTAAATCTTTTAGTTTTTAAGATGCCAGTTGTCATTTTTATTGTTTTCCTGCAACAGAACAACATAATTACCTTCTGGCATATAAATATTTATTTTAGTTTCAGATTGAAGTAAAAAACTCACTGGTATCTTCCATACCACCTGATTGGATTAAAGTTAGCAGGTATGTAAGAATGATACATCTTTTCTTATCTTTGATTAGCTTCTATTTTGTCAATGAAACAAATGTCTAGGAAAAACCTTCAACATTCTTCACACTGAATGATGGAGGGGTAAAAAAGATTGAAAAATGACTGAAGATATATTTTGAAATTAAAATTTGATAAATGTTTCTCTAACTGTGGTTAATTTCCTGCATTCTGTAGGAGGTTGGACTAGATGCCCCTGGAGTTGTGGTTGATAATGAAGCAAGTAATAGAAATCCTTCAGAAAATTTCAATTTCATCAGTTTTAAAGTTGTGTAATTCCCCAGTAGTCATTACTTTTGTTTTCTTGATGTTCAGCTGTAATCCTGCTTGGCACTTTCTCCTTTAATCTTCATCAGTAATTGTGTCAAGTCTTCATTATTTTCTGCCAGTAGTGTGATTTCATCTATGTCGTTCAAATAGTTAATGTTCCTTCCACCAGTTTCCATTCCACCATCTAAATCTAATCCATGTCTCCTTATATGTTTTTCACATAGAACAAACAGGAAAACTTGGCAACAAGTCTGTCGTAATAGTAGACTCTTGTTCATTAAAACGATTAGAAGTTGTGGCACACCCCATTTATTTTAAAACTAATCATAGTTTTTCATGATACACACAGTTACTTTAATCTATTGAATACTAAGTTTTTTTCCTGAAATGTTCTTGTTTGCTCTAGTAACCACCTTAAATTTGCAATATCATCTCTAGTACCTCTTCTTTTTTTGACTCCAACTTGAACATCTAGTATTTCCAATTCTATACATGGTAAAGGTTTGCAAGGATTTAATGTAGCAAAAGCATGTATAATAAAAGTGATTTTAAAATATTTTTCTAGCAAAATTATCTGCAGTTTCCCTTGTTAAAAATAAAGAACTTAAGCACCATGAATTTTTTTTTCTAATTTTATTCATTTATTTTCTATACTGCCCTCCCGTAAGGCTCAGGGCAGTTTATATAAAACGTTCCTGGAAGAAAAAACATTTTAAATTGCGGAACATCACTGCAATTATTCAAACGTAAATATTCTACTGAATTTTTGCCCTATGAACCTGTCAAATAGCAGCAGGTTTAGCTGTGTATGTGTTCCATTTAGTTTTAAGTTCAGATGCTATTTATGTCTCCTTTTATATACACATACATTTTTCTTAGGGCTTTCGGTTGAGGCAGTTCATAAATAGATACTTAGCTAGAATACATATTTATATCTGTTCCCGTAGGGACAGAAATAAAAGTTTCATTCCAATCATGCTAGAAGCCATGATAGATATGCTTACTCAGGTGTATATTCCATGATGCTTACTTCCAAGTAAGTATGCATAGAACTATCTCCTTGTAATGACTTGTAGAATATCGCTAGTAAGACCAGACTGGCTTGCTCAGCAAGATGGACTAATACTGTATCCTCACCAATCTTTTGTCTCTTTAAAGTAAGTAAAGTGCGCCATCAAGTTGCAGCTGACTCATGGCCACCCCTTGGGGGTTTTAGAGTGGATAAGCAGAAGTTCCCCTTGGTGGTATCCCATCCATGATCCAATCCTGCATAACTTCTAAACATTGACAAAAACAAGCTACTCTGGACTATTAGAGTTGCTACTGTGCCTCCTTAGCCATAAAACATACACATTTTATTTCAGAAATTACTTCTTTAATCCTGCCATCCTGAGAATATCCCATGAAAATATAACTCTTTGTATTTTCAGTTTAATTGTTGACCTCAAGGATAGACTTTATATCAGTAAATAATGTGTTTTTTTAATCCTTCAGTGAAAGAGCCAGTTAAATTTTTCTTGATTGATTTAGCCACATGCTAACATCCAATTAATGAAGGAGAAACTTCCTCCATTATCAGTTATTTATGGACTCCCAGAGAGTCTAATAATGACCCTCACTATTGCTTTTTTTAATTGGCTGTGGTATTCATATACAAATCCACCTTTTCCCCTCTCAATTAATATTCTATTGGGACACCTCTCACAAGTCCTCCTGGAGAAAAGGTTCTAATCAAAACATCTCTTCTGCAAAACAGAATATTTAAACAGTGTGAGTAGCTTAAGCAATACATGCAAATACATATATCTTAATTCTGACATTTTTAGTGTTTTGAATGCTTTCCTTATTGAATGTTCCATAGTAATATGGTAATTAATTTACAATGGATAAAAAAGTTCTCTAAATAGAATTTCCTTTAGTTTCAAAGGACATAGTGGACTATAGCTTCCATAAAGATACTCTGTATTTTTGAGCCATAATACATTAGCTAAACCTACTATAAGTAAAGTGATAAATAAGTTGTAATGGGCAACTGATCCTAAGAAAGCACTTGTCTGATTTTCCACATAGCAGCATGACAGATTGCTTAGTAACCTTTATTCCTGTTTGGTTTTCTTTTCTAGTACAAAATCTGTCAGCCGTTTCCACACTCCATTTATTGTAGAAAATTACAGACGTCTGAATCAGCTGCATGAGCAGCTAGTCCTTGACTGCAGTGCTGAATGGTTACGCTTTTTAGAGTGAGTTTACAAGTACAGTGTTTCTTATTGCAAGAAAACCATAAAATTGGGGGGAAACCAGAACTAGCTGTAGAATGTAGTAATAGTTTACATATAAATACTTTATGCACTAATTTTCTTTTTCTCCTTAATGTGTAGTTATTTTAGTGAACATTATCACTCTGCTTCTAAAGCTGTGGGTCACCTAGCAACAGTGGATTGTATCTTTTCCTTGGCTGAGGTTGCTAAACAAGGGGACTATTGCAGGTAATGATGCCCTGAACAATGGTAAAGTGTTAGTTATCTTTGTTAATTTAATAACAACACAAAAATATATGGTATAAGATATCCATGCATCATGCCTGAATATATTAAAACTTTTTTTTCTGTACTATCAGCCTGTGTGGCTCAGGAGAGCCAGTTTGGTGTAGTGGTTAGGAGTGCGGACTTCTAATCTGGCATGCCGGGTTTGATTCTGCACTCCCCCACATGCAGCCAGCTGGGTGATCTTGGGCTCGCCACAGCACTGATAAAACTGTTCTGACCAAGCAGTGATATCAGGGCTCTCTCAGCCTCACCCACCTCACAGGGTGTCTGTTGTGGGGAGAGGAAAGGGAAGGCGACTGTAAGCCGCTTTGAGCTTCCTTCGGGTAGAGAAAAGCGGCATATAAGAACCAACTCTTCTTCTAGTGGAGTTGATGTTTTGATAAAATGTATGCCCTGATTTCAGTTTGAGGGAGAATGAGAGGTCACTGTCCTCCTAATTTCCATCTAACAGTGTATTGTAATGTATTTTTTTCAGACCAGTCATAAAAGATGACAGATCAGAGATAATAATAAAAAATGGGAAACACCCAGTGATTGACTTGTTGTTAGGAGAACAAGAGCAGTATGTTCCAAATGATACCTACTTATCGGTAAGTATGGGATAAATAAACTAGGAAGTCATAAATTCATTAAAAACATTGCTTTTTATCCATTAAAAAACGTATTAAGAAAACATAATTTTCAAATGGCAGAAATTGGAATCTCTGTGCTTATCTTTGATATTGTGACTAAGAAAAATCCAAACTATGACATTAGTCAGGCTAGTTCTTAAATTGTTAAAAAATAATGAGGTTCACAGACTTAAAATTAGGTTACCTGTTAGTAATGAATGTTTGCAGGAAATTAGAAAACACAAGATTGTTACTTCAAGACATTTTGCCAGTTTCTATATTTTTACATGCATATGTCCAAGTCCAAAGTTGGCTATCTATTTTATTCAGTTTTTATCATGGATTTATTGTAGCTACTTAGAGGCAGTCACAACCAGTGGGAAGAAGTTCCTTATAGAGGCAGTCAGAGTAATTAACCTTTTTTTTTTTTACAACTCCTAGTGGGAGAGGCTACTTCCTCTCCTAGTTTTGGTTTGATCTGGTTTCAGACAGCTGGTTGTTAAACATACTTGTTAAAGAGCACAGTGATTTTTTCCCTCCATGGCCTTTGTTCTTTCCAACCCTCTACCTTATTCAAGAATTTCTAAGAGATATATCTTTCTGCTGGGAGACAGGGTTGGATGGTCCTCTCAAGTCCCCTCCACTCCAAGATGTAGGACGTTAACACCTTCATAGGTAATGCACTGTCAGGCATCCAGTGCAGGGGGGTAAAATGAAAGTGTACATCTAGAAGCAGAATCATGTTTGCTGTGGCAAGGGGATAGAGAGGAGAAAACATGGCCAACCCTCTTGTTGTGCCCCTGTCACCAAACTCTCAAGAACTTCCACAGGAACAGGTCTTTTTCCTCTACAAGACATAGAGAACAGTAATTTGCTGAACCGTAGTCTTGGAATAGTCAATTTCCTTTTTATCGAAGGGAGAGAGAGGACCTCTGATAATGACCATGCAAACATACCTCTTTCCTCAGGAGGTTTCCTTCAAATTGATTCCCAAGGTTTTCTGCATCATGGAGAGTCCATACAGCCAGAAGGAGCTGGAGTAACCAAACTGAACTAGACCCACTGGGTCAGCTAGAGCCTTTCCTTATGTTCTCTAAGCCTTCTTTCCCATCAATTGTTGATGTGGGTATCATAACGGAATGGGAAGACTCTGCAAGACCTAAAGCCAAACACCAGATTATTTCCTGTTTCTCTTCTGTAGTTCTGGAGGCAGCCTACTGTTTTCAGACCCCCAGTAGCTGATGCTTCTGTGGCTGACGACTTCTAACACCATCATTCCTGCCAAGTCAGACAGTCTTCCTTTGGAACAAAAAGATTGACCTGTTCCTACATAAAATCTTTTTCTGCAGCCCATTGGGCTTCCACAAGTAATCTATCTCTGGGCCTCTGCTGCCATACAGAGACATTCTTAAGGAGTCTCATGACAGTTTAAAGAAAAATAGTTTCTAAGTTCTACTTGTCTCAGGATATTATTTTGCCTGTCTTCACCCACACCAAATTCTGAAAGTGAATGAATACTACCCTCCTTAGCTGTTAGAAGGGCCATTGCATTTTACCTGAAAGAACCCTGGAGTTCCATAGGGACAGAGCGCTGTTTTTAGCTGGTCCCAAGCAGATTTGGGACTCCTTCTGGTAGATAAAAGCAGCATATAAAAAACTCTTCCTCCTCCTCCTCCTCATTATTATTATTATTATTATTATTATTATTATTATTATTATTATTATTATATTGGAAGATGCCTTCTTCTCAGACTTTATCCAGGTGGATTTGTCTCTGTCATTAGGGAATGCTACACTTTAGAAGAAGAGGATTTGGTTTTATACCCCCTTTTTTCATTGCCCAAAGGAGACTCAAAGTGCCTTACAATTGTCTTCCCTTCCTCTCCCCACAACAGACACCCTGTGAGGTAGGTGAGGCTTAAGAGAGCTCTGACAGGTTTGCTTGGTCAGAACAGGACTGTTAGGGCTGTAACCAGCCCAAGGTCACCCAGCTGGCTACACGTGGAGGAGCAGGTAATCAGATCCAGCTCACAAATTAGAAGCCGCAACTTTTAACCACTACACCATGCTGGCTTTCACTAAATATTAATGTCCTCTAAACCCTATCCACTAAACATTCATAACCATTCTGCCAGCACCGTAGCTTCTTCTGCAGCTTTCCTGGATGGAGTATCATTGACGGAGAACTGCTGAGCTGTTACTTGGTCATCAGCAGACATGTTTGTGCACCTCTATGGGTTAGATCTGCAAGCAAAGTAAAAAGCTCAAGTGGGAAAGGCAGTACTGTATTCACTGTTAAAGTGGGGAGAGCTTGCCCCATTGCCTGGTGAGTAGCTTGCAAGAATCCCCATGTGGGACTGCACAGAAAATCGACAATGACAACAGTGTTGTACTTACTTGTAACTATTGTTCATCAAGTATTTTCTTTGCAGGCATATGTACCCTCCCTCTGGCCCTGCTGCACACTCTACTTCAGCAGCACTAGAGGCACCGAGGGTGGAGGCACTGTGGTGCCAGGACAGGATCAAGTCTCTGGTTCTGGCATACAGTACCCCCTTGAGGCTCTTAGTTGTTTAGAACAGTGGTTCCCAACCTTTTTATCACCAGGGACCACTCAACGCCGGGGACCACTCACCGGGGACCAGTCAACGCCTTTTACTGAGGCCCGGTGGGGGGGGTAGTTTACTCTACTCTCAACCACTGCCCTAGCGCTCTCTGATCACTATGGTAATGTTTAAACATCCCTTCAAAATAAGATACAGACACGCCACAACAATGAACATAAGGAACATTTTATTTTCATGGAAATTTTAACTCATGACAATGACAAATCAATGGGAACCCTGAGCTTGTTTCTCTGCAACGAGATAGTCCCATCTGGGAGTGCTGGGAGACAATGACACCCAAAGTGTGTTGTAAAGGGCCGGGGGTGGGGGAGAAGGCGTCCTTAGCGGCCCACCTCCAATTAGTCGACGGACCACATGTGGTCTGCGGCCCAAAGGTTGGGGATCGTTAGTTTAGAACTCTCTGATGGTAGACCATCCCCTGTGCAATACTCTTGTGTGCTTACACAGAAGATTCTCAGTGAACATTAGTTACAGGTAAGTGTAACTTTGTTTTAACACAGAGGAGCGTCTTTCTATTGGTTGTGACTACCCCACTGTATGACCACCAAAAAGGTATTTCCTGTGAACAAACTTTCCATAATATGGTTATTAAATAAAATATTAAAAGTGCTGTATTTACACTGCTTCTCTTTCTAGAAAGACAATCATAGTGCAGTAATAATTACTGGGCCTAATATGGGTGGAAAGAGCTCCTATATAAAGCAAGTAGCACTGATAACAATCATGGCACAAATCGGCTCTTATGTACCTGCTGAAGAAGTGTCTGTTGGTATTGTGGATGGCGTTTTCACCAGGTGAGATGTCAAGTTAAATTTTTTTATAGGATAAATGATAGATTCAAAAGTATATTTCCACTTTTTCAGTCATTTGTGTATTTGCATGTGCTTGCTAGTTGCCCAGTTGGATAGACTCATACTTGATACATAATCATCCATGAACTTCCAAAAACTTAAGGCTACTGAGCCTCCCCTTCCGACTGTAGCCCACTGAGACTCCCTCAACATTTTGTTTATTGGGATTCATGGACCCTCAGGAAAGCATAGTAAGAGAGGAAATTATGCCCTATCTTAAGCAAATTTGTGCCATTCAGAATATGGTTGGATTCAGGCCAGTAAAAGAAATTTTCTAGCCATAGTAACTACTGGAGGAATTTATTCTACCAATTCAAAAATTCATTTTTCTTCCATGTTTTGGGTAGAATATTTACTAGCATTGGAACTTTTTTTTAATTCTTGTGACTCATTGTTTCATAGTCACTTGACTCTGTTACATCCTCTCTTGCAAGTCCTAGATGCATCTTGACTAAAGAATATTAATCACAGACTCGGCTTCTGATCCTGAGGAGGAAAAATGTATTTATTAAGATATTAACACTGAACTTTTCTCCCCAGAGGAACCCAGTGTGGCTAACCAGTACAAAAATACAATATAAGTTAACAAACCAACCAACAAAATAGCATACTATGACTGGCCAGTCCTTTTTGGCTTATCCTAAACCCCAGGTCTATAACCCATGGTTTTAGGGCAAAGTGCTCTTTGGCTTTTGCACTTCAGCTAACACCTCTAGCTGTGCTCAAGCTTTAAACCTGGTACAGGAAGGGAAAGCAAAAGTTGGTCAAAGATATTAGCTGGCAACTATGTACTGGTCTTTGGCTAGAGATAGGTACTTCTGCTGAAGGATAACAAACTTTTTACATTGTGCCCTAAGTCCTTTTACCAGTTTCTAGTACATCTGTTTGTAAAGTACTATTTAAATTTAATAGTGTAACAGTGCATTCCTATGTAGAACTGAAGATTTCTGTAGGCTTAGAATTGAGTAATATAGAGTTACCTAAAATAAATATAACATTACCTCCTGAAATTTGGATGAGGGAATTATTGATATCTAGGACTTTAACCGAGAGGACTTATATGCACTTATATGTGTATTCCATTCAGAAAACTCACACTGAGATCAAATTTGAGATGTTTTTTGTTGAAAAAAATGTAAAGCCCTAATACAATTGCAGACAATTCAAACTAATACTAGCACACGAGAAGAAGAAGAAGAAGAGTTGGTTCTTATATGCCGCTTTTCCCTACCCGAAGGAGGCTCAAAGCGGCTTACAGTCGCCTTCCCATTCCTCTCCCCACAACAGACACCCTGTGAGGTGGGTGAGGCTGAGAGAGCCCTGATATCACTGCCCGGTCAGAACAGTTTTATCAGTGCCGTGGCGAGCCCAAGGTCACCCAGCTGGTTGCATGTGGGGGAGCGCAGAATCGAACCCGGCATGCCAGATTAGAAGTCCGCACTCCTAACCACTACACCAAACCACTACACCAAAAAGAAAGTAAAGGGTTGAAATGGTGCGATAAGGGGTGTAATAATTGGGATTAATAGCTACCTTCCACTACATGCAGAAGTCCAGAGAAGAGAGACAGCAAAATGGCCTGTGTATTGCTGGGTGCATGCGTTGGATCAAAGAACAACACATGCATGACAATGGCCAAGTGTGTCTGCTTAAATACCCAATTTTGTGTCTGGAAGGTAATGCTGGGTTTAATGCATTTACCTGGGTGAGACAAAGAAATGGAAACCAGATAATGGTCCTAGCATCATTGGGACAAAAGATCCTTGATTGAGTTACTGGTAAACTTCCAGGGTAATGGTGGTCACAGGTCATTTCAAAATCTGCACTTACCTGAATGAGAGTCTGGGTTTGATAGATTAAAATGGGCTTCACGATCCTAGTGATTAAGGATGGAAAATGGGCTGAGGTAAATAAATTAATTAGGGAAAATAATAGCCACAGGTGGGAGGAAAGTACTTTAGTAAAGTATGGCTTTTTTCTTTCCTGAGAATTAATGCAGCCAGGGGAGGGCATTTCTAATTGGGCAAACACCACAAAGAGAAAAAAGAACTTCCCCATATCTTGTAGCATAGCACTGATATATATCCCAGTCTCCCACGACTTTTTGCAGCTAAAATACTTTTTGGTGAATCCAGTCTTGTATTACATGCAGTTTGGCCCTTATTTTTGATATTACATGAATAAAATGACCAAATTCTCTCATTCTAAAAGAATTCTTGTTCTCAGCAGTCCTTTGATGCTAGTAGTGAGATAGTGATGTCCAGTAAATATGTGTGCAATATATTTGGAAAGATCTGCATTTATCTAATGAATGTTATATGTCATCTGTCAGTTTATCAAAGTTGGACAAGACCTAGTAGATTTGTTTTTACAGCTTTTCCTGAAGCTGGATAAAAGAGAAATGTCAGTTCTGTTAGTAATACTCGTAGACAGGAAGTTTTGTGTAAAAAAAAAAGTTTCCGTAAGCGTAGATAAATTTAACGAAGCATTAGAATGCAGACCACATTGATGCAATTGAACTGAATTGCTGCTTAGACGTCAAATTCTTTATTACTTAAAACCTACTGAATTATGCTTAAATATATAAAATAACTTACAATTATTCACAGTTTTTATTGTATTTGAACATGAGAAAGGTAGAAGCATATAACCTAGAAACAACTCATAGAACTATGAATAAATGAACAGTTCTCACAATGGAAGGATATAAGCAGTACGTTTCCACAAAGATTGATATTGGGATAAGTGCTACTTATTCATTGATGGTCAGGAATTGTTCATGAGTAATGTAGTGGCTCAAGTACTCAGATGACACCAATTATTTAGTAAGCCTGGTACAAACCAAAGTGGTTTGTGAAGCATTGTGAGAAGATCTCTTTAAAACAGATGAGTAAGAAGTTATGGAATATCGGACCAGGATCTGGAAGACCCAGGTTGAGATCCTCAATCTGCTGTGGAAGCTTGTTGGGTGACATTACTTTAGTCACACACACTCAACCTAACTTACTGCAAAGGTTTGTTATGCCAATAAGAGGAGGGAAGCCACTTTGGATCCTCATTGGGGAGAAAAGGTATAGTTGAAGTAAATAAACAAGTGGTAATGCACACTGGAGCAAGAAATCCTAATTTAAAATGTACACTGAACTGGCAGATGCCTAAAATAGGGTTATTAAGAATGATACTGAAAATAAAACAACCAATACTATCATGTCCTTGGTAGATTTATGGTCACAGTATCTGAAGGAGGATACTGGAAAACTAGGAAATGTGCAGAAGCTGGCAACCAAGACAAAGGTCTGGAGTAACTTCCCTATGAAGAAAAGCTACATAAACTGGAACGCTTCATTAAGAAAAAAGACAACTAAGGAAAGAACATGATGGAGATTTATAAAATTACTCAAGAGATAGAGAGTGGGTAGGGAATTAAGGTGACAGACAATAGATTCAGGATAGGTATTTTTTAAACAACTAATTGAATTACAGAATTCAATGCCAGTGGATGTCATGATGGCCTACAGTTCCATGTTGGACAGGTTCATTAGCCATGATGACTAAAGGGAATTTCTGTATCCAAAGGCAGCAATCTTCTGAATAACAATGCTGGGAAACAACTTTAGATGAAGACTTTGGCCTCTAGACCTTATTAGTTGGGCCTGGCTGGCCACTTGGTCTGATCCATCAGAGCTCTTATAGTCAAGCAGAAGAAAACAGCACCTAGCGGTATACATGTGATGCAGACAATGTTGCGCCAGAGTTCACAGAGTGCTGCCAGACATGGGGCTTCACAACAGTGTTCATGGCTCTATTTGTTGCAAAAATTGAAGATTTTTGAATTTACTTACACTTTAATGGTAAAGCAGTCCAATATGGTAAATAATGGTAAAGCAGTCCAAAGCTGGTAAAGCAGTCCAATACAAGGTATAAAACTTTTTATGAACCAAAGATGTGTTCTGCATGTGGAAAAGCATCTTTGGATCCAATTTAACCACGATCTAGGAATTAGATGCAGCCAGAAATTAAATGCTTAGTGCTCTCAAGCATGCACATCCTGTCCCCTTTCATATGCCTCAAACTTTAATAGCTTAGTTTCAGTATCCTATTATTATATATAATAATGTCTGGACAGCTCTTTGTGTTTTGTAATATTTTGATACTGTATCCATATAGCCCAATTAATATAAGGAATCGTAAGAAAATTAATATTATTTTACATGTTTATATTTGTATTATTTGCGAAAATAATGTAGTGGTGGTGGTGTTTGTTTTAGGTTGGGTCTAATAAATTAAATAGCCGTATTTTGATTGCAGAATGGGTGCCACAGACAATATATTCAAAGGTCACAGTACATTTATGGACGAACTGACAGATACAGCTGAAATAATTAGAAAAGCAACTTCACGTTCACTTGTAATTTTGGATGAACTTGGGAGAGGAACCAGCACACATGATGGAATTGCTATTGCTTATGCTACGCTGGAATATTTTATTAAAGATGTAAGTAGAACAGACTTCAGTGTGTAAATCAGTGGTTTGTACATACTGTTTATTATTTTATTTATTTAATTTGTCCCAGGGCATGAACAACAGAACTAATAAATACAATTTTAAAAAATTATCATAGGATCATATAGTTGGAAGGGACACTCTGGATCATCTAGTCCAACCCCCTGCACTATTCAGGACACTCCCAACTCTCAGACGCCTCAATGCCTGGAGACAGCAGCAGGTGAGAGGGCCCTGGGCAAAGAGTTGTGGTGGAGGGCTTGCTAACAAGTGCCTCCTGGCCTGCTAGGCTGGGCCTGCTTACAAGGGCCTCCTGACTTGCTGACTGCCTCCTAAGGTGCTCTGTCTTGGCCCTGCTAATGAGCTGCCCAGCCCCCGCCCACCCCACTTGATTTGGCTGCAAGCAGCGGCCTAAAGCCACTTTAAGCTGCCTGGCCAGGGGAGGGCCCATTGTTAGGAACGGGCTTTGAAGCTAGTAGTTATATAAATCAAACATTTACTGATAATAAAACATAAAGAAGGAGGCTGGATCTTTAAAACTCATAATTACATTTTAAAACTAATTAATATAAACCCCTATACAAAAAGAAGGAAAAAACACACCATACCCATATTTCTCTCTTCTAGGACTGAAATCTTATTCCCTCCGTGACTTGCTCATGAGAAAACCTTCCTTGGATCTAGCTGCAAGACATTTTTCTTCCTGTTGTAGATCTGAAACCCTTCCTACTCTCTTTGGCCATTCGACAGTAAATCCCCCCGTTTTCCGCTCCCTCCATCTTGCTCAGCCTGCTTAACCTTTTCAGTGCTGTAGGCAAAAGAGAAAGACTTCCATTCCTCAGCAAGGCTGCCCTCAGTGGCACCTTCCAATGCAGTTCAACAGGGCTGCTCATGAGTACCTGCACAGGGGACCCTAGGCTGTTCAGCCCTATCAGAAAACAGCAGGGAGGGGGAAAATGGAGACAAAGGCAAACTCCTGCAGGTTCTCCAGAGTAGGTCTTCCCCTCCTTCAAAGGTAACATAGCCACAAGTACTCTACACACATGCAAGCGCGCAGTTACGAGTTACGCACTGGCGCCTGCACACACACACACACCCCGCAGCGTGGCACTGGCTGCGTCGGCCTGGAATGGCCGATTTGGACGCCGCCGTGCACAACCCTAAAGACAATAAATTCAGATGTGGCACAGAAGCCTGGGGGCCTGGGAAGAAGCTAGCGGTGGAATAGAATGAGGGAAAACAGCTCGAGAGCTATGAGGCAAGTCTGAGTCCAGGAACCAAATCAGGTGGCAGAAGTGCAGCATGGCAGCTACTGTTGCTCCCCTTCCATACTGGCTGGAAGTCACCAGGATTTGCAACCCCCACATTCAGTTACTTAACCCCATGTGGGATTGTGACCCACAGTTTAAGAAAGTTTGACTTATACCAACCACTGACAAAGTGATCCACAGCTTTTCATGGTGACCTTTTGAGGTGTTACTAGAATGTGGGCATTGAAATTATGGTAGCATATATAACCTAGTCAAAGACTGCAGATCTTAACTGAGAAGGGGGGGGTTGATGATGTTGTTAACTATTCAGTTGTGTCCAACTCTTGGCGATCCTATCGATCCACTGTCTCCACGTCTTTCAATCTTCTTTTAGTTGTATGATATGACCAGTGTCCAGTGTGATCGTGTCTAACCATTGTGCTCTTTGTCAACCTGGTTCCTTTGACCAATCCTAGCATAATTGCTTTCTTCAGTGCGTTGGATTGCATGATATAGACCATTTATGCACTGGGAACTTCCCTGCCCCAGCTCCTGTGTAGGAGCACAAATCAAGGGCAGATGAGGTGCACCAGGCCAAATGCTCCCCCATGTGGGTGCAGGAAGAAGTGGGGCAACCTGCCACAACTAAAGCTCCAGCCTGCAGCCTGGCATGAAATCTCCAGTGCATAAACAGTCATAGCCAAAGCTTTTGCCTCCCAGTGATATATCAGGCTTTATGCGTTCTAGTATTTCCTTCTTTGTTACTTTTGCTGTCCACAGAATCTACAGAACTCTTCTCCTCTTGTCTGATTTTTTCGTTGTTCACTTTCACAGCCATAAGTGGCTACTAGAAATATGACAGATCAGACTAATCTACTTGGTAGTCTGGCTTTTCTATACGTGGTGCAAACTTATTGCTGAGCGATCCAGAGCAATTTGACATTTATTTCCAAATTGCAATCACCACTCAATTTGTAATCCAAGAAAAATCAATTATTGAACACATTAAATCTCTTCAATATCAATTGTTATTGTGAAATTTCTTTTTTTTTTTTTTGCTGTGATCATTTTTTGCTTTAATGTTTAATATTTAAGAGGGGTGAAATAGTTTTGTGCTATCAATATATTGGTGACATTCAATACTGTATCTCACCTACTAACCTAATATATACAGGAGGAAAAAGGCCCTACTCAAGCCGCTTCAGTGACAAATTACTACTCTAGAAATATCCTAATTTGTATATATTCACAAAATGAGATATTTTATTTTTCTAGGTGGGTTCGCTGACACTTTTTGTCACTCATTATCCACCAGTGTGTGAATTAGAAAGGGTCTATTCAAGTCAGACTGTGAATTACCACATGGCTTTTCTGGTAAATGAAGAGGATAATGAAGAAGAAAAGGGTATGATATCAAAATTACCTGATGGGTAGGTTCATTCTAGTAGTACCTGAATGCCAATTTAGTGTCTGGCTGATGATCTGATATGTATAACATACATGATTATATATGAGGCTACCCAAACTTTGATTCCTAAGGAATGTTTGAAAAATGTACTTAGAAAAATAAAAAAAACTGTGTTTGGTAGTTAGTGGGGGAACAAAATATAAAAAGTAGTGAATTCTTTTTGGTTAATTAAAACAAATTTTTTATTTTTTTCTAGCAACTGATCATGAAGAAAATCCTGGATTTGTCACTTTTCTTTATCAGATAAGAAGAGGAATTGCCGCAAGGAGTTATGGGCTAAATGTTGCTAAACTAGCAGATGTTCCTGATGAAATTCTTAAAAAGGCAGCTCACAAATCAAAAGAGCTAGAAGGATTAATGAATATGAAAAGGTTAGAGAATCGCTTGATTTGCATCTTCGTTGCTAATGAAACTTTCAAATGAGGCCGAACAATTTACAATTAAAATCTTGCCATTGAATTAGCAAATGTTATATTTATGCAGAAATACCTGTTGGATCCAAGGACTCCCATTTATTGACTAAAGAATCTACCTCTGTCCTTTACTGGCTATGATCTATATGACTGAGATAGTTTAAATGCTAATAGTCTCTTTCTAATGCAGATCTTTGTGTTGCTTTTTAGGAAAAGGCGGATGTCATTTGCTAGACTATGGAACATTAACGATGCTAGAGAACTGCAAAAATGGAAAAGTGTCTATGAAATGGAAGTAGATTTGAACCAACAGCAAAAATGATAATGCTTTCTGAGTGAAGGCTGAAATGACATAGAATGTTTAAAGTTTACCATACAAATAATTTATAGTAGTGATACTGAAGATTCCTTAACTAGTAGGTACTTTTTAAGTGGTTAACGGCTGGTTCTTATGGTCATTTTTAAATCATGCAAATCATTTCCAGAGAAGCAGTCATGTGGAATAGCAAAGTATGTGAACTAATGATGCTTTTCACTTTCAAGTAACCTTTCATACTGGGTTCAAATGGTACCTCTGTGACAGAATCCCATACAGGTGCAGAAGCAATCATGTGGAGAAAAATCTATAACATGAATGACCTTTCATTCAAATGTATTGGAAGCTTTGTGCTTCTCTTTAGTTTTTTTGCAGATCTTCTCCTGATGTAATTTGCATGTTTTCATGTAATGTACATTTCCCATATTTATTTCCCAAAGCCAGACATAGGAATTTTCTTAAAATAAAACATAACTTTTTGTATTTGCTGAAATTAACTGTCAATATTTGCTGAAATCATGTTTGTCAGTTACAGGAAAAGATTTTCAAATTAAAAAGAATAGGTTGGATCCTACAGAAGACCTTAGAGAAGATGGTGGTGGAGCTGGCCCTTCCTCACCTCTCCATTTTCCCTGTAACTTGCTGCTTATACTAAAAATCTTCTCTGTGAGTCAGAGGAGCATTGTGAACAAAATGCACCACAATACAAGGAGCTGTTGTGACTCACTTGTGAGGGTGGGAAATTGAGTTGAATTGCTTCTGCTACCATTAGTGATTTCTCCTTCCTCACTTCCAAGCCACGTGGACTGTCTTGGCCCTCCAAGAGGATTTTCAGGACAATGAGCAAACTTCTGGAGAAGGGGCAAGGAGGAAAAGATCTGTTCGCTAATGCCTTCCACAAGGTTTTTTTTTGAAAGATCCAGGTCAGCAGCTTTTTGGAAGTTGCACTTTGATTACTAAAATGAGTTTTAAAAGCAGAATAGTAATTGTTTCTATGTTAAATAAAATAAATGAAATAAAGAATAGAATTGTATTTATATGATGTACGGTGCAGATGCTTTGTAGTAGGTTCCTGGCTGACACTTTCGTCTTTCTCACAGGTCACTGCATCCAATGACTAGATGTTGCTATGGCTCTGTACATTCCAGACTTGGTGAAGGGGTTGGTAGATAACTTGAAGGAGTACAGGACAGCAACTTGTTTGTCACAACCTCCTGTAGGGGATTATAGTTTTGCTTTTTCCCCTTGCTAGCAACCGGTATAGGAAGCAAACATATAATTTACTCATCTGAACTGCTTTCCATATAACAATATGACTAGTTCAGTGTAATCTGGAACTGTACATGAAGTGGTTTCTGTATCGCAATGGTTAATAAATGAATATCCCATTCACGATGAGGAAAAAGGTAACTTGCAAATCTCTTGTGACTGCATGTGTTCCACGACTTGACCTCGAATTTAGAACATTTGCTTGCTTATACTCTGGTTTCTCTCCAGTTCACAAAAATCTTTCACCTTTTACCTAAGCGGCACTATTAATCTGCTTTATGATTATCATATTTTGTAGAATTTTAAAATTCCTAAAGAACTTAAGATGTTCACTTCAATTCTGGATGTTAGGTCCTCATCAAAACCTGCAAAAATGACTAGGTAATTATATCGCTCTGGCTTATGTAACATATTCTAAAGTTTCATAGATGCACAAAGGCTTTTTTCTGCTTATATACTGAAAAAGATTTTTCTCCTCTAATGGAAAATTAGACAGCAGCTATTGTCCAAGTCTACTGAAAAGTTTCTGTATGCAGAAGAGTGCATATTTATAGAACTGTTCATTCTGATGAATTTACTTTGTCATATAATTGACAAAAGGCATACAATCAGATTAACTGTTTAAGCAGGTTTACACTTCAATTCTTTTATAAATCAGAAACTGGTGCCAATAACACTGCAAAGTAATTCCATTTCTTTAACGTAAGATTAGATTTAAGATAATGGCAAATTGTTCCATCAAATTACCATCCATTATTTGGTGGGTGAAACTGTTAAATATTCCTGGAAGTCAATAATGGCCTTGTGTACCTACGATTTTATTGTGTCATGGGATAACTTCATATGAATATATTCAAGTGGGTAGCCGTATTGGTCTGAAGTGGCACAATAAAGTCAGAATCCAGTGGCACCTTTAAGTCCAACAAAGATGTATTCAAGGAGTGAGCTTTCGAGTGCAAGCCCTCTTCCTCAGACTATGAACTTCCATCATGACAGTGGGAATATAAATTAAAAGTTAATTCTGTTGAATTAGTAAACTGTGTCACAACATCCAAATACAGCCATATGATAATTCTTTGCTAAAACAGCCAATCAGTCCCCTCGAATTCAGTTGTAGTTCACAAAAAACAGGAGAAATAAAACTGTCTATGTTACTGATTAACGGCTTTCACTTTACCGATTGTTGCTGGCCCCGTCTGTCACCACTCAAGTGTGAAACATTCCTGCAAGTGAAAAGATGTGTTGGCAACTCTCTTGTCCTGAGACCAGATAGTTAATATGTAATGTAATTTTGAATTTAACTATCTGGTCTCAAGACAAGGCATTTATAATTCTTCCTCCCTTGGGCATCACAACTCATTCTGTTAGGAGTTCTGCAACCAATGTTGCTCTCATGAGACACACAACGGTGAAGAAATTTGCAGAGCAGCAAGCTGGTCATCATATCTATATTCATCAAAAATCACAAGACCAGCACCAACTGATGCAGGTGGAAATCATCCCTTTCAAGTTGTCTTCTTTTCCACAGAGAAGGACCCTTCACTATGGGTATCCAATGTTCAGTCTCTCAACCTGACCTGCCTCACAGGGTTCTGGTAATACAAAATTTGAGTCCAATTTTAAGATCAACAACGATTTATTCAAGGTATGAACTTTCGTGTGCATGCATACTTCCTCAGACAACAGAACAGGGAGCATAAGAGTACGGCTATAAGGAGAAAGTAAATTAGTAGTAAATAAGTAAACATTGCAAAAGTTGGCTTGAAACTCAACATCAAGAAAACAAAGATTATGGCATCCGGCCCTCTCAGTTCCTGGCAAATAGATGGAAAAGAAATGGAGGTAGTATTTTATTTTCCTGGGCTCCAAGATCACTGTACAGATTTTATTTTCCTGGGCTCCAAGATCACTGTAAATGGGGACTGCAGCAAATAAATTAAAAGACGCTTGCTCCTGGGGAGGAAAGTTATGGCAAATCTAGACAGCATCCTAAAAAGCAGATACATCACCCTGCCAACAAAAGTGCGTTTAGTCAAGGCTATGGTCTTCCCAGTTGCAATGTATGGCTGTGAAAGTTGGACTTTAAGGAAGGCTGCGCGTCAAAGAATTTAGGCTTTTGAACTCTGGTGCTGGAGAAGACTTTCGAGTCCCTTGGACTGCAAGGCGAACAAACTGGTCAGTCCTAGAGGAGATCAGCCTGGACTGCTCCTTAGATGGCCAGATCCTGAAGATGAAACTCAAATACTTTGGCCACCTCATGAGAAGGAAGGACTCCCTGGAGAAGAGCCTAATGCTGGGAGCGATCGAGGGCAAAAGAAGAAGGGGACGACAGAGAATGAGGTGGCTGGATGGAGTCACTGAAGCAGTCGGTGTGAACTTAAATGGACTCCAGGGAATGACAGAGGACAGGAAGGCCTGGAGGATCATTGTCCATGGGGTCGCGATGGGTCGGACACGACTTTGCACCTAACAACAACAACAAGTAAACAGCATCAAATATACAGTATGATAATTCTTTGCCAGTAAGGATGAAATAGAAATAGAAAAGTGAAAAAAATGTCATAAAACATGTTGAGTTCCATATCCATCTTTTAAAAGAGTATCTTAAGTTTCTACTCAAGAGAGGTGCCTGTGCTATTACAGTTTCTACTACAATCCTTTAGCGAATACATGCTTGATTCCATCTGTCACCTCTGTTGTTGAGAATGGCCTGTATGTTAAATAGCATTTCATCTCTAATTCAGGCATTACATAGTGTGAGAGCTGTAAATTGTTAGCCTGACCCACATTCCCTTTAAATTGCTAATGAACAGGTCAATAGGGCCCTTTTACTATCTCCTTTGAAGGGAGCTGGACACTCATCGTGAAGCAAGAAGGGTATTGGCCAAAGTGCTATAAATTGAGACCGTTCAGTATCTTCAGTTTGTCTCTCCATACAACAGTCCAATTATACTAACATTTATTTTAAGATGGACTTTTACCAGCCTTACTTTTTCAGATATCTATCTGCCTCATAGCTTATGCCTGTGGTATATGTGACAAATCCCTTCCTCTAATCTGGGTCAATCTTTTTAGACTGCCCTAGTCCCTGCCAGTATTACTGCTGAAAAGCAAAGCAAGGATCTGGTTGTTACTGTGGCTCCCCAGAAAGGCTATGAATCCTTCTGTCCAGTTAGATAACACTCTGAGGGGAATAAGAGGCTTGCTGTTGGATCCTTAAGAGTTGCCTCTCCCCCCCCCCCAATAACATGGCATCTCAAGGTAGTGTATATGTTTGTTTTTTCATGTGCAAGATGCCATGTTCCATCCTTGTCATTTCCTACTAAATATTCTCTGGTAATTAGAGTTGTCAAAAATCTTTTAAATTAATTCATCTACCCTTTATGATTATTTATTCTACAAGAGAAAGTAAAAAATTCTGAGGTTCACTCACTGGTTTCCTACAATTCTTTTCACTTCTATGTCACTTACTGGATCTTCCCCACCTCTCCTCTGAGGAGAAGTCCCCTGTTTTCCCATTAATTAGACTATTCAGCACTCCCTTGGGACAGGAAAAGAGTGCTATTTTGAGTGATGTGTTAAGGAGAGCCCCTGAAAAGGCTTATGTTCAGGCCTTTTGCGCTTGGCTGCCTTATTCATAGCTTCTCTATCCATCCCACATGGAGTCCCTCTGCTGTTGGTGGTGGAACCTGCCAGTAACATAATTCCACCATTCCCCTTTGGGGTTATTCTTGGCTCTTTTGCAAGTGCACTGTGATTAGAGTGGACAATGTGAGGCTGCCATATTGTTTTTCCTGCTCTCTTGATGGTTGGTGGTTGATCTTTCCAGGGCAACCCTTTTAATCTTACTGATTTTTTCTCTTTCTTAGTCTTTAGCTGATCCTAAGTTTATTGTTAACTTTTCCGGCCTCCATAGATGCAGCTTTTTGCATTTTTACATACCTATATGTGACACCATGACAGAATTAGGTTTTAAAGTATATTTCACCTATCAGGTTATGCCCAGGTTTGTTTTTCTTTCTTTCCGAGACAGAGTTTATATGCATAATTTGTGTAGTTTCAGCACCGCATTTTTCTTGTGGCATTTTTCTCATGACTTGTGACTCTGAGCCCCTGGAGATTCCTGCCATCTCAGATGCCTCCCCTGGAACATGGGGACCCTAATGTGAGCATCTGTCTCCCAGTAGCTCCTGGTCTTTTGCAAAGTTAATTTGTCATACCAGTATTTTCACCTGGAGCAATAGATCTACCTTACTTTTCTTCATCTCTTATTTCAGTACGGATGTTCCACATTGCCATAGAATGCATTTCAGTTATGTTTTCCTCAGCTAACGGGCCAACTCCCAGATATTCTTATCGGAGGCCTGGGCTATTTGGTCTTGCTGCACGGTTGGACATACCATGCCCTGACCTTTTTGCCTCTTTCCAGACAGCAACTCCCTATAACTGGGGAAGGTAATTTGTTATGTTTATTTTTTTTCTCACCAAACTATACAAGATTCATTTATAATGCATTCTGTCCATCATTTCTTTGGCCACATCAGGCCTGCTTCATTGCTTTCATTATTATGTTGCATATCTGTTTATTCTCACTCTTGCTAACAACTCTTTAGTAATTTGGATCAGCTCCTTTCCTGCATTGCAGCAGTAGTCTGAGTGTCAAGTGCCACTCCTTTATTATTGTATCTACACCTCTAAGAGGAATGAGGACGTTCTGGGTTCATACCTACCTCCTTCACTTAGTGAGGTTGCATAAAAGCCATGATGATGAAAACAGGGTTGCACTTAACATGTAACTCTTGTTCCATCAAGTGGCCTTCTGTGCAGCCACACATCCCTTCCTCTTGCCCACCTGTGAACCCTCTGGAACCCTAGTTTCTTGGAGCCCCCAGAAACACCAGGGATGGAATTGTAGGAGTAGTGCCCCTCTTCCTGGATAGTTTTGATAGGAAAGCACTAGGAGGAGGAGGGGTGCTCCTAGTCTCCTAGAAAGCTTTGCAAATATTTTTTGTGGCTGGCCTGCAAATATGCATTCCTAATGTATACCTGCATAAATGACTATGTGATGAAGAACAGTTATAGGTACATGCTATTTCTGTTTTTGTAACATACAACTCCAAAAAAGGATACACAACTGGATGTTTAGCTCTATAGTCACGGCACCCACGGTATCCCAGGGACTGCGGAAGTTCCCACATTTGCATAACGCAGGCCTTCCATGGCCTTGGGCTGGGCCATGCCTGCGCTGGCAGCGGGGGTGTGCATAATTGGGGATTTTCCCCAATGCCCTGCCGCCACCAGCACAGGTATTCGGGCCCGTGCATAATGGGTCTATGTTAGAATTTTCTTTTCTCTGTTTATAGTTATTACTGTTACCTTTCATTCATTATAAACACTGAGTTTTATGTATTGTTCTGTTAACGTTCTATGTGAACCACCCTGAACCTTAGGGGAGGGCAGTATACAAATGTGATAGATAAACAAACAAACAAATTTAAAGTTGTTTAAAACGCAGAAATTATTGTTCAGAAGCTTCAGCATAATCAAAATGGCTTCAGCATAACATTTCCATGCCTTCTACAATCAGACCAATATGGGTTTCCTCACTGAAGAAAGGATAAGTTAATGGAATTATTATAATAAAAATAAAAATTTAATAGAATTAGTTAAAATGTTCCAAGCTGAAGGTACTGTCAAAAACTGAGTTCTACCGTCTCTGCCAAGTTCTAGGCAAAAATAAATCAAAATAACACTTCCCTCTTTTGCAATTAACCAAATGAAAACTGCAGCTCATGGTATGGGGACAGGCTGTCCTCCTTGGTTATGCAAGCAGAAGGGATTCTATTCTGGCTAATACTGTAGTGATGTATTTCTTCCAGCTTATTTTCCCTTTCTTTTTACAGGACTCTTATCAATTAATTAATTGCACTGAAGAATTTGACCACAAAGTAAAGGAATGGCAGAAGAAGCAGCATTAAAATAGTTCCCCTCAACATTACCCTTTTTATTTTAAAGTTGACTGTCCCCCTGAAAAATGGCACTTATCTAAGTTATATCATTCCAAAGCATGTTTTAAAGAATATATCCATTCACAAGTAATGAAAATCTGTTAAGCTTTGCATATACCCAATTCTACCTTCATACTGGCCCTTGACAGAACTTATATGAGTCTTTCTAGAAAACTAAGGCCTTTTACGCATTTGTGTTTTCCTTCACTTTTACTGTGCATTCCAGTTGGATGTATTTTTCCCTTCTGCATACCAACTCAGTGTTACTTAGCAGATGGTCTGGGTCCCCCCCCCCCCCCCACACACACACACAGATTTTGCTCCAAATAGCACTCAGTTTGTTTTCTGTTTATTCTTTCTCTAGGTTTTTAGAGTGCTATTGCAGCATTTTCTCTCCCTTTCTTTGCTTCCAAGGCAAGGGAAATTTATAAGTATAACAATTCTACTGGATTTTCTCCTCCCTTTCCTTTATCAGCTCCTCGGAGGTCACTCCTCCACTGCCCACATTGTGCAGCATGGTAGGTCTCTCTTTACTGGTCAGTTTCAGGCAAGGTTTTTGAAACTGAAGGTAGAGATTCTTCACTGTTAGGTAGTCATTTTAGCAGACAGTTAAATCTTTGTGCACTCCACCCCCCTTTATTGGTGTAGAAACTCGATTTCCCTTTTTTTTTTTTTTGCAATATTAGAAAAGTCTAGGGTTAATTTAAATTGAACACTACTTGTGGATCAATCTAAATGTAAACCAATGAGCCCCTCCCCATTAAGTCCTTTTCCTTTTTGCACTTGCTTTGTCCTGCTTCTCTACCTGTGATTCTGCGGAGTGTCAGTAAAAAAATTCCAGTCACAGAATCCTTGCTAAAACAATGGAATTGCCAGCTTTATTTATCAGACTTCCTGTTAGAGGTCCACTAATGATACTGTTCAATAAATGTTTAGATGGTTTCATAGCTGTGTGTCTGTTTGGTGTGGGAGTTAGGGATCTATTCAAGCTTCCTGCTCATGACTCAGGGCCAAACAAAAGGTTAATCTTTTAATGACAAGTCAGGTTCAGATTCCCCAACATGATTCAACTTTCTACACAGATGCCATTTGTGAGGACCTTATTTTTCAAGTGCTATAGGGCAGGGGTAGTCAACCTGTGGTCCTCCAGATGTCCATGCACATCTGGAGGACCACAGGTTGACTACCCCTGCTATAGGGGCTCAATTCATATTGGGACTGCAAGAAAGGGGAAGGTGTGCAGACTCTAGCTTCTATACCATTTTTCTTACCTGGTGGATGATGATGAATACCACCTGCAGTATCAATGTTATCTTTCTACAATGTAATGTTTTCAATGGGATATACATAACCAACTGCATTATGATACAACTGGTCACATTGTATAAATCATGAAAATAATGAATCAGAATGACAAATAACCTGAAATAAACTTGAGACTATAAATTAATTCATTTATGATTCCTGTTCAGCAGAGATTTTGTTCTTATCTCATTCTTATTAATTTCTAGTCTAGGAACACGATCATAAATCTGAACTCTTCAATAAATTTTTGAGTACAGTCTTTATACACTAGTAATATCAAATCTAGGCCCCTCATTTTCCTTGCTCTTTGTTAATAGTGGTTGTCAACTCACATTACAGATGAAAAGCAGAGAAATATAAAGACATACCCTTGGGTAAAAAACTAGTTCAGCTTTCCAGGATGAGCAAACTCAATCATGCCAAATAAGTACAATAGTAAGTGATAATAATGACATCATTTTATAGTACTAAATTCCACTGGCATGAACTTTCGAAGAAAACTATTGAGGAAATCTGAAATACTCATTCAAAATACAAATTAGGGCTACATCATTTATTTGTTAAACCATTTGTTAAAGGATGCATGGTTAACATCCTGCATTTCATAAGCATTGAAGATATGCCTGCAACTATCAGTGCAGATGAAAGACAGCTGTGAAATCCCTATGAGTCCAGACTGTTACAAAATACGTTTCTGGACTTTAGACCAGGGTATGGAATAATGTGACCCCTGGGATTATAGAAGATGGACCTTCAGTATAAAAATATTGAATGAGCAGGCTGGAATACAAATTCTGTACAACCCTGGATCCCACCTTTAGTAGCTTTGTTCCTACAATGAAATTCACTTCAAACAGACAGCCATTGATGGCCGCTGGAACCTATCTTCATGGCAGCTAGAAGATACTCATCTATAGTCACTACTGCTAGCTAGGTGAATCTGCCAGTTATAACAATAGTTTCATGCATCAAGCATACATCTAAGGTGTCTTTCCTTTTTACCAGGATGCTGACTGTATCAATAGATTTTCCACTGCCTCCTTACTTCTTTCAAGCAGAAATGCCTAAACCTAGTTCCACCGATATTCAGCTGAAGTACCTTTATACATTTTCATTTTTCTGCTAATGTCTGCTCTTGGGCAGTATTCAAGCCATATATAAACTATTAGTAGTGAAATTTCACCCTAATATAATGTGTTTCTTTAGTGCTAATTGTGTTGCCATAGTGACTACATTCCTTTTGATACATTTAGTAATCAAGCCTTAGACTTACTTTTGAGTTCTTCTCAGTTGATTCACATTGGAGAATCACTTGTGTGTAATGCAAGTTGCACAATGAGGATATATAAATATCATTTCAAAGGTGAAGGAGTTGCGCTTGCAGCTAGTCTCCTAAGGTCTCCTAAGGTTGCCAACTGCCTGGAGAGAAAAAAAATATCATAAGCTTTTAATAGCAGCTTAATGGGGCAGACAGCTGAAAAGCTCCAGTTGCCCATTTATTCACATTAAATTACAGGAGGGGGGGGGATCTGTGATGGGATTTCATCACTGGTAATTATCTGCAAAGAAAAAGCTGTAGAAATAAGGGACTTAAGGGTGGTTTAATTCTTTTCCCTGAGACAACTGGCACTGCTTTTAGTGCAGTTAGGAAGAAGTCAGGTACCCATAATGAACTAACTTCACCACATGGTTTTAGATATGACTTAGCAACACCTTTATTTAGGAACCGTATATATTGGTTGAAAAGGGAGTATGCAGGACTGGTGGACTTTGTAGCCCTACACAGAGTGCGTGGGGGTGGCTTGCTATTGCCTGCCTCTGGGAAGTAGCAACCCTGGACTTTCTTGGTGGTCTCCCATCCCAGTGCTGACTAGGGCCAACTCTCCTTAGCTTTCTGAAGAGGACAACAGGTTCAGAAGTTGGGCTTGATGGAATCATATTCCTGCTGAGCTCTTTTCTTTCTCAGACTCTGTCCTTCCCATGCTCCATCCCAGATCTCCAGGAATTTCTTAAGCCAGGGTTGGCAACCCTTCTCCATCTTTGAGAGGCTGCAAAGGCC
Organism: Paroedura picta; assembly: GCF_049243985.1. NCBI lineage: Eukaryota > Metazoa > Chordata > Lepidosauria > Squamata > Gekkonidae > Paroedura > Paroedura picta. The sequence continues at coordinate 36,108,865 of NC_135375.1, forward strand.
TTATTCTGATTGCTCCTGGCCAGGGTGATTTTTCATTGCCTCTCTCTCTCTCTCTCTCTCTCCACTTCTGTCTTCCTACCCAATGAGGACCCAAAGTGGCTTTTATGAATTTATATATAACTTGAATTTATATGAATTTATATATAACTATCGAGCCTCTTGTGGTGCAGAGTGGTAAGGCAGCCGTCTGAAAGCTTTGCCCATGAGGCTGGGAGTTCAATCCCAGCAGCTGGCTCAAGGTCAACTCAGCCTTCCATCCTTCCGAGGTCGGTAAAATGAGTACCCAGCTTGCTGGGGGGTAAACGGTAATGACTGGGGAAGGCACTGGCAAACCACCCCGTATTGAGTCTGCCATGAAAACGCTGGAGGGCGTCACCCCAAGGGTCAGACATGACTCGGTGCTTGCACAGGGGATACCTTTACCTTTATATAACTTGTATTTGTTCCAGACTAAAATATGACCCATATAGTGTGTTTTGAATTTGCAGTAACCTAACACCAGGAAAGAGCTATGTGTTCTTATATGTGTGCATGTGGGGGACACTAGGGATGTGGCCTGGGAGTCAAGGGGGTTTTGCCTGAAAAACTTTAGGAACCATTGCCTTACCTGAACCCACTACAAAGGCAAAGCAGGGAGCAGCAAATTGGAAATTAATCTAAATGGGGGAAAAGATTAACAAAAATGTAATAATAGCTGATAGGAGAAGGAAAGGAATGATTGTTCTAGAGGCTTGTGTTTATGGATATGGAACAGTAACTTGAACCAGTTATTTATTCAGTTTAGGAAGTACAAGTAAAAGCCAATGAGGTAGACAGAGGGAGTAGGTATTACCAGTACCCTGGGGTTGCTGACTTATAAATATCATGCCCAATATGAGCATATTCCAGTTGTGCTTTAGGGAGAATAAGCATATACAGTTCTGAAATATTTTGAAGTACATCAAAATGTAAACAAACTGTTCACAATCTTTGCTGAGACCAGGTTTTAAAGTAAAAGCTGGTGATTTTAGCTGAGATGGTCAGCTTTGACAGCACCCATCACATCAAAAAAATCTGTACTGTCAAAACTGATCTGAGCACAAATGCACTAGCATTAGGAGCTCTGTCTTTGTGTATAGCCATGAAAGCTGGAAATCTGCAGCATGAAAGCCTTGAGCACAGCACAAATCCTTTTGGACATGGTGTTCCCAGGAGGCATAACTACAGAAATCTGTTTCCTTAAGTCTACCACCCTAGCTGGATCAGGAAGCATTTAGTTATGAGACTGAACTATGTGAACTCTGAATCTACAGGACTTCCAAAGTGTAGTAATAATTTTTCATAATTCAGTTACTGATTCATCACTATGTAATTTTGTTTATGTTGAGAACATAATTTTAAAAACTTGTGAAATAATTGAAAAATAAGAGACGTAAAATTAGAAACTCATACTTAAAAAAGGTTGAAAATGCCTCTTTTAAAAAAGAGTTGAAACAACATCTTAATTATTTGGGTTAATACTTTTTCCACCACAGTTTATTGTGGCACTGAAATAATTTTGTAGTTTAAACTGGAGAAAATGTTAATAAACAGGGTTCCAGAAATGTTATATCAGAAATTATACCATCTCACACTTACAAACACAGAGACACACAGAGAGAAATACAGGCGTTTCTTGAGCTAGACAGAAGGCCTAGGTTGTAAACTGTACATCCTGTTTACTTTTGAAATGCCACAGTTGCTGGCAATCCTTGCAGGGGTAGTCAAACTGCGGCCCTCCAGATGTCCATGGACTACAGTTCCCATGAGCCCCTGCCAGCAAACGTGCCATCAAGAATTAATTAGTCTCTGTTTTCTCCTAAATGTTATTTATTTATTTATTTAATAAAATTACTAAAATTCACAATAAAGCTTCACTCCGATAAGGTCTTTAATTGTTCCATTCTTTCTATTTAATGCAGCATTGTCATCCTGGAAAAGCCCTTCTGTGAACTCAAACTTTGTTTCATAAGAAGAACATCCTACTTGGATACCGCAGAGGATATTTTAAAGTTATGGGGGTTGGGGAGTGGTGAGATAATTTGTCTTGGTTCAGTCCACTCTTTACTCCTGCTTTGTAACAGAACATGGAGGGCTCCAGAAACTTAAACAGGTTTCTTTATTGATTCCAACTGGGAGCCAACACATATATATATAGAACACGAATACACACACACAGAGTGCAGCCAAGAACTAAGTGTGGCCTCTCTCATACAGGTCTGGTGAGGAAAACAGAAGATAGTTCTTGAGGGCTCATTTAAAAGTGTATACACACACATAGCCTTTTGGAACTGTCCATAGAGTGACTGTTCATACTTTGGCCACCTCATGAGAAGGAAGGACTCCCTGGAGAAGAGCCTAATGCTGGGAGCGATTGAGGGCAAAAGAAGAAGGGGACGACAGAGAATGAGGTGGCTGGATGGAGTCACTGAAGCAGTCGGTGCAAAATTAAATGGAATCCAAGGAACGGTAGAGGACAGGAAGGGGTCGCGATGGGTTGGACACGACTTCACAACTAACAACACCCCCCCACACACAGCGATAACCTGTTTATTTTTGTGTTTTAATAAACAATGGATTTTGTTATTGCTTGGCATTTCTGATTTCAGGCCAGAAGAAAATCATCTCGTAACACCTTAAACTCTAACAGATTTACTGTGAAATAAGGTTTTTTTTAATGGAGAACTGCCATCGTTTGATTAGTAAATGCAATTGCCCTTTGTAATAGCAATTAATGCACAATCACAGTCTCCCTAGTTTTGCTGAGCTCAAGGACATCTCTTAAATTTCTCCAAACTCTTTAATTCTGCAGCTATGCAATGGACTCATTTCTGCAAAATGGTTATTTTCAGGTCAGCAACAGAGTGCCCAGTAGGGTTGCTAGTTCTGGGTTGGGAAATACTTGGAAACTTTGGGGGTGGAGCCAAAAGTGGGTGGGATTTGGGATAGGGAGGGACCTCAGTGGAGTATAATGCTCCTATGGAGTCCAAAGCAGCAATTTTATCCAAGGAAACTGATCTCTTTAGTCTGGAGATGAGCTATAATTCCAGGGGATCACTGGGTCCCACACTGGTACCCCGGGACACTGCACATTTAAATCACTTGTATGGAAGAAGTGTTCAGGTTGCAGAAATCAAGGGAGCTCGGCAAGCTTTTGGGATTATTTAGCACTTATTTTTATAATTTTGTATTTGGCATCAGTGACTCTGTTCAACTGGGATGGCAGAGGGTGGGATTTCTAGATTTCAATAACATCCCTGTTACCTTTTCATCCATAATCAAGCACTGGCAGCAGTAAACAAACCCAGGCCACTTGGGATAATGATGATATTGCCACTGCATGTATACATTTGGATAGAGAGTCCATCCCCCAATCTCTTCATGGTGCTGGTGCTCTGAATAAATAAATCCATCTTTAAGTGGAATAGCAAAACAAACAAACAAGCCACACACCAAAAAAATCCCCGCTAGAAGTTCAGAGATTTTGTGAAATGCATACTTTAATTTTGATTTTTCTTTATGCATCATATTTATTTATTAGATTTCTGGGCTGCCCCTCTCCAAAAAAGTCTCAGGGAAGATTACAACACAGGAGAATAATCTTATACAATAAACACATTTAAAGCCTTTAAATTAAGATGATAAAACATTTCTTCAATTGCTTCCTCAGTTTAAAAAATCTCCTGGGCCAGATGTTAAGCCATTCATATAGAATTGGCACAATTTAGATGAGAGGGGAATAGTTCTGGCAAAAGCCTAGATGGAGATTAGATTAGGGGGGCGGCTATTAGATGGCAGAGTGCTGCCTTAACCCAGGGGTAGCCAACCTGTGGTCCTCTAGATGTTCATGGACTACAATTCCCATGAGACTACAATTCTCATGGGAATTGTAGTCCATGAACATCTGGAGGACCACAGGTTGACTACCGCTGCCTTAACCAAATGTCTGGCTGAAGAGTGCTGTTTTGCAGGACCTTTGGAACTTCAGAAGTTCCATAAGGGCCTGGATCTCTGTTGGCAGCTCATTCACCAAGCTGGCGCCAGGGCCAAAAAAGCCCTGGCTTTGGTTGAAGCCAGTCACACTTCTGTGGGGCTGGGGACTACCAAGTTGAGATTGCAGAACAAAGAGCTCTTTGGGCTGCATATCCAGAGAGATGGTCCCTCAAGTACACAGGTACCAGACCACATAAGATGTTAAAGGTTAAAACAAACATCTTAAACCTGATAACCATAAGTCACACCCATTGCCTGATCTCACACCACCAGCCCCAGTGATGCTACCAGTATCTCAGGTGCTCACCTAGATTGTTTGGTAAAAGACCCAGTTCTGTGTGCCAAGCAAAATGCCACCGTTTGGCATGCGTGGGGGTTGTCTATTCCTGCTACTGTTATGCAAAATTATAATTTGCATTCCTGTTTTATTTAAGGCAGCATGCTAAAAATAAAGTATCCTCAGCTTCTCTGATTGATTGCAGAAATGCATAAATATTGTATTGACCAAAAGTAATGATTGTTTCTTTTCTTTAGCAGACTGAAAGCCCAATTATGAAAAAACAAAAACAAAACAGTGTACGGGAGCTAAAGCCACAGGCTGTGATCCACTGCAAAAAAAGAATGAGATGAAATATTTAATGTGTTTAATTTCTTTCTTGGGGACAGCAGTGCAGGGTCAAAAATTAATTGAGGGCATGGGGCTCAAGCTCACCTGAAGATTGCATCCTGTGACTGTAAAGCCACCTTATCTCTGTGTGGGCACTAACAGGGCTGCAAGTTTTTTCCTGGCAGGGTTTCACCAGGCTTTGAGCATAAGCTTAACAAGCAGAAATTCAACAGCATATCAAGGATAAGTAAAGCTTCGCTGTGCCCTGGTGCATTCCAGGTACTTGCCAGGAGTCCTGATAGCAAAGCCAAGGGACAGGCTTTTTGTGCTGGTGCACCATCCACCTTCCGCAGCACTCCCCTTTTTTATGTACTGCTTGTTGCTTATTCCCTGCTTGGCCCTGTAAAGCGGACACCTGCGCAATGCTCAACAGCAGAGAGCTTCTTCCCGGAGCCGAGGCTCAGCCCTGGAACACGCACATCATAAAAGCCGAGTCCTTGAAGCGCCTTGCGCGCCCTGTAAACAGCTGACAGCGTTTTAGTCTCGTCCCATTTTAATCCCGTCGTCGAGAAGTTAACACGAGAGAGCTGGGCACAGCAATCGGCCCTGGCCGCTGCCTTGGTGGGGCCAGTGCCCTCCCATCCCTCTGGGCACACTTTTGACACCGGAGGCCGCGGGAGTCTCTGCCCGCCTGTCTTCTTCGCGCCTCCCTCCGGCCACCTCGCCGGGCTGGAGAGAAACCCCTGCAGAAGGGAAGGGAAGGGGGCGGAGGGAGCGCCAGCTCTCCTCGCGCAGGCAGGCGCGCGCATTCCGAGGGAGGGCGAGTGTGCCCGAGCAGCGGCGACTTTGCTCTTTAAATTGTCTCAAAGCCGATTACAGCTGATCTCCCACGTGACATCTCCCCTTCTGGCGCCTGCTGGGGGGGGGGGTACCCGGCGGGGAGGGCTGTGCTCGGCGGCGGCCTGGGGAGAAGCGCGCCTCGAAGAACTTTTCTGTTGCGCATCCGCAGGGCGCGGGCAGGCATGAACCCGGCGCCCGAGGGAGGGCTGAGGCGTCCGGCGCTGCCCGGGGCGGACACGAGCGACGGCCCCCGGCGGCAGTAGCGGCCGGCGGGGCGCGGGCAGAGGCGAGGCGAGCGCCGTCGCGAGGTCTCCCCAGCAGCGCGCCCCAACCGCGAGCGGCTCCCTCGCCCTCGCCGCTCATGAGGCGCTGCCGCGGCGGCTCGACGACGGGCGCCCGCTGACGGAAGGCGACTTGGAGGGATCATGCAGAAGAGCGTGCGCTACAACGAGGGACATGCCCTGTACCTGGCCATGCTGGCCCGCAAGGAAGGCACCAAGCGCGGCTACCTGAGCAAGAAGACGGCGGAGACGAGCCGCTGGCACGACAAGTGGTTCGCGCTCTACCAGAACATGCTCTTCTACTTCGAGAGCGAGCAGAGCACCCGGCCGGCCGGCGTCTACATGCTGGAAGGCTGCACCTGCGAGAGGGCTCCCGCGCCCAAGGGCGCTTCCGCCGGCAGCGCCAAAGACGCGGCGCTGGACAAACAGGTAGCTCTCCCCTCCCCTTCCCCCTTCCCCCATGGGTTTCCTTGGCCTCCCTGCGGGGATTGGCCATTTCCCCGATTGCCCATTGCCCGTACTTGGCCCAGCTTCGCTCTCCTTGGCCAGTAGGACGGCAGCACTGCGACGGGGCCCGGGCTGTTCGCCTCCGGGACGAGGAAAATCCGTATCTAGACACTGGCTCTTAGTTCAGGCTTAGGCGGCGCGACTTGTCTTGTCTTCCGAAGTTTTGGACTGGCTGGCGAAGCACGGGTTATGCCGAGAGTTGCCCCTTTGGCATGCTTCACTTCCCCAAAGCTTGCATTGAAACACTATGAATGGAGTTAATAAATGCTACCAACCTGTTAAAATCATCTGACCTTATTTCTGAAATAATGGCTGAGAGGATGTTTTGTAAGGCTCGGAAGAAGCTTTGATTCCACTGCTTGTCAATATCACAGCTGTCTCTTGTTCATTTCTTTCGAGCAAGAAATTCTGCAAGATAAGGGGCCAGGTACGGTTAGTGGGTGGGGTAGGAGTTCAAATTGTAGGACGATTTAGATTCCGACCATAAATATTTTTAGCCATTTTGTAAACTGCCTGTAAACTTCACCTGCTGACCTGAAAGCTCCCTGGCCTTTTGCTTTCTTGTCACCCTAGGTGGAGTGAAAAGTATGAATGCATTAGGATGCCATGTCTGAGAATTCTGGAAGGCAATTTCCATTCATTTTCCAGAAAATGTAGGCATTTTAGAGCTACTAAGCCAGTTGGCAGACAGTCACCTGTTGAATTTTTTTGTCTCACTTGCCAACATGGCTGAACTGAATCTTCGGGGGAGGGCGGTATATAAATATAAATTAATAAATAAAAATGTCCTTCACCGGTAGTCTGTAGGCAATTTGTGGTTATTCTGTGTTGAAGGAAAAGCATCTGTGTCTGTTTAGAGCCACTCTTTTGTTATCCTCCCTTAGTGCTGAGCCTTCCTATTCTAGATTCAGGGAATGAGAACAGCAAATGATGCTTAATATGTTTACAGATTGCACCTATAGCAGCACTAACTCCTTTAGAGAAAGTGCCAGGGAGTATCATTGTTTACGTCACTCACCAATTTTTGGGGAAAGTTGGAATAAGTGAAAAAGAACAAAAATTAAATGAAGTGCTAAATGGGAATTTTCCAACTATACATTCTGTTATGAAAAAAATCATAATCTCTTACCTCTTAACTATTTTGGGTAACTTTAGTAATTTTGAGTGGTTGTCTGTTACTGATTAAATACAGCCTATGACAATTTTCTGGTGAAAAATATACATTCAGGAATTAGACTAAACAGCAGTGTTTGGAACATGATTTTAGGAAACCACTGGATCTATAAACCTTTTAATATAATATCAGTTCAGCTACTTGGGTGTAGATGGCAGTTTTCAGAGCATTAAATTCTGAATGAAGCAAAGAAACTCAGTAAAATGATTTTCTATACACAAAATAAATTTGTCATCATAATAATAGTTTCACTGGATTTGAATGGGCTATACTCACGAGTTTTAATTTTATTGGTTACTTAAACACTATCTAAAGACTTCACTGTCTGCTTGTAGAGTCATCTATTGCAGATTTTGGTTTTGGGGAGGGGGTTGGAGTAGAAACTCAAAGTTCAAAGTGCAAATATAATTTTTAGTTGGTATCTTGAATCTGAAATAGGGATATGCAAGAGCTGCAGAAGAGTTTATCTGAAGATTTTGAAAGGAATAGTCTGGCTGTTGAATTAGGTTTTGAACATATAAGGTATTGAGGAAGGGTCATGCCTCCATGGTAGAATAATTAGGTTCAACCTCTGGCTGACTTGGTTAAAAATTATTTCACATTGGAATGTCTTTACAAGTTACAGCTGAATGAGTTTGATTTGGTGGGTACTAAGCAGGATAGGTCTGATTCAGTAGAAGGCACCTTCTTATGTCCATAAATTATATAACTGGTATGCAAGTCATTTTCTTTTGTAAAATAACAAGAGGTAGTCCTACTGTATTAAATATTTTATCCCAGTTTTTTTAGCACTTTGGTAGCCTTGTATTGACTGCATTGCTGCAGTCTGAGTAAGAATCTGGTAGGAAAGAATACTTACCTTTCCTTTATGTGTAGAATCCAGCAGATATCTGTTGCTTTGGAAGTGCTGAGGTGTTTTTTTTTAATTTTAAAAGAAAAATACCTTTCTGAATTACTTTTGGTCCTTTAGTAAAGATGAAACAAAGTCCACTCCCTTTTCTGCCAGTGCCTTTTGTTGCCACTTTGTACTGGAGACATTGCCAATCAGGGCCCTCTGAACACTCGGAGGGAGGGGGAGTAGCAAAGAGCTGTTTTAACGGAGGCTTAAGTCAGGTAGGGTTTAAAAGGTCCTTTGAGAAACATAGAGATCTTGCTTCATCGCAAGTCACTTGAGGTAAAAGTGGACTGTTTAGTATGGTGGACTGCTATGGCACATGCTAGTAAAAGGATCTGATATGTATTCTTTCTGGGTGATCAGAAAGCCATTGGGGTAGCTGAAGTCTGTGTTTTATTAGGGCTGTAGTGTTCAGCTTGTTGATTGAAGTTTTAGTCAAACAGGTTTGTTAACTTGGTGTCCCCAACACTTCAATGAAGGAAAACCCCAAGGGTAAGAAACCAAAAGATCTTTTTATTTGTCAACTGAGGAATAGGCTCCCTGCAGGAAAAGCAGTGATCTAAAAGGGAGAGAGCACTCAGGCCCTCTAAAACAAAGCATTTATACTTCTGATTACAATACCATCACATGGTCAATTACATGGTAACCTCCAGTTCAGCCCTCAAAGTCTCCCATTGGGTTCCTGTGGTCATGTCATGTGCAATTCTTGAGCCGGTGTGGGGGTGCAGTGGGGTGTAAAGATGGTGATGGAAGACATTGCTTTTATTATGTACATTATTTAATTGCCTTCTGTTTGGTTACCTGTGGTCAGTTCATTTGGCATTAAACACTATTTGAACTATGATTCTTTGTTCTTTGGTTAGATAGATTTGAATCTATGTTAGTCACATAACTTGCTCTGAATACAAGGGCCCTCTTTAATAATTGCAAGTCAGAATGCATGAAGCAGATGGGAAAGTGTTCTTGTTCTATGTTGTTCGCTAGTGTACTGATAAACATTTCTTGAGTCTCAGTGGAGACTCAGACTGTGACTCTGATGTGAATTTGATTTTTGTTTATAAAAGATGTGAAATATAAAGTATAAGTGCAGCTATTTTGTGTATGTTTTTATCACTTTGACAATCTGAAAGATTAAGAAACCTGAGGAAACTTGGCAGATCCTGCTTAATTTTCCATATTTCAATATTTTATAGACAGACTAGGGGCCAAGCCCGTTGCATTCAGGAATACAATGGGTGCTAGATTGGGGGTGGTGGTGGAAGAACTCTGTGGATGGCCTCCCCCTCCTTTTTAAAGTGAATTCCAAGGAAGTTCCACTGAGTGACCCCGTAAGAGAGTAAGCTTTGGACTGGACCATTTGTTTTCAACTTTTGCAAGTATAAAACATAAAGGTTTTTAAGATTTAGTTTTAATTAACAGAATTTAGGCCTAAAATGCCCAACTTTTAGTGAGCTGCCAGTCTACACCCACAAGTAAAATTATATCTAATTTGACACATATCAGGATTACTATTGCATAGAAATATAGTTTCTTCCTTCTTTTCTTATATAGTTCAGACCTTTTATTTGCTCTCTGTATGTTTTACTTTTGGTTAGAGCCTTAGATAATGTGGTTGGGTGAAACTTTAAAGAAAAATTATTTTACATACTGATTCTAATTGTTCCTTTCAAAATTATCCTGTGGATTTAAATATAATGTGTTTTTTCATAAATGAGTAGGATCATAGTCTTAGGGATGCCATTTCTGCCTCTGTACCATGTTCAAGGATTGTTTGTACCAGTAAGCTGCTGGTTTGACATCACAGCACTGTGCTGGTATAAGATGCTGTCCATTGATTCCATTGGTATTGAGGCCATGTACCTTCTATAGCTACCCAGTACGGGGCCCAACTGCTGTGCTATTTGAATGTATTGAGGGGTCAGGTGAGCAGAACAAAGTACCTTCCTCACATGTGCTTCTGCCCTTCCCACAGAAAAGCATAAATTGTTAAAATAAGTAGTTCCAGCACCAGTCATAAACAAGCTCATTGTTAGAAGAGATTCATGCACAGAATCCAGAAGGAATCCAGCTACGCACTAAAGCTAAAGATTCTAACCTTAAAGGCTTTATGCAATTTGGGACCTGCATACCTGAGGGACTGCCTCTCTGAATACGTCCCTCAGAGGGCTCTCTGTTCAGCTAACTCCAAACTGCTGCTGATCCCTGGCCCCAAAGAGGTGCGCTTGGTCTTGACCAGACCCAGGGCCCTCTTGGGCTGTTCACTTTGTGATAGTTCTAATATCTTTAAAAGTGCCCTCTTGAACATTACTATTTCATAAATTTTGTGAAGTTCCCTGTTCTAAATATCTTTACTTGGAAATAAATATTCTTAATTTAAATTTAACTTGTCCTGTTTTTAAGATTATAGACTGAACATGACATGATGAGCTAAACATTTTGAGAGAGAGACAGAGCTGTTCTACCAGGTGTGTGGTTGAGGCCCACAGAGCACGATCAGCTACTGGTCTCTCTACTCAGACGACAGCATCCACACGCCACTTTATTTTTAATGTAAACTGGTTTTTAATGTTTTAACTTTTGTTTTTGTATTAACATATTGTGAGCTGCCATGAGCCCTTAGAGAAGTAGGCAGGTAAGTAAATAAATAAACAAATAAATATTATGATTACAATACTATTTTTGTCTTCTATGCATTCTATGAAATTTTTGTTGCTCCATATAGACCAAATTTTTAATCAAGATCTGCACCGGTCAATGGTGTCCCACTTTACCAATATTAAAATCTGGTCACCATATTTTAACTCAGAATTTATTCATTTGTTTGTTCGTTCATTTGTTTGTTCATTCATTTAGATTTTTATACCACCCTTCCTTATAGCTCTGGGAGGTTTACATAAAACATTAAAGAACATTTACATAGAACAATATCAATATAACAAATAACAATAACATCTCAACTAGAATAGCATTTCAACAAACAACTTTGACAATCCCTCAGTAGGTTTGACCTCTCAGTCTGAAGTGTATGCTTCTATATGGATTATAAATAAAATAAATGTGCATTATATTTTTATATGGTTATTTTCAAGGAAATATTTGTGTTCTGACATTAAAAGAAACATTTTCGCCCCTTGTACCAAGTCTGATTATAAATGTTCAGAGTTTATTTAATTTTGATTCATTGTTTCCAGTGAAAGTTGGATGAAAGGTATAAAGATGCATGTTGATGTATAATCATTTGAATTTATTAAGGAGGACTTTTAAATGTAGGTAATTAGAGCAGTACCGTAATGCAGTGGTCCCCAACCTGCGGGCCGCGAAAGCCATGGCGCCGGGCTGTGGCTCCCTCTCCCCGCCCCCCCCGCAGTAAAAAACTTCCCAGGCCGCAAACTTGCGGCCCGGGAAGCTCCTTACTGTGTGAGGGCGGGGAGAGGGAATCAGGGCCGGCCGCACCCGTGTGGGCACGGCCCGATGCGCGGGCACGGTCCGTGGGTGCGGCCCGATGCGTGGGCGTGGCACGCAGGTGCGGCACGCGGGTGCGGCCCGATGCGTGGGCACGGCACGCGGGCACGGCACGCGGGTGCGGCCCGATGCGCGGGTGCGTCCCCATGCGTGGGCGCGGCCGATGCATGGGCATGGCCCGCGGGCCGCGCCCCGATGCCCTACCGGTCCCCATCCTCAGAAAGGTTGGGGACCATTGCTGTAATGAACAGTTTCAGAAAGAGACTGTAGAGACTAGAGCAGGGGTGGCCATACTGTGGCGCTCCAAATGTCCATAGGCTACAATTACCATGAACCCCTGCCAGCATGGCCCATTGGCAAGGGCTTATGGTAACTGTAGTTCATGGACCTCTGAAGAGTCACCGTTTGGCCATCCCTGGTCTTACTAGAGACTGTGGACTATACTGCTTTGTATAATACAAACTGTCATGTTAAGTACAATAATTTTAGTATTGTTTAACTTTGTTTCAGCTGCTTTTTCAGGTTTCTGCTTGCTTTCAGATGTCTACCATCCAAATCGTATTGCATTGTTTATTTGATGTCCCATCTTGTTGACTATATTTGACTTAAGCTGATAAAGCTGTTCTGACCAAGCACTAATAACAGTGCTCTCTTAGCCTCACCTACATCACAGGGTGTCTGTTGTGAGGAAAGGGAAGGCGAATGTAAGCCACTTTGAGACTCCTTCTGGTAGAAAAAAGTGGCATATAAGAACCAACTCTTCTTCTTCTTCAATAATATTAGGGCTCTCTCAGCCTCACCCACCTCACAGGGTATTCATTGTGGGGAGAGGAAAGAGAAGGCGACTGTAAGCCACTTTGAGACTCCTTTGGTTAGAGAAAAGCAGAATATAACTCTTCTTCTTCAATTATATTTGGAAATACACATATCCAGATTGTTGTAAAAGAAAAAAATGTTTTGCAACAGATTGTTATAGTGAAGTTTAGATGCTTGTCTAGAAGTCTAAATGTTTTGTTGTTAAGTAAACTTTTAAAAACATGAAGGAGAGGGATGTTTTTGTCTAGTAGTAAGAAACAAGTGTAAAGACTTGGAATCCACTTTCTCCTGTATCTCCTTATGCACATTATTTCTTCTTTCTCTCATACTGGTCACCCCCATATCCTCTCTCCTTTCTCTGCTTTCTAATCTAATCTGGTAGAGTTACCAATGTTTGAAAAGCAGAAAAGAGGGCATGTTTCTTGACTGACTACTTCAAGCAACTGATCATAGCAAAAAATCTCATTTTAAATACCCTTGCTATTTAAGTTGTGATAATTTTGATGTGCCTGAAGATTAATGAACTCATACCTTTGCATTCATTCAAAAACTTCTTTAGCTTGTTGAATTGGTTAAAGTATTTTACATTCACTTGGGTGACTCACTAAGACATCCACATAAAGCATGAAAATTATTTCATAGGCACCATCTTTCCCCACAGATATTCTATGCAGCTGTCATATAAACCATTTTTTCTTCATAGAATTTGTCACAATCTGTATGAAGACCTTCCTTACACTTTTTGTCACAGGCTTGTAACTTTGAGGGACATAAATGTGTTGTTCTTTTGTTCAGTGGGCATGACATGAACAGATAGCAAGACATACTGAAGAACTGGAAACATATTCATAAGAGAATGTAAGTACCACAGATAAACCACACTGAAGAATTTCTTGATCACTGCTGGTTTTCTCACTGTGTGAGAAAAAATGACTTGATAGCTGGGAACACGAATGAGCTAAGTGACTGATAGCCAAATGGCCAAATTAGGGTTCTTTTGCCCATCCTCAATTAATCACACTGAGAGAAAAAAACTTTTTATATTTTAACTGCAGAAGAAATATAGACACAGGGGAGTTCCCAAATCTGTGCGGAGAACAGTACAATTACATGAGATTAAATAACTTCCCATTGGGAGCGGGGAAAGGTGATGCCCTTATGGGTCAAACCAATAACCTGGGGTCTCCACCCCTCTTGGACATCCCATAGGACCACCCTGCAGCCACCAAGCCAGCCCCCCGAAACGTTGCTGACAGGTTCTGAAAAGTTACCTCCATTATCTCCCCCCATTGTCTTTTCCATTTCTCTAACCTTGAGGAGGACTAACTCAGCTATAAAATAAACCTTGGTCTTGTGAGAGATCTTATCAGAAATTACATTCCAGAGAGGTTGCAATCATTTTATCACCAGGCCATCATGATTCCTATAAATAATTACAACCATCTTGTCTTGCTATGAGACAGTAGTGTTTTATACTACAAATTCACAGTATTCCTTTAACAGCTTTGTTATTCTTTCTTCTTTTTATCCTTTAGCTAGCAATTGGTAGAGCAGGTTGTCTTCTCAGCCAATACGTTGTTGTAAGTGCTGCTAGATTTTTTGCCTTGTTTATGATATGTTTCCACTCTTTGCTATTGCTGGCAGTAGTTTTGGCCATATGGATAGTCAATCACTGGTTCCTAAGGTTTTCCTCGATCTGTTTAAGCCATGTTTTCTTTGGTGCCAGTCATTGGATTTTCCTTTCAGTTGGTCGTTCTCACCAGAGGAGGTTATGAGGTGGTGATGTTCATTCTGAAGACATGACCAAACCATTGCAGTCTGTGTTTTTGGATTTGTTCTTTAATTTATGGCTGGTTGTCACATTTTGTCTGAATTGTCTCATTTCGATTATGATCATATAGAGGGACACCAGAATCTGCCGCAGGCATTGCATTTGGAAGGTCTCGAGTTTATGTCAGGTTTTAGTTAAGTCTATGTTTCTGATCCATATAGGAGAATTGGCAGGATTAGTGTCCAGAAGAGATTAACGTTGGTCTTTTTCTTCCAGAGGCACCATTTGAGTGTGGCAAATGCTTGGCCAATCCTATTGTGGGTTTCACTGGTAGATAACACTTTCTTTACTTGCACCAGTGAGCCTAAATATTTAAATTCTTTGACTTGCTCAATTTGGGCTCCATTGAGGTATAAAATGCTTTGTTAAAACTGTATAGATGTGAAAATACTGTTTTATCATTGACCTCCAACGTGTCTGCTGCTTTATGAACACAGTTATTCAAAATATGTGCTAGACATCCCACTCTAATTAAGGCTTTGTTATCTAATGGCTTCTTCAAATTTGCAGACTAATTTCCCCCCTAGAATCCCATTGCAATATTCCAAACATATTGTGGCAGTTGTCACCCATGCATTTCTGAAATAGTCCTTTACTTTCAGATATGGTAAAACTGTGTCTGCATGGTCATTGGGCTGGCTTTGCAGCTGATCTGATTTGGACTGCAAACCACCACTTTTCCAATAAAATATTTATTTATTTGACTTATTACCCATTGTTCTTGGACCTGCTGGCTCATGGCGGTTTACAACAGAGAAGTAAAATCAGAAAAATCACCAAACAACAGTAAAAATTCAGTCCTCCCCCAATAGTCTCCTTCAGCCCAGTCAAATAACCTGATTCCATGCCATGAGATATACTGGTGACTGGTTGTTCTGGATATGATGGCTCAATGATCAGACATTTGAAAGTTTTTCAAAATGCTCAATATTTTCCAAAACATTTTAAACAGAATACTGTGCCAAGACGGAATTTATAAGTGTCTCTTGTCTTAGTCTTACTCCTTCTAATTTGCTACCTGGTATTACAAGGAAATCTGTTATTTTTCCTGAATAAACTTCTCCTTTATGTTATTGGTTGTAAACTTCTCCTTGAATAGTAGCACTTTCAAGTGTAGCCCTCCTTTATTTTCCCCAAAGACAAATATAGGGGCAGGGGCAGAGTCCCGGGGGAGCCAGGGGCAGAGTCCCGGGGGAGGGGTTTTCCAACTGGTTCCCAAATTCATCTCGGCCCTGGCTCTCATTACATTAGATTAGATCTAGTGCCACACCCTGAACAAGAAGGGATTACGAGAGATTATGGTCACCATTGTGATTGTTATTTTAATGGGGATTTTATTGGGGTTTTATTGTTTTAGAATTTTATGTGTAAACCGCTGCGAGGCTACGACAAGCGGCGGTATAGAAATTTAATAAATAAATAAATACATTTCATGCATTTGGCTTCGAAATCTCTACCACTTCTAATAAGAGCAGTACCAGGAATGTCCAGAACCCCAGCACTTTCTGGCAGTTTGGGAGGGGATGGACTCCTGCCATTGCTATGAGAAAGGAAGAAGACAATGATATGGTGCAAAGCAGGTCATAGACCTAAGAAAATTCTGATATATAACAATGAAATTGGAAACCTATTCAAAATGCATATTAGGTAGGAAAAACTGAAGATTTGCCTCCACTGGGGGACTGTAGGGCAAAACAGGCTCGGCCTCCCAATCCAAAAAGAGCATATTTTCACCAGTTGTTTTTTAAATGCAGACACAAATTAAGAGGACATGTTCTCTAAAAGTGGACATCTGATAATCCTGCATCTGGCTAAGCTGCAAACACTACATAATAGCATATAAATTATGTAGTATCCATTGCCAGGCCTGGTCAAATAAACCAAGTTGTATGGAAGCTGCTGCTGGGCTCGGGTGAGTTATGTGGGATCAAGTCATCTGGTAGGCATTATTGTACCTGCTAAGGGAACTGTGGAAATTTCATTGTTGCAAATTACAATTATGCAAGTGACAGTTGCTTAGTGGTTGTTCCTGGGCCCTGATGAGGCCTTCTTCCAGGGCAGAAATAGGGAGACCTGTGGGGAAGAGTCATTGCTCAGTGAATCTTTGGCTTGTACAAGGTCCTACGTTCAATCCCCAGCATCTCCAGTTAAAAGGATCAGGTAGCAGGCTATATGAAAGATTTCATCCTAAGGCCTGTTTTGTAGACAATACAGTGATGGAGTACTGTTATGATTCAGTATAACCCATGTTCATGTGCCCCTTCCGTTCCACTTTTCTGTTGTCTGCCACCTGATGAGAGCTAGCAGGAAGAATTTAAAAAATGGCACTGCACTGTCAGCATGACATCACTTATGTCAAATAGCTGGAAGTGATAAGATGTTGCCAGCATGACAGTGAGGCTGTTAAAAGTTCTGAGTTTGTGAACACTACTCCTGTAGGTCCCTCGAATGCCATGGCAGAATTCTGAGGTTCTTAATGGACTACAGAATGAGTGATGAGATAGAATCTCTCACTTGGCTAGTAATAGATCCTGTCCACTGTTATTAAAGATAAGAGGATTTTGTCTGCAGATTGCTATGTTTTCAAACAGGAATAACCCAAAAGACCCAGTATATGTTTATTCAGTTAAAATGTTGTGTGCCAAGATTCCAAAATCTAAAATTAACTTGTAAAAATGATGAAAAGCATAAAGTTAAATGTATATATATGGGAACAAGAGGAAGCAAAATATGGACCTTGTTGGAAAGCGATTAGCAGTCTGAAAATAAGCTAAAAGAGAGGTGACCTTTTGCTCTGTCTCTATTTTTAGCTGTGGGAGCTAGACCTTCATGGACCCTAATGGATTTTATGTTTGTGCGACTGCTCCTTCAGCAGCAAATGGAGATTGAACAGCCGGAGGGTGGGACAGCCTATCAAGCCAGTGCCCAGCATTACACCCCAATATATGTAGTGAACAGAGTTTTTTTGATTATCAATCCCAGAGTTTTTTTGATTATCAATTGTTCCCAGTGATGAAAACATCAGGGATGCACAACATTAATTTGATATTAATTCATTTTACTGAGAAGCATTCTTTCCTCAGTGTTCTGTTCTTTGCTTCGCAGCTTAGTGACAGCTACTTTGGATACATGTCTGAAAAATTGTTAAAGCGTTTTTATAATAATTTGAAGGAATTGTTGTGCCTGTGGATTTAGTAGAACACTGGCTGAATTTAAACGGTATCAAAATTATCTAAAGTCTATAGATTTGCTAATAGACTTTTATAGTTTAGAAAAATAAATTTTGAAGGAAATTTAAATTTTTTTATTTATTAGGTTTTTATACTGCCCTCCTGGCAAGCCTGTTTGCCTTTTGTTAAAGTATTTATACTCTGCCCTTCCTCTTGACTTAAGGTGTTTTACAAACAAGAACATTTCAGATAAAACCCAGATAAAATAGTACCTCCTCCCAAATTCCTGTATTCATAGCCCATCTGTACCTCTGGTGAACCAGCAGGACTTGCAGCACCTTCTGAAGATCTCCACCAAGATCCAAAGACTGCAGTCTTCAGTATACTTTTCTGGGAGTAAATAGGGTTTATTTCCAAATAGTTAATGATTTTGTCAACACAATGGGCTGTAGTTATTGCAATTAGAAGTTAAGACTGTAGTTATCACATTAGAAGTTAAGTCATAAGAAGTTAAGAATATAAGCCTGCTGAATCAGAGCAGTGGTCCATTTAGTCCAGGGTACTGTTTCATACAACAGGCATCCAGTTGTCCTGGAAGGCCAACCAAATCAATAGGCTTAACATTTTCTCAGAGGCAGAAGACAAGCTCTCACCTCTAGGGTTCAGGCCCTGCTCGATTTGTTCTCTCCAGTGGAGCAAGGAGCATGATATCATGACGTAACATCCTATTTGTACCCAGAGGTGACATCACAACACTCTACAAATTTGTCAATAATGATGCATGACAACCTGACTTCACTTCCAGTTTCTGGACAAATATCCTGAGCTTTGTTAGATAAAGTGACACAAACCAAAAGTGACATCATTATTTTCCACCCTGCATAGGCTCCTCCTGTTGTTAGCACTCTGCTGGCAACCCTACAGAATATAGAAGCCAAGGACTACACTGATGTTGCCTTTTAGCACTGGTAGTCATATTTGCTGTCTATATATGTGTAAGTTTTAGTCAAGGTTCGAAACCACTGAAGAACATATCGTATATAGAGTTTACTGTCCTTATTAGGAGCCTATGGGAACAATATTCACATGTTATTTTCTTTGTCTTTTTGTTCATCTTTTTATATTATGTAATTTTGATGTTACTATTTATGTTGAGGTAGTTGAAGGAATTCTATGGCAGAAAAACTAGTACCTGAGGATCAAAGTGCAGAATTTAAATAGTGTCTACTTCTTATATATTTAATATAAAACCTTTCACTATATTGTCACTTAGAAATAGAGTAAGCAAAAGCAATAAACTAAAATGATTTCATTAGTAATTTTTTGCTTCTACTAAGTGTGAAAATTTTCCCCCAGATGTTTGGTTTCCCTTTTGTGGAGTTTTTTCTTTTCCCTTTCCTTTTCTTTGTGGTCCCCCCTTCTTTTTCTTGTTGTTTGGTTTGGCTTTCTTATAGAAATACTCTGTAAGCCTTACTTGTATTTCACTTTCTGACTCTTTGTGACAGAATGTTGTCCTGGATTGCATGGATTAATATTTGAGTGGACTGCTCTACTCAGAGAAAGACCAGATAGTCAGAGTGTAACTATACTTTACACTTAGTTCCATTATTTTTTGTTTGAGGGGCTTATTTTTAACAGGTAATGCCTGATAAAATAAAATGAGAAATAGTTTTAGAATATTTTGATCAGACTGATGACCAAGACAGAAAGGGTTAAACAATCTCCACTTGTGATTAACTTGGAACTATCTAAAGTTGTTTTACCCAATAAAATAAATCCTTCAGAAAAAAAAGAATAATGGAACTAGTATAACTGTGTAATTGTGCTTTTGACTCTATACAAATTGATGACACCCCCTCTGCACACTTTTTGTCGTTTTTCTTTTATATTGGACAGGTGTTGACAAACCATCTCTTTACCTAACAGACTTCCCTATGGAAGGTGAAATACCTTTCACAATTCAAACTCTAAAATTTTCCTACCATTCCGTTTCTAGCCTTTAATTTTAGACGGGAATTTACAGAAATTAGTTTTTAATCTCCCCCTCTCCCAATTTTAGGTCTTCATAGAACAAAGATACCAGCTAGGTCCAAACTCAATATATTTATTTTCTGGATGGCATTGGGGGAGGGATGGAATTCTTCCTGTGAATTTTATGGTTAGCACTCTACATTCTGAATCCAGCGATCTCAATTCAAATCTCAGTGGAACTCCAATTATGTTAGGGGAGCTTTGCACCTTCTAGTAGAAGGCCATATAGAAAGAAAGGAGATACTTCAGAAAACTTGAGGAACCCCCCCCCCCCAGGCTTGCAGAAAATTCTGAAACAAAATAAATACACAAATTGGGAGATTTCCCCCAGATGGGGTATGGGAGCAGGAGGACAGTGGTGGGGTTGGGGACAGAAAGAGAAAGAAATAGTGATGGCTGGAAGAGACAGAGGGAGAGAAAGTGGTAGTCATTGATTTTCTAAGATAGCTAAGGAACTTAGAAAATAAGTAAGAGCCTGGACATCCCACCCCCCAGGGGGGGTAATCTGAGTACTGTCCAAGAAGATTTTAATTTATACATTTAATTTATACATTTATTATCCATGTCCTATACAGAGGTCCCAGTTGTCTCCTTTATGAATTTCTGATCATATCTACATTTGTTTAGCTTCAGTAATGCTATAACCTCAGGTATTCCTATACCATTAACTAAGCCAAAGTCCCTAGTAAAGAAAATGTTGGACAGAGCTGATAATGTATAAAGAAAGTAATCTGTCCTGCAGATTTTATCTCCTTTACTAGGAGACTGCCATTTTAAATCTTGCTTTTGTCAAGAAATTTATCTCCCTGTGTTCCCTGTGGATCCATTGTGGTTATCAACAATTAAGGTAAATTGCTGAACTGAGATTGCTAGATCACTTTGTGGTGAATGAAGTTCATTTGCAACTTAATTCAGATAAGTCTTGCTGTTCAGGTTTAATAAAGTGATCTGGTCACTCCTTTTCCTCAACCTCTCTTAAACCTTTCAGCAGTCTTAAAGTCAATCAATATGAAGCATATGATGCTTTGGAAATATTGTACTTAGAAATATGGCTTGATATGGCAGATCCCAAAAGATGTTGGTTGCAATTTTGTGATTTGTATAGCCATTGAAAAATGAAGCTGGAATAGGAACCTCTTGGTACATTTTTGTTTGTAAAGGTAAAGGTAAAGGTATTCCCTGTGCAAGCACCGGGTCATGCCTGACCCTTGGGGTGACGCCCTCTAGCGTTTTCATGGCAGACTCAATACGGGGTGGTTTGCCAGTGCCTTCCCCAGTCATTACCGTTTACCCCCCAGCAAGCTGGGTACTCATTTTACCGACCTCGGAAGGATGGAAGGCTGAGTCAACCTTGAGCCGGCTGCTGGGATTGAACTCCCAGCCTCATGGGCAGAGCTTTCAGACAGCTGCCTTACCACTCTGCGCCACAAGAGGCTCTTCTTTTTTGTTTGTACGCGCTCAAATATAAATTATAATATTTTTAAAAATCTTTTAAATGCCTTTCCTCCCTTTTGACAGTTAAGTTTTAGGTTTCAGGAATGTTTTATCAAGGAGTATAGCCTACGAAGGGGAATTGTGATCCTTTACTTCTCTGCCATTTTCACACTGGAAAGCACCACTTGTAAACTGCTTTCCCCCTTGCTTGGGGGGGGGGGGAGGAAGTAGCTATGTTTTCTCCAGAGGAGGTACAAGCACCATGGTCAGTGTCTTTTTTCAGGGCCATTTCGCACGGCTTCAAAGTAGCAGAATGGTTGCTATTTGGAAACGCTACTAATTTGACATAACCCACGACGTCGTAGACAATCTGCAACAATCCTGAAACCAATCAGCAAAAAGCGCTTCGTTGTGGCGCTTTCAGGGGAATCCAGAAAAGTGGATTCACCCTCCGGATAGCGATACACTCCTGCAACCAATCTGCAACAGTAGCGCTAAAGATCTGTGCGTTACCATTGTTGCTGGTTCTTCAAAGTCCCTCCCCCTGGCTCTCTCCTCCAAACTTCCGGCGAAGCGATCGCCATTTTTTTTTCTCCGAGCGAGCGGGGATAAACGCACCGGCGAGCCTCTTTCTGTTTAGAGGCTTCCCTGGCTTCAGTCCTTCACCTTTAGTCACTAAGCACAAACAACTGAAAAGCCCGTTTGCTGAAATAAAGAAATAAAGTCCCTTTATTTTTTACACATTAATTCAGCCGAAAATCGTGCCCGTGAGAGGGGGGGGGGATTTTTTTTTTATCACTCGAGGCAGCGTGCCAACGATCATACAATCAAACGACAGCTCACATTAGGCAGCTGGATGGGTCTCTCCGTAGCAACGAATCTACCTAGATTCATTGCTATGGGTCGTTTTTTTTTAAAAAAAAAACCTTTCTTAAAGGGAAAGGGGCTGTTTGGGAGCATGCTAACGGCTGCCCATTGGCTGCTTGACGGCCAGGGGCGGGACGAGCTTGGCAATAGCGCTTCCTTTCTAGCGATTTCTGCCGAGACCGGAAGCCTGTGGGAAACGCTAAAAAACGCAACTGATTCCACTACAAAGGCAGGTATGCATAACGACGAATTCCACTATTTTAAATGGCGATTTTTCATTCCGCAAACAATTTGCAACAAAGATCCCTGTGCGAAAAGGCCCTCAGTTATGAAAGGGGTGAATAGAGCTACAGTTTTGCTTTCTCCCTATGGCTGTTCTCCTTGACAAAGCAAGCCTGGCAGGTAAACTTGTATGAAAAAAAAACTATTGTCTACAGAGACAATAGGATGGTCCAGTCCTGTTGCCCCCCCCCCAAACTAAAAGCAGGGAACAGAGATTTGGAGGCATTAAACACTAGAAATATTTCAGGAAGTAACTTCTGTAGGCTTCAGGAAAAGCTACTTTGATCCAACCTGACTCAGTGAGTGGGGAAAGAGAAATAATAAAAGGAGGGAGGGATGCTATTTTTTGGGATGCTATTTAGTTGAAGCAGACAGAACTCTTAACTAAGGTGTGGAAGAGGCGACCAGCTGAAGGACTGAACAGCTGAAGGAAGAGCAAGGTAATGCAAACTATAGGGAT
The DNA here is from genome assembly GCF_049243985.1 of Paroedura picta. Taxonomy (NCBI): domain Eukaryota; kingdom Metazoa; phylum Chordata; class Lepidosauria; order Squamata; family Gekkonidae; genus Paroedura; species Paroedura picta. The sequence goes on from NC_135375.1 coordinate 36,131,533, forward strand.
CAGTAACATTCTACGCTAAGGAGCCTGTCCTCTGTATTTAACAACAAGTTGGACATGTATAGATGGAGGGACAGGGGAATTGTGCTTTACCTTTTTCTTTTGAAACTCTTGCTCAGCCTGGTGCTGTGTTAAGAGTTTGGAAAACATTTTCTTTTAAATAAATACTTCATAAATTTTGATTCTGGTAGTGGTTCTCTGTACTACATAGACCTCTGCTGTCTTGGACACACTGTTTTAAAAAGAGCGCAAGGAGAAAAGGGTAGTCAGTTAGTTGGCCAGCTATTCTTTCAGAAGCTCACAAGACAGAAGTTGTCCAGAGCAATTTTAGGATTCATTAAAATTTACCAAAGCTTCAGACTTCAAGTTCAGCAAAGTAGGTGCAAGGAAGCATGCAGCTGGCTATCACACTATATATTGCTTCCCCATTGTAGATACACTATATACTATAGATATATTAAAGTATTGGCAGACTGCATTCAGGCAAAATACTCTGCTTGGGTATTTTTCATATTCTGCATGTCATTGGATAAGTTACTTGATTTTCATTTCAGTCCATGTGCTTTAGTTTCAAGGGTGATCAGCTAGCATTTTAATGTACATGTCCTTAAATTCTCTTGCAGTTTAACATTATTTTTAAGTGACCCAGAACAGGAAGGATATGGGTGGGGTGGAGACCAGTGGGAAATGTTTCCAGCATCTGGAATAAGAATGATTTGAACAATAGTTAATTCTAACACAATTTCACTACAACTTCTTTACCTTAAATATTGACCTATGAGGCTCTACTTTCCCCATGCTTAGTTATATTGTTGCTAGATAATGGATTTCTGCCACAAAACCTAATATTCGTTTAAATGCTGTGAACCTGAACAAGATAGGGGGATAAAAAATGTCAGTTCATTTTTCCTTTCCTGGCCTTGATCCAGTCAGTAAAGCATTTATGGTGAATATTGCTGTTTTTAAAGACACTCACTGTGATACTTATCATTGTCATTAACCTAATATGATGTGGGTGGGAGCTAGATGGTAATTTATCTGTATCCATTTTGTGTGGGGATGCCAAGTGGTACATCCATGTGTGTTGATCAACTCCACCCCTCGTCACCATTATCTAGAAAAACCGTCTCACTCAGCTTTCCAAAATCTGCCTCAGTACACTCAATAGCATAATGTTTCTAACAAGGCAAGCATAGAACTGAGCTGCAGACCTTGCATAATTAAATCCACCACCTACAGTAAATACATAAATACAGTAATTTTATTTATTTGTTTGATTACTATATTTCCATCCCACTTTTCCTTGTTATTGGAGGGAAGGTGACATGGAGAGCCAGCGTGGTATAGTGGTTAAGAGTGATGGCTTCTAATCTGGTGAACCAGGTTTGATTCTCCACTATTCCACATGCAGCCAGCTGAGTGACTTTGGGCTCATCACAAACCTACTAGTGCTGTTCTGACTGAGCAGTCACGTCAGAAACTCTAGCCTCATCTACCTCACAAGGTGTCTGTTGTGGGAAGAGGAAGGGAAGATGATTGTAAACTGTTTGAAGTCTCCTTTGGGCAGTGAAAAGTGGGGTATAAAAACCAAACTTCTGATGTCATCAGATCTTGGAAGCTAAGCAGGGTTGGTTCTAAAAGTGACATATAAGAAAAGCGACATATAAGAATTAACTCTTCTCTTTATGATGCCTCAGAGGAAGATAATGGGAAATTGCTTCTCACTTGCTTTGAAAGCTTATGTAGGGTCATCTTATGTCAGTTACTAGTACAAGTCCACTCTTCAAGACAGCCATTCTCTTCAGGGGAACTGATCCTCTGTCATTTGGAGAGTAGTTATAATTCTGTGGGATCTTCAGGTGGCACATGGAAGTTGGCAGCCCTTTTTCTTTTGGAGAAACGGCTGCTTTGGAGGGTGGGGGTCTATGGCATTATAACTCCCCGATGTGCCTCCCTTCCTCAAATCCCACCTTCCCCAGGCTCCATCCCCCAAATCTTTAGGAATTTCCCAGCCTTGTTTTGGCAACCATATTTCCATCCCACCAAATCACCTATCTGTCTTTATCTGGTCCTCTTTCTTAATATTTCCCTTTCCCCCCATGCAGCAACCTCTACCTAGGTTAAATGTGGCCGAGTTGCATTGTGCCAGGCACAGGCCCAGGCTCATTTGCATGTAGACAACCCACAAGAATTTGTGCAGTGGCATCTCACTTTCTCTTGTATCCTCTCCCCATACCATTTCCTCTCTCCTTCCTTCTAGCAACTTCCATATCAACTTCCCTTTCACTGCATCATCCTCTCTTTCTGAGCCATTCAACAGTGGATGGGCCTAGAGCAGATCCTGCCATCTACTGTCACTGTGGCCAGGCCCAGAACATCTCCTGGCATCTTATGTGGCCAGTGCTGGAGACTTAGGCTTGTGCACCAGAGCCCGATCCAGACCGATTCAGCTTCGGCACCCAGTCAATGGAGCCATTGCCTTCAATAGGAAATCCGGCATTCCCGCCTTTCCGGGGCCTGGAGGGGTGGGGGTTCCAGTTATAGCCTCCAAACTTTCAGGGTAGCTCTAGGAGGCTCTTCCCTACCCCCCCCCCAAATTTCACAACAATTGGACTACAGGGTCCACATCCACGGGTTCCAAAAGAGTGCCCCCATCTGCTCCAGTCTATCCAATGGGACAGACTCTGTATGAGATAATCTCAGTGCATAATTGATCAGAGGGTTTTTTTTTTTACATTTCAATTTTTTTCTCCCAAGTTTGCAGAAATATCTGTTTATATCTGTATGGCCTCAATCAGTGGATTTAGGTTTCTGCAGATGGGGACCACACGTTACTAATAGATACATAGGTGTCATGATTAGTATTATGATTGTTTCATATCAGACTTTAATCAAATAGTTGTATTTCTAGCAACCTCATCCAAATTCAGGTAAGCAGAAAAGTTACCTGTGCTTTTCCTACCCAGATAATTGTTTATCATACTTCATGTCTTGGCTCATTGCATGATGTTTTTATTGTTCCATATACACAAGTGTTTTGAGGTATTTATTTTAATGGTGCCAGAATTATACCCTTGTCAGAAAGATATAAAACATCTTCCTTCAGATCATACTGCAGTCAGCAGGTGGTGTATCCTTTTTCTAAATGAATAAATCAAACACATTCTGGAATTGACTTCTTTGAGTTAATATCTGTTTCTCTAATGTATCCAGCTGCCCTGGCTGCTACTGTTTACGCTCTTCTAGAGAGCTATGTTCCAAGTAATTTGTTAACCTTCCTTCCCTGAGAGAACATGATGCTTACTGAGTGTTTCCCCCTCTCAAAGAACTGAAGATTCTCTCATCTTACTTTAGTTTCAAAGAACCAATGATAAATTTGTTGTAAAGCTATAGATATGAAGACCGAGGAGTGGTATATGGTTTCTGTCAGCAGGATTTAAAACCTGTTTGTGTGGTAATTAATTACCATTAGTATCAATGCTTATTTTAACATTTCAAACAATCCTTAAAGTGTTTAACAGTCAATACTTGCTCTTGTGGCCTCAGATTACTGTTCTCAGAATATATCAAAACTGCATTATTTTGCTGCCAAGCAAAAATAATAAACACTTTTCCTACTCAATGGGAGTGGCTGCAGGAATGGTAGATGATAATCAGTTTGTTGCACAGACAAAGAACAGGACAGGAAAATTAGGATATAATTGTTAATGCTACATGGGACAATAAAGGAAGGACAAGCAGTAAGTGTAAGATGCAGGGTATGCATTCTATTTATTATCAAGTGACAGTTTTTCTCTAAGAGCAACAAGCTGTTAATGGCATAAAAGCTTCCATGTGATAATATAAGTATTGTGTGAATGATAATTCAGTCATAATTAATGTTACTGGGTAGGTAGCCTTTGGAAATTATTTTAAAGACTTCCCTATGTTAAAAATTCCCTCCATTGAAGTCTATCGTAGTAGGAGACTGTGGTTAGAATTAGAGATGGGCAATTTGGTTAGCATTCGAGTCAATGCTGATTTGGATATCTTTTTGACTTATCTGAGCTGAATAGCCCATCCCTGCTCTTTAAATAGGCCTAATCAGCAGTAGCCAAATCATGATTTGGCCACGATTCAGCCAGATTAAAGGAATGGTCTTGGGGGGGGGAGTATTGTAAGCAACTGATGTGTCATAATCAGCTGCTTAGTGGGCCCGTTAAATGCAGCCGCTGCCTTCTGAGGCAGTGGGGACACTGCCAGAGAAGCCTGGGGGAGGCATTTAAAGGGCCTACCAAGCAGCTGATCATTCCATATTAGCTGCTTGGAATGCTTTTTAAGTCCCTACCTCCCAGCTTTTTCAGGCAGAGCAGAATGCTTTTAAATGTCTCTCCCTGGCTTTCTCAGACACTGCCTGAGAAGACGGTGTGAGGGGAAGAGAGGCAGTGTGCCAGGTGTGTGTGTGTGTGTGTGTGTGTGGGGGAATTGGATGACTTCAGATTTGGCTGAATCAATTCAGTCAAATCTGAACCAGTGCCGGGTGGTTCGGATGATTTTGATCTGGCTGAATCTGAAATGGTCCAAATTTCTTTCCATGGACATACTCACTTAGAATTGCTCTCTCCATACTAAGTTTTCTGCTTGCAAGGAGTTTTGTTTTACTTAGCATTCAGCAGTGACATGCCCCATTTCACCATCTCATTAAACTGTATCTGTTGATCCAACCTTATACACAAAATCCCTACATTTAAACAAATGTGATGAATCATCATAAACAATGGTTTTGTGTGTTAAATTTAAAAGTGTTAGTATAACCCCCCCTCCCCTTTGCTGGAGACTCATTAGGATTTTTAAGGCAAGAGATATTCAGTGGTGGTTTACCACTGCCTGCTTCTGCATAGTGATCCTGGTATTACTGAAGGCCTCACATCCAAATACTAACCAGAGCCGACTCCTCTAAGCTTCTGAGCTCGTTCACGATTGGGCTTGTCTGGGACAGTCAGGGCATAAGTTTAATACAAGCATAATCTTGGGCCCATATTAATTATGAAATTATACTAATTTCTAAAGAGTTTGTCCTACCTATCAGTTCCTGATTCATTACTAAGGATAGGACCAAATGGCTTGATACAAAGATCCACAGTGTAGGGACTGGAGACACTAACAATGGCATCATTTGCATGTTCACCCAAAAGTAAGTCCTGCTTTGTTCAAAGGGTCTTTGTGAGAGTCTAGGCGGTTGCTCTCAATAAGCAAACTTTATTGGAAAAAATGTCTTTATTGAAATAACAATGAAGGAAGACTCTCTAAACCTTTGCTAAAACTGACACCCTTTGAGACTATTGGCCCTTATCAGCCTCTAGCCCAGTGGTTCTCAACCTAGGGGTCGGAACCCCGTTGTGGGTTGAACGTTCCTTTCACAGGGGTCATGGCAGGGCAGCAGCTTGGCCGGAGGGCACCATCCATACAATAGCCTTGCAGGGTAGATCAAGATAGAGCATTTGTCTGTCTGGAGCGCGGAAAAGAGCGAGATCAGCATGGTGGGACAAGAGGCAGAACTGAACTGAGAAACCCAGGGAAAAAATCACTTTATATACAATCATAACCAATGGATCTTCACGCCATTGGTCAGTTTCAGTTTGATTTCTATGAAAGAACACTTGCATAAGTTTATGGTTGGGGGTCACCACAATATGAGGAACTGTATTAAAGGGTCACAGCATTAGGAAGGTTGAGAACCACTGCTCTAGCCCCTGCGGCTCCCTCCCCCAGCACCCTTTTGTGTGCAAAGCCCCACAGATGCCATCCCCCATAGTCAGGACTGAAAACAAAAATTAGACACAACCGGCACCTTAGGCCCACAATGTCAGACAGTTTATCACCAGATTCCTAAGCACAGCTACACAATCCTGACTCGTTTACATTGACACCTACACTAATCAGTTACACAGGATCAAAGGTAGATAGAACAAATGGCAAAAGCTTGTATGTATAGGGGTTTGGCACTCTTAGGTAAGTGTACATAGAAGGGATGTCTAAAAAAGACACCTTGCAGATGTGTGGGTCATTAGAATATAACTGAGGCCCATAGCTCTACTCAGTAGACTTTGCAAAAGAAGGATGTGTGAAAGCCTCTTTTCTCTGCAGAGTTTGGTCTTACAAATTTAGCCAGTAGCTGCAGGGGTCTGCTCTGCTTGTACTTGGGAGGGGAGATGTTGGCAGAGAGGTCAGAGCACCAGGTGGTTTATAGTGTAAAAGAGTTTTTATTCAGAAGAGGAACAACTATGGACAGAAAGAAAGAGATCTAATCATCTAGCTGTTGTCTGCAGTCATTCTTCTGTTCAGCAGCTGTTCTGATGAAAAGCATGGAGGAAGTGTGCTCAAAAACCATGTTGAGCCAATCAGGGCACTGGAAGGGATAATTTGAAAATCTCTGGGAAGTTCCTAACCCGTCTATGCTAAAAATATATCTCTTCTGATGCTCCCTATAGGGCACCGTTTATATTTTGGATAATTATGCCCACTGCAGGTCTTGCATATTCCATGAATAAGAAGGGAGGTTAAGAATGCTTAGGTTCCTAGCATAGGAGGCTGTTCAGGTCAGGCCATGAGGAATTCTAAAGGGAGGCTTCAAGTCAGTGCTGCTGGCTGGTTCAGGGCAGGCTTGTGCACCCTTAACTTCCCTTATTGTCTTTTTGCTCTCTCACTGGTGTTAGGCTGCAGCTCCAGCCAAGGATCTGTGCCAAGGAAGAACCAAGAAGGCAGTGAGGGAAGTAAAGGGTGGTTAAAAAGCCAGCTGTGAATCATTCAGGGGTGTGAAACTTCTCACAAAAGCCTGATTCCCTTTCTGTCTTCTTGCTCTCTCCTCGGCATAAGGTACAGCAGCTCAGGTGACAGAGTGAGATGGCCAAGGCATACAGAGGAGAGCAGGCTGACTAGAGAGAAAGCAGAGTAAATCCTGCCCCACCCCCTGTCAGCTTGCGTATTTCCTAGGTTGCTGCTTTGATTGTGGCTTTACCCTCTTTCCTCCTGCAGCCAGCTTGCTTTCCTCTTGGCAGCTGCCCAGGTATTAGAATGAGAATGTAGAGCCAGTAGAGAATTTTTTTAAATTTACATTATTTATAGTCTGTCTTTCTCAATGAGACTAAGGGTGGATGACACAGTCTAAATCAATGCAATTAATAGGATGATATATCTAATATCACTGTAGAAATTTGAATGGAGCTGTCAGCTAAACAATGCATAAGTATTAAATATGATATGCTAAACAATGCAGAACATGGCATTATATCTGCAGAAACATGGTACTATATCATGCTGCTATTACAGGTAGGGGGAGAAGAGGTGCTCTTTGAGTCACCTAGAAAAGGGGCACATGTACTCTGCCTTTTTCCTCTCTGATGCTGCTACAGGAAACTCCCCACCCTGTGTTATTAGGTTTTGGGTGAGCAAACTTTGAAGAAGGGAGTTCAGTCTTTTCTCGTTATTCCTGGTTTCAGTATTTGTCATTTATACTTCATTGTAGCCGGCGGCTTTTGGCATGGGAGGATCCTATTGGGGCAGACTGGTCTGTACATTGGACTCTCTGTTTTAGGGTCTCCATAAGAGGTGATGCAGATGCAAGCTGGGCTCCAATGTGACTGGGGAGGCATGCAGTCTCGCATTGCCAGGTACCTTGGGGAACCAAACAGATGTTTCACCCTTGGTTCCTCATGCTGGCCACCTTCCTGGGCGAGGGGATTCAGCCGGCATTGGGGGGATCTATGCACCTGGTTGAGACCTGGATGGGTATGCCCACGGTGCCACTGGAACCAGGGCTTCCTTGCAATCTGCTGACTGTAGAAGGAGGATCCCTCCCATGCTATGTCAGTGCTCCTGTTGGAGATGTAATGAAGCTGCGGCTTCATTTAAGGCTTAAGCCAGAAAGATCTTCAGTGTTGTGTCCTTTTTGCAAGCCAAAAATATGCCCTCCTGTTGGCAAAACTGAATTCCTCACCTTCTTCTGCATTCAATTAGCAATCCCGGTCTAAAAACAAAGAAGTTAGAACATCAAAATATAAAATATAAAATCGATATATGTTTGTGAGAGCTGCCAGTTTCCTGCTAGGGGTGGTGGATCCCTCATTCCCAGCCTTTGTTTGCTACTGCTGTTAAAAAAGAATCTAAAAAAAAATTAGCATCAGGCCATGGTGTGAAGTCACTTCTGATGAAAACCTACAAGGCATTGCCCGAAACTCTGTGGTTTTATGATTGAGTTTCTGTGGATTTCTAGACAGAGGTGACCTTTACTTCTGGGTTGTCACCAGAAATGACAGATCTCCTTAGGCCTGGACTCCTGCCAGTTGCCAGCCTGTGTCTGGCCACCCTAATTTTTACTACTTATTATAGAATAGTTCTGTGTCTGAAAAAGTAATAATTTCTAAAAATGTTTCATTTACAATATTGTTTTATTTATGAATTGTGCAAATTGTGCAATCTTTTCCATAAAAATAATGATAAAAATCTTTTTTAAAAAGAATTCATCTGTAACAATACACTCATTTTGATATGTTTACATTTAAGTTTTTTCATCTTTTTCAAGTGGGTTAGAGGTGTGTCCATGATATGAGCCCAAAGCAACAATTAATCCTTGTTTCCCAGTTCTAGATCTGTTGGTTTTCTATGTTCTATTTATGGTGGTGATTGGTGGCAGCTTACAAGATGACTTTTCAGGAATCCAGAGATATAAAATATTAATTTGATCACTTTAAAAGAATTATGTTTGTCAATAGAAAACATAAGTAAAATACTTCTTCTGTTAAAACAGTGTCATTGTAGGCTTACCGGTTTTATAGCATGGCTGATTTTCAGCGCTTATCTCTGCTATAAAATATTATAGATTGTGGCACAATTCCCAGTGTAATTTTCATGTCTTAATGCAATGGGATTTTTTTTCATTTTTACATTTAGAAACAGGCTTTATAAATATCAATAAAATAAACCTGCCATGAAGCATGAGAAAGAGGAAACAATTTATGATACTGTCAAGTATCTGGCCTCCAAATAATCCAGAGGGAAGAAAAGCAGGGGCACGGGATTGTGTCTGGATTGGGGCCTTCACAGCTACTCAGATAAGGTTGAATTGGAGCCAGTCTAAGGACAGTACAAAATGTCATGGTCAAATGTACTTTGGAGTAAAGTTCTGGTCTTAGTTATAGAGCAGGCAGCTCAGCTCAGCTATAAAAGACTCTTTTCTTTATAGGTTTATGAGGACAACTAGGGGAAATGTGGAATGTCAGGTATGCCACTTGACTGAAAAGAAGAGAGGAATGGGTGGTTAAGGTAATATTTCCAGACTAGAAGCAAAGCTGGTTGCACTCAGGAAAACAACGGGCACTAGGATCCCCACCTGCACTGTGACCTTCCTGGGGGCTGGCAACTTGGCAGAAGAGTAACTAATGGAAGGGAGAAGGAAGGCAGGCAGACAGACAGACTGCAGAAACCAAGCTGGGTACCATCAAGCTGGTGGACAGCCTTTACTCCTTCCCCTGCCCCACCAGATACTTGAAGTCCCACCTCCAAACCTCAAGTAACATTCCTAACTCAGGGGTCACCAAACTCAAGGCGTGGCCTGGAAATCTCCTGGAATTGGAGGTCATCTGCAGACTAGAGAGATCAGCTCCCAAGGGGGAAAATGGCTGTTTTTGAGGGTGGACTTTGAAATAACGACTCATTTCCAGGCTCCTGGAGATGAAACAGCTGCTTGGGAGGGGGGAACACTGTGGCACTGTGCCCCAGAGAGGTTGTAGGATGTGAATCTCCAGTTGGGACCTGGTAATTTGCTGGAATTGCAAGTTGTTTCCTGGCTGCAGAGATCTGTCCCTCTGGACTCTCTCTGCCTTTGAATCCCATGGAGATTCAGGGATGCCAGGCTCTAGGTGGGAAACAAACAGAAATGCTGTGGGGCAGGAATTACTAATAACAATAAACAGAAGAAAGTAGAAAGATTAAGTTACTTTTGAATTTTAGTCATTTAAAAAATATATGTAGGAGCTTGTCATTTAGTTGGTAATAACCAAGGGCATTAGGGACCTAATGATAATTGCAGAACAAAATTCAGGATTTCAAATATCGGTAACAATTGCTCTATCTGTAATTTTCAGATCATGATTTATCAAAGGACATCTATAGTGGATAACTGCCAGATGAATTTTGTTGAGCAGGGGTAGTCAACCAGATGTTCATGGACTACAATTCCCATGAACCCCTGCCAGCATTTGCTGGCAGGGGCTCATGGGAATTGTAGTCCACGAACATCTGGAGGTCCCCAGGTTCACTACCCCTGTTGTTGAGCATTTTAAAATTGAGTGGTTTAACTTAGGAAAGAAAACAAAACAAAAGAGAGAAGCCCAGGATGTCCTATTGATCTTACCTCATACATCTAGGTAATTACTTGCTTGCCATTGTAAACAGGAATTGCAGCTTCAGTATAGACTGGGCATACTGGTTGCCTAGGAGGCTCTGCATGATCCAGCATCATGCTTCCATTCCTTCTAGTTCCTGTTTCATGCAAGCTGTGCTGGATAGTAAAGGGTACTTGTTTTGTGAGAGAGCATTGAAGTAGTTTTATGCACAAATCAAGATAAGGCAAACTGATAGTAACCTAGCTGCAATGTTTTGATCTAACTGGAGTCTCAGAATTGACTATGAAGGGAAACATACATTGAAAGCATTTCAATAATCTTGTTTTCATGTTACCATGACATGGATCCAGGTCATCAAATTGGCTAAGTCAAGGTAGGGCACTGTTTAACAAGCTACACTGGGTTAGAAGAAAGCTTTTTTTTTTTTGCACTTACATTAAGTTCGTTCTCGAGCAGTAATGCTGCATGCATCCAGTATAACCCCAAGGCTCTTCACTGAGCCAACAAGTGTTAACCGAATCCTTCGAAAATGGGGAAAACAAGGTCCTTCAGTAATCTGTCCTCCCAACCAGTGTCATTTCTGTGTTGTCTGGGTTCAGCTTTGAGCCATTCAATGTCAGTCACTGCACAGCGTTAATGAATACATGGAAGAAACAGGGGTTCTTGCAATTTCAGCTTTTGGGATGCTATGAAGATTGGATAGGCAACAAGCATCTTTGCCAGATTCTAGCTATCTCTGAAACATCGAACTTCTGTATCCACTGACTCCCATCTGCACTAAAATATTCCATTCATCAGACATCTTAAAGACAAACATTACTCCTGGAACCATGAAGGTTAACAGGGTGTCAAGATGACATTCAGGCAGGAAAGCAGGAACAGTCTCAAGTGAGTACTAGTGTTAAGCAAAGATGCAAATATTGACCTTAACTTGGATTCAAAACACTGGTTGGGGTTCCATACTTTGTGGTTTGTGTGCCTTACCTTTCAGAATCCTTGGTTGCTATCCTACAGTGTTAATCCTTGCCAGTGTTTAAGAGCAGCAGACTTTAATCTGGAGAACTGGGTTTGATTCTCCACTCTTCTACATGATGTCCTTGGCCCAGTCATAGCTGCCTCAGAACTCTTTCAGCCACACTGACCTCACAAGGTGCCTGTTGTGGGGAAAAGAAGGGAAGGAGATTGTAAGACTAGGATGCAGAAAAGCTGAGTGTAAAACCTGGCTCCTCCTCCACATTAATGGTATATGCTCTCCTAGAGCCAGTTTGGTTTTGTGATTAAGAGAGGCGGACTCTAATCTGGAGAGATGAGTTTGATTCCCCTCCATATGCAGCCAGCTGGGCTAGTCACAGAGCTGTTCTCACAAAGCAGTTCTATCAAAACTCTCTCAGCCCCACCTACCTCTGTTGTGGGGAGAGGAGGGGTAGGTAATTGTGAACTGCTTTGAGACTCCTTCAGGTAGTGAAAAGCAGGGTATAAAAACCAACTCCTCTTCTTTTGGAAGTTTAAAAAAACATGGTGAATGAAAAATGTGCTCTGTGAGAGATCACTGACTCCAGACAATTAAATAGTATCAGAGGACCCAGATACTCTGAAATACCAGAGTGGAAATACCCAACAGGAACCCATTCTCCAATCTGAAAAATGCTGATTTTTTTCAGGTGTGCATCTCTAGCACAGAATTATACCTAAGCCACCAGTTTCCTAGAAAAGGAAAAGGGTGGGGGAAGGGAGGTTACTTCCTTAAACCAGCTATTTTGGTGTGGATGCTGACTTTAAACAAAGGGGCCACATTTGCACAGACATATCTGGAGTATATGTACAGTGGCTAGAAATAACACAGCTCATTGTTCTTTTCTCCACTCTGCTACAATAAAAATCCTTGTGCTACAACACTATTAGAACTGCTTTTAGAATCATAGAGTTGGAAGGGACCTCCTGGATCATCTAGTACAACCCAATGCCCAATGTAGGACACTCACATCGAGGTGACATCGACTTCCAATCATGGGGAAGAGAATTTCAGCAATCAGTTCCTGTTCAGGGAACATCAACCATACACCTTTGCCTATCAGAAGAAATTAGCTTAATGAGGGATAGTCTTTTAGCGGCTATTGCATTATCATTTGGGACACATTTTGTAGCTAAGGAATGGGATGCAGAAAACTTTTGGGATTCATCTATTTAACTATAGAGTTACAATATTTACAATTACTGAGTTCTCTTTGAGATATGCTGGTTAATTATCCTTTTAGTACAATTTAGGTGTTAATAATTTTAATTGCACATGAAAATCTTCTTCACAAGTCCCACCAGATCTAATTGGTACATAGTGTCTCTGCTGTTCATTAAAATGAAATAATATAAAGACAATATTGCAAAGACTTCTGGGTATGATAAAGAAGCACTTATACAGCAGTCATTCAGAGCTACTGTCCTTCTGCTAGCACTAACTTGCATTGAAGCTGACAGCCTATTACAGAATTTATCATTTAAGGTTAGCGATGTTTAAACTTGTCCGTAAAACAATCTATACTAAGAAAAGAGTTGCTTTAGTTAGAGAACAGCCCTCCATATTTCTGAGTAATGTGAATGATAAATGAGTCTTTCAGTATAGATAGGGAGGGGCCATAGCTCAGTGGAGGAGCATTTGCTTGGCATGCAGAAGGTTCCAGGTTCAATCCTCAGGATCTCCAGTTAAAAGAACCAGGGAGTAACTGGTGTGAAAGATAAGCTGACCATCTGTCCTGCCTTTGGTGGGACTGTCCCACTTTTGGGGTATTTGCCCCATGTCCCGCGGAGTTTCCCGCCTGTCCCGTGGTGTTCTCATATTTTAAATTAAAAAACCAATTTTTAAAATTTAATTATGTTTTTTGCAGGCCCCGGGCTCTGTGGCGGGGCTTCCTAGCCAGGTCTGCTGCCGCCTGCTCAGGCAGCTTTCCTGCCTCCAGACCTTGCTGCCTCCTGGGCCGCTGCCTCCCTAAGGCCAGTTGGGGAGGGAATGAGGGAGGGGGGAGGCCTGCCTGCCGCCACCACCCTTCTAAGGGCTGGGGAGGGGGGAAGGGAGGGCCCGCCAGCGGCGCATCCCGCCTTGTGACTACATATTTCTGGTCACCTTAGTGAAAGAACTTCATGAGATCCTCGAGAGCTACTGCCAGTCTGAATAGACAATACTTATCTTGATAGACTGATGGCCTGATTCAGTATTTAGTTTCATGTGTATGGGCTCTACTTCCCTAGTTTCCAGCTTTACTTCTCTATTTCAGGCTCTCCTGCTTCATCCAATCTGACATTATTACTCTATATTATCAGTGGTAAAATGTAGTTCAGTTTATCCCGAATGAGTAGCACTCACTTTGATCAAAGGAAGTTACCTGGGGCATTAAGAATGCAATCCTAAACAGAGTTATGCCTATTGAACTTAGTGAATCACTAAGGTTCCATTCTTCAGATATTTGTGGAATTGACTCGGACTATTTGGGCCACCAGTGACTGCAGTACTATGCAAGACATATACAAACAAACAAACAAGATCATTACCCAAGTTAAGACAAGAATTCCCTGTCAGGGGTCTGTGGACCCCCAGAGGTCTGCAGCCTTTCCTCTCCTGCCTTAATGGACTTGGCCACAAGCTAGAGGACTGGCCATTTCCATCTCCCCCTTCCCCTGTCCCAAGCATGAATGTGTTTTCTCATGGTTTCTGTGCTGAGGAGAGGACAGACACTGCACACCTACTTTTGCCTTAAACCAACTCCTGTCTCTCCTCTTCCCTCAGCCCTCCTTGAGACTGCCTGTTAATGTGGGTGATGATGTCACTTCTGGTGACATGTCACTTCCGAGGGGATGGCAGGGAGGTGTGACTAGCTGACATCACTTACAGGGCTCCTTGTTGCATGAAAAATTGTTCCACAGGCTTCCATGGTCGCTCTTTGGGTGAGGCAAGGCCTTAAGATCAGCTGGGCCTCTCCATGCAATCAGACCCCTACACTAATACCTGTGCATTGCTTGTGGAATGGCTGTGGGAAGGGGGTGCGACAACTGTTTTATACCAACATTGTTGCTGCTGTTGGGGTTTATGGGAGTTTATTTTATTTTATCTTATAACCTGCCACAAGTCTTTTCTGAGGAGTGGTGGTATAGAAGAAAAATAAATAAATAAACAAACAAATAAATGGGTTGAAAAAGGCTAAGATAATCTCTCACTGCAAAATAGTTATTATTTAAAGAAGATTTAGAGTGAGAATTACGTAAGGTACACTGTATATTGGGGTTTAATTCTAAGAAAACAGATATAGGATTATAGTGTCAAAGTAGGAGAGAAAGGCAGTTGTGTGACAGCAACAAAATCTGGGCCATTTCTGCATGGAGCAGTAAACCACGAGTCGCTTCCTACTTACAAATGCAGGATGGTAAATCTCAAATTTGCAGCCCTCTTCACGGGGAGACTCCTCTCGCGTTTTCCCTCTGCCCTGTTGCAGCTTTTTGCCTCTTGACAATGCTGCAAAGAAAAGCAACACAAACTTCTCCCTCCATTCCTTGGCTTGTCAATCACAGAAATCCGCCAATCACATCACAGCAGTTCTCTCATGGACTGAAACTCTCTTCCCCCCCCCCTTGGAAATTACTTTTTTTCAAAAAAGGCACTTCCATGTTGCTATGTGGTAATGCCACAACACAGATGCATTTTTAATAGAAATCAACACTGCCCCATTGCTATGGAGAAATGCCAGCTCGATAAAACATCCCCTGCCTTTTTAAAAATTCATGTTTTTTTCCAGTTTATTTCTGTCTGGGTGAATTTCTGACACCCTGAATGTGATAAGACATTTTGTGGTAATGGTTGCCTTTAAAGCAAGGTGCTCTGATCCCTGCATGATTGGGAAAAGGCAACCCAATCACTTGCCCCTCCTTTCCCAGATTTCCCACCTCCAGAAAATCCAAATGGGGCTGTTTTTGCCTTCCCCAGTTATGAGAAGGCTGAACAGGTAAATGAAGCCCAAAAATACATTTTGTGTAAATGGTTGGCTTAAAAGCTCAGATCCCTATATGATCAGGAAAAGGCAGCTCAATCACCCCCTCCCTTTCCCAACTCATTCTCCACCTCCAGGAAACAGAAAAGGGTTGTGTTTTGCCTGTCTGATTCCCAAAAGACAGTGGACACTTTAAAGAAGATTTTATTTCACCTTTGATAATGTAGGTTTGTGGTTCCACTGCAACATGGACCACGCCATTAAAAAAAAAAAAAGTCGGATCAGGAAATGGAGAGGGGAGGGCAGGTGTAAGGGCAGGACAAAGCTGGCCAGACTATCATATGTTTCCCCCTCCCTACGGATAAGACCGGTTGCTTACCGGTTCATGTGATTTAGGAGAGTGAATCCAGTTTTCTGGATTCTGAAATCACGAGTTAAAAATGGCCAAATTGCAACCTGGCTACTGGACAGCCTCAGGATGGTGGTGACATCATGTGGAGGGGACTCAGTATTCTGCCAACATGCAAAAGCTGCCCAGGAACATTTTCCTCGTGCTGAAATGGCCCTGGATTTTAGTCCTCTCTTCCATTCCTTGCTTTTTGTTTGCTTTTCCTACATATACTGTACTATCTAATCTCCAGATCTGCAAAACATCTGTTTTTTCGGTTCCCCCTTTTTCTTGCCAATAGTGTCTTCCCACACATTTTGGGAAGCCTGCTTTCTAATATGGTCCACATTCACTTTAGGGGAACCTGATGTAAGGACAAAGCTTTCCCATCCCCCTTAAAAGGAGCTGCTGTTTTCAGTTTTACACTTAATGGAAGGAATGGTACACACCCCAACTAGTAAACAAACATGCTTGAGCACCTTTCAGTTTGGCTTGTGTTGTGATCCTGTACTGCAGGCACAGGAGCTGAATGTTCATGAGGCACATAGACTCAGGTATGTATACCTCAAATCTGGCCATACGGTAATTATTGAATCCGCACATGCAAATAAAAATATTAACACTCCCTCCTGCTCCCATGTTCTGTTGTCAGATGCTGGTCTAAGGCATTACTAAGATAACAAAGAAAGGGGAAAAATTTGGAGTAAAAACTTTGATTTTATTGGTGATCTCACTTTCTCTCATATTTCGTCTCTGTAATGTTTTAATGGCTTCCAAACTGGAGCTAAAGCAATTTGTTCATGCATCTTCTCGAGCCAGCTCATGGGAATCGTAGTTTGTAGTTTCTGCAAACCAGTGGCTTTTAGTGGCTGCTGTGTTTTGTTTGGAGAAAGAACTAAATTATTTCACAGAAAATTGGTTGAGTGTTCATCATTACAATTGTCCATCTCATTGGTTCTCTCTACATATTTTGGTGTAGTGGTTAGGAGTGTGGACTTCTAATCTGGCGAACCGGGTTTGAATCTGCGCTTCCCCACATGCAGCCAGCTGGGTGACCTTGGGCTCACCATGGCACTGATAAAACTGTTCTGACCGAGCAGTGATACCAAGGCTCTCTCAGCCTCACCCACCACATAGGATGTGGGGAGAGGAAAGGGAAGGCGAATGTAAGCCGCTTTGAGCCTCCTTTGGGTAGAGAAAAGCAGCATATAAGAACCAACTCTTCTTCTTCTCCTCCTCCTCCTTTGTCCTACAATGCCTTTTTCTCCTCCATATCCAGTTACATCACTACCCTATCAATTAGGCGCAAAGCCTCGGCTGTATCTTTGCTTCCATCTCCTGTTTGGATTCCATAGTCAGGGAAATCATCTCTCTTGTTCCAATCACTGTTATATCACCCTCTACTTTATATGTGAAGGGAGTAGACACATAAATGATGATCATGTCATAGCTTAGTTTGACCCCCTGAAAATATATCTTTACTGTGAAACGTAAATAGATATATAAAGATTTATTCCTCATAAAATTTTTCATAATTTGGCAGTGCTATGGCAAAAATGGTTGCTTTTAATGTTATTTGTTTAAACAACACATTGTTCTCTGCAAATATAAATTTATCCTGGTATGTCCATGCTGATTTCTTAAGTGCAATGCTTTCTTTTTGTTTACCAATTCCTGTGGAAATTCTTATATCAAAATTCAGCAAAGGGCAGCCATCATGCAAAAATAGTAACTTTAGGCTTCAAGCATCAATGTATTTGTGACAGACTGTAGCTTTTTATAAGCTTAGAAGTGCTGTACAAACAGCTGAAGTACTGTGAAGGGTTTATTTATCACAGAAACATAGAGCCTTGAGTGACAGGCTGTTCTAAGATATCTGGGTGTAGTCTGCACGGGGCATTTTACCCACTCCAAGCTCAAATAAATTCCTCTCATCTACACTGAATTCGATTTCCATTTTGATTTTGGGTGTTTTAAATTTTCCCTCTGCAACATGAATGATTGATCTGGAATGACCCTACCTTCCCCCCACGATATCTAGAAGTGGATATAAGCCATGATATTTGAAAAATTGGCATCAGGAGGTATGCAGTCTTCCCTGATTCGTCAGTGTGTCAGTTCAAAGACTTCCTGATTCCTGGTTGCAAGGCTTGTCTTAAAGTGACTGTGCTCCAGAATCCCTAAATTCTCTCAGCAGAGATTTGCCTCTTGGAATTATTTTCCCCTCCAGATCATGGGAGGTGATGGCACTGCTTTATTGTGCTCTGGTTCAGCCTCACTTGGAGTATTGTGTTCAGTTTTGAGCACC
Source organism: Paroedura picta (assembly GCF_049243985.1). Classification (NCBI taxonomy): domain Eukaryota; kingdom Metazoa; phylum Chordata; class Lepidosauria; order Squamata; family Gekkonidae; genus Paroedura; species Paroedura picta. The sequence continues at coordinate 36,149,578 of NC_135375.1, forward strand.
ACAGTTGAAGAGTGATGCAGACACACTGGAGGGTGTCCAGAGGAGGGCAACAAAGATGGTGAGGGGTTTGGAGATCAAGATGTATGAGGGAAGGTTGGGGGAGCTTGATCTGTTTAGCCTGGAGAGGAGACGACTGAGAGAGGATCTGATAGCCATCTTCAAGTATTTAAAAGGGTGCCATGTAGAGGATGGAGGAGAGCTGTTCTCTCTTGCCCTGAAGGGATGGACCAGATCCAATGGGATGAAATTAATTCAAAAGAAATTCCGTCTAAACATCTGGAAGAAGTTCCTGACTGTTAGAGCGGTTTCTCAGTGGAACAGGCTTCCTCAGGAGGTGGTAGGTTCTTCATCTTTGGAAATTTTTAAACAGAGGCCTGGTAACCATCTGATGGAAAGGCTGATTCTGTGAAGTTAAAAGGTGATCCTGACCGTCCCATCAGGCTTCTGGGCTGAGCCAGCAGTAAAATATCATACTGACACAAGTTGGGGCAGCCAAAGTTCTTCAGGAAAGAAAAACTGAGGGAAAATCTTGCCAAATATTAAAAATACATATAAGAAAGCAAGAATTATGAAATTTGCTTTACATAGAAGATTGTAGAGATTTGTGGCCACTGCCTAGAGAGGGCAGAGTTTGCAGAAATGAAGGATCTGAGCAGAGATATGGTCTAAATGAGCAGAGATATGGTTTCCATTTCTTCCAGGGAAAATGATATCTGTATTTTAGAGATCATTTGTTATTCCACAAACCTTTTTGTTGGCAACCATGAAAATAATAACATGCATGTTGGTGCACCTCTAGCTGAAAATGACCCTAGTTTTGCACCCGTTAAATATAGCGGAATCCTTAACTCAGGTAGTCGTTATATTCCGGCCACTCTACATGACATCGCCGACATCCAGTGTCCAGGCAGCAAATGGCTGGCTACAAGTTGGGAAATGGCATAAAGTGAATTCCCCAACCTAAAAACCCGCAGCTAGAGGAGAGCAACCAGCAGGCCACCAACAAAAGAAATATGTGGTGAAGAAGCACTACCTCTGCCTCCAATGTTCTGCCCTCACACCCACCTCCCTCTTCCTTCTTTGGGGGATGGTATTATTTTTTTAAGTGAACTACCTGGAGCAACGAATAGATGTACAATTATGTAGGCAAAGCCAAAAATTATTCCCCTCCAAAAAAAATTGTCACACGAAGCACGCCTCTGTAAAGTCCCCCCTCCAAAATCAGGAATGAGATTATTTTTTATGTATCAAGACTTGTGATTCCATAAGGGGTGGCTATAAAAAAGCAATATGCATCTGTGATGAGATGCATAGACGTTTCAACAGGGAAGTATTGAATTAAAAAAAATAGCGGGCATAGCAGGCCCTTTAAAACATTGAGAAAGGGGATTGGTTGCCAGGATTGATTGACAGACTGAAGAGAGTTGTGTGTAAAGCATGATGCTCTCTTCTGCCATTTACTTGTTTTGGATTGAATAAAAAATCCCAACACTAAAAGTGATATGAAGGCCTCGAGACCATGGTCTAAATAGAAGTTGAATGAATAGTTTATTGAATTACAATTTAACAAATGACTGGAATTATTATTTTTATTTTTTAATTTATTTATTACTACATGTTTCTCTTAATTGGAACCCTTTTAACATTCTTGCACCAATCCTTTGCTGTTGGTTTGGCTGAGAACATGTGACTGACACAAGTTCACCATGCAATCTTCCATGTCAGAGTAGGAATTTGAACCTAATTCTCCCATCATACATGTGCAGCTCCCCAATGGGGCGAATAGCACTTTGGGGGGTGTTTCAGGTTGACAAACTGACATGGAAAGTTGAATCTTTGTATTGTAGTCCCTGTCTGATCTGGGGCCACACATATGTGTGAATGAATTCATCAGCAGTATGGCATGCACCTGTTATGAAATTTAAGTAGGGGATCCCAGGGGACTCCTTTAAAAAACCCTGTCATCTAGATTATACCTTAGAATCTAAGGCTTAGATATCAGAATTGTTTCTAGAAGTTGTACTAAAGGTTTTAATATATGCTAGAAGTAAGCCTTTTGAGTATCATAGTAAAGGATACTTTCTCTTAAAATTTTAATACAAAAATTATTTACCAGCTGTCAGAAGTTTGGGAAACACTATTATGCCAAACCATTGTTGTCTTATCTATTCCTGCAGATTTTGCTGGATTTAAAACTTCATTCTGTGTATGAGGCCTTCTGGTTGATAACATTTTAATTTTCTTGCTATCAGATATGTCACTGTGTTTTCTCACAGAGAAATTTAGTTAATGACTGTTTCTCAGTATTGTAAGATACTACAAAACAGACAATAATAAACAGAAGAGGAAAATCCTTTTTTATCTATTGCTCACACAGAATATCAGGTATTTGCTCTTTTGCTGCTTGTCTATTATCTACAGCATGCTTGAATACTTTCCACATTGTTCTCATAACTCTACAGCCTACATAGTTTTGTTACATAAAATTATGTCCTTAACAGTCCTAAAGCTAATTTATTTCCTATATATTTGTATGTTTTTTCTTCATGCTCAAAATGTTTTTTTGTAGAACAAAAACAGTAAATATATATAGCTGAGCTGTCTATGTTTTTTGGCCATGAAGTCCTCTAAGTAGTTTAAAGTAATTTAAAAAAAAATACACTATCTGCTCCTCTTTTATACTCAGCATTTGTGCATGTTGCTGAGTTAATATTTAGTCCCTCCACCCAGGATGGGTGCGAATTCTTTAATATCCTGAGCGCAAAGCAAGGTGGAGTTTCCCTTCTGATAGTAGTACAGTTAGGGGCTCTCCAGCCCCTCTTCCAGGATAAGAAGTTGTCCTGATAGCCAAGGATTTAAATCCATTTACTTGAAATGAATAGGATGCAGATGTAACTTTTCATTATAATTAATTGCCTGGGTTGTGCCCTAAATTCTTAATACTGCAAACATGAAATTAGACTATACTGTTGTACTTGTGGAATTGTGGCATGACTGGATGATGGAATTTCTTGGAAGGTATAGAATAATTATTATGATTATGCACGACATAGATATTAGAATGACTCACAATTCTTATTCATATATGAATTCTTATATGTTTGTATACGTTTCTTATACGTTTGTGGCCCACTATTGAAATTGTTAGTGTTTGCTTACAAATGCGATTTCTTGCATGGATATTAGCCTGGATACAATTGTTTGCATATGAGCCTTATTGTTTTGTTAAGATGAAGTCCAAGTATTACAGTTGTGCTCTCACTTTCAACAGAATTGAGAGCAACCTTTTTACTGACATTTAGCTATTTAGAGAATTTATATGCCACTACTTCAGATAACCACTTGTTATCCAAAGAGATTTGAATATATCCTATCTTGTGCATCTTCAATAGGCAATACAGATATTTTTTTCTCAGAAAAGACCTTAATATCTCAGAAGGGATATTTTTATTATATATGGATTTTTATTCAGCTAAGTGATTTTATGATTTACCACATACTCTATGTGTTCACTTACATATGACAAGTGTGTACACTAACGTGACCAGAAATCCGGGGCCACAAGATGGGACGCACCACCATGATGGCAGCAGAAGGTGCAGGCGACCTTAGTGTACACAAATATTTTGCTATATGTACATGTGCTGGGATAACTTAATTGATGGCAGCATGTACACTGAAGAGTTATTTACGCCAGGAATTTGTCGCATGTGAATTGCACCCCTGATAAACTAGTGTGTAGAAGTATAAAGTATTATTCAGACCGTTTCTGCACTAAGAGGTAAAACGCATGTGGCCTCCTGCTTGCAAACTCGGGATGGTAAACTTTCCATTTGCAGCAGTCCATATGGAAGACCCCTCCTGCATTTCCCCCCTACCCTGTTGCGGCTTTTTTCTCCCACACCTTTGCATTGTTTTGGAGAAAGGCCAGAATGATACAGCATTCCCCCCCCCTCCTTTGAGATTCACGGTGTTTTGGACTATGTCTGGGTAGATTTGTGAGGCACTGTAAATGGTAACTGGACTACAAAGACTTATTGTTTGTGAACAGTGGGGTTATACACCAAGTGCATAGACACCTGAAGATTGGGAGAAGGTTGCTTGATCACCCCCCCTCCTTTTCCAGTTCATTTTCCACCTCCAGAAAACACAAACGGGACTGTGTTTTCCCTGCCTGATTTGTGAGAGGCGGGCCATGGTAACTGGAGCCTAAAGAGTAATTTTGAGTAAACAGTAGGCTTTAAAACAAGGAGCATGCACGCCTGGATGATTGGGAGAAGGCTGCTTCATCACACACACCCTCTTTCCCCATTCATTCCCCACCTCCACCTGTGTTTTGCCTGGCTGATCCCAAAAAAGACCATGGACACTTTAAAGAAGATCATATTTTATCTTTTACAATGTAGCTTTGCAGTTCTGCAGCAACATGAACCGTACCATTAAAAAAAAAATACTCAGAGCAGGAAATGGAGAGGGGTTGGCGAGGGCAGGACAACTCTACAGAGACTTTCACATGTTTCCCCCTCCATACAGGGTTGCCTCTGGTTGCTCAACAATGGGATGCGACATAAAAAGTGGCAAGTGCATTTTTTGCGATTTCCCTCATCCTGAGGCAAATCTGGGCAAAACGCGAACCAGTTTCTGGACAGCCTTGAATGCAGGTGATGTCATGTGAAGGGGGCTCTAAAACCATCCAGCAACCACAGGCTGCCCAGGGGGAGATTCCTCACGAAGAAATGGTTTAAGTTAGCAGTCCCCAACCTTTCTCAGGTCAGGGACAGCCTCCGGGGTGAGGGGAGAGCCGACGGCCCAGGTGCTGCGAAAACGCGCACATGCAGTTGCCACGCATGCGCATCTTCGCCACCAGGTGGCGCTAACGCGCATGCACCCAGTTGCATGCCTATTCCCTTCCTTCTCGCTGCGGGCGGGGGGAGACAGGCGTGGCTGCCGGCGGCCTGGTACCGTGGCCTTTGCGGTCCCCGGTCTAAGTTACAGAAATATTATAGACAGAAGATTACAGAAATATTAGGAGATTAGTCATTAGGTCAGCAGTTCATATCAATTAAATATTTTGTCTGAACTTATATGTTTGTTTTAATTTAATAGTGTTTAGTGATATAAAACATTTGTAGTTAATTTTCTTTTGTATATTGATATATACAACTCTATTTCCTTTATGATTTACAGACATATTTTACTGTCCTCTTTGGCCATGAAGGGCAGAAGCCACTTGAGCTCCGTTGTGAGGAAGAAGTCGATGGAGATGAATGGGTAGAGGCTATTCACCAAGCTAGGTATGAAATCCTCAATGATTATCATTGTCCTTGAACAAAGTTTGAGTCCAATGGTACTTTAAGACCCAACTGTATACACACAAAAGCTTATCACTTTGTTCAAAGACTGATCAGTCAGACCACCACAGCTGATCTGTACTTAGTTATACTGAGCAAAAATATTCTTCCTATCCTTGTCCTTAGTTTGGCCTCAGTCTACGGAGTGTGGGGCTTACTGTAGTAATGAAGCAGTAACATCACTGCTATCATCTATGTTTGTGTGTGTGAGAGAGAGAAAGCTCTAATCAAACAGCCTTCAGCTCGATAATCAAGCAGCCTTCATTCTGACTCCAAAACTCTTTCCCTCTGACTTTTTAATATTGTAAGCACATCAAAGTCTGACACATCTTCTGTCCAGCTCCTTCCTCCTGTTCCCAGTCATATCTGGGATCTACTGCTGATGTTAGCATGATGGTCATCTGTTTGGAGTTTGAGCTGTAGGTTATCATCTGCTGGCTCTCTCCTGATATAGGTCGCAGTCCTAAGACCACACTGAATAAAATGGGGTTCACTTCTGAATAGACCTGCTTAGCATTGCTCCCATATTCTACCAGGTGGTTGTTACCCATGGATTTGCTACACAAACATTAACTGGTTTCTAGGTTCTGTACTCTACATATATCAGATGCAGCTTGGTATAGTGATTAAGAGAAAGAGCTTCTAATCTGACAAGCCGGGTTTGATTCGCCGCACCTCTACAAGCAGCCAGCTGGGTGACCTTGGGGCTAGTCACAGTTTTTGTTCTCATAAAGAAGTCCTGCCAGAGCTCTCTCCATCCACCTACCTCACAGGCTGTCTTTTATTGGGAGAGGAGGGAAAGGCGATTGTAATCTGCTTTGAGACTCCTTTAGGTGGTGAAGAGTATAAAAAAACACTTCTTCTATGGTGTGATTCTTATTCAAACGGTTTGCAACCCCAGAAGTATGAACAGGTCTTAGGAGAAACCTGAATTGAGTTAATTGATGGCAGAAACAAATGAATATGCAAGGTCAGGAGGAGGCTTCCTGCTTTTAGTGGAGTATCCAGATTTGTGAACATAGTAAAAATACTGCTGGATCAGACCAGTGGCCCATCTAGTCCAGCATCCTGTTTCACAGGGTGTTTCCGCACACAAGAAATGTAGCCGTACAGCCTCCAAATGTAGGCGGCATATTCTGGACCCTAGGCATGATGTCGCTTATATCCAGAGGCTGCCCAGCACCTGGCTTGAGATTTTCCCTTTTTTAACGTGTGATTTTGGGAATCAAGAAAAGTGGATTCACCACCCTAAAATGCGTAAGCCACTGGCAAACAACCAGCAGGCAACCAGCTGAAAGAACTATGGAGGGTGAAACACTTGACTGTCTGCTCAGCTTTGTCCTCCCTCCCCCCTCCATTTCCTGCCCAGTGAGGAAGGCATATTCCCCCATCAGTTCAATCACCGCGGCGTGGAGGCTGTGCAGGCGGAGTGGAGGTTGCGTGGCCAGCGTGCAGATGGTGTGCCTGTATGGCCCCTTCCTACTCTATGATTTTGTGATTCTATGTAGGTGACGTGGAGGCAGCGCCCCACTTAAGAAGTGCATGGGGAGGGAGAGGGAGGGGAGGAGTCCTGGGTGATTGTGGAATGGAATGGAATGGTTGAGCAGCATGCTGGCAGTGGGGTGGAGGGGTGGAAGAGAGGAGGGGATGGAGGTCTGAGCACTGAAAAGGAAGGGACGGAGGCAGTTAGTTAAAAATCACTAAAGAGAGAATGGTTTTTGTACTGACAGGGGAAGTAATCTATCTCCCTCACTGTGCCTCCTGCTGGCTGGCCATGTTTTTTTGGGAGGGAGCTTTAACCAATGTGGTAGCGCGTTTACATAGGACCGAATATGCATTGCCACATGTAAGTTTCAATTTTTTTTTAAAAAAGGGCTAGACCAACAAACCACCGATTGGTTGGCCCCATTGACTGACAGGCCAAGGAGTGGAGAGTGAAAGAGCACGTTGCCTTGTCCTTTGCTTTTTGCACAGCATGTGAGAAGCATGAGATGATGCAGCAGGAAGGCTTTAAATTGTGGAGGGGAGAAATAGCATGATTTAATCACACTCTTGCAGGTAGGAGGCATCTCACTATTTTGACCTCTGTGTGAAATGCCCACTGCATCCAGCTACATCAGGCAGTTCCTCAATGGTTTTAAGGACCATATAGTAATTTATTGTCATATATTTTCCGACAGGAGAGCGATGCAAGTCTTGCTTAGCAGTTATAGTTCTTTATAGTGGTGTTTGTTTCTTTGAATACATTATCATGTAGCAAGTTCAAGGTCACTGTATTGTTGCTTGAGTCTCCCACTGCCTTTGTGGAAACACTACAGCAATACAGTCATGTGAGAACCACTATTGACATGGTAACTGTAAAGTAGTTTTATTTTTCTCAAGGATGCAATGTAAATTGAAGCGGGAGATAGTGTTAGTACTTTCATGGACATTTATTATTGATTTTATATATTTAAAACACATTGATTATAATAAAATCCAGCATTGTATAAGAAATAACAAGCCATCTTCACCATGATCTTTAATTAGGAGAAAATGACTTTAAAGGCTCTCTTCAGTTAGTTCCGATCTAAGATTAAACAAAATTAATAGCTATTCGGTCTTCTCCCCCCACACACACACATACATGCACTTGGAAGATGGATTCAATTGTATTGTGATGAATATTATATTTAGGAGTTTTATATTAAATTAATAGAAATTGCTTTGTGTTTTGAAGTTTGGCACTCATTTATTTCAAACATTAAAAATATTGATATAGAAATCAAGAAAATAATTTAGAACTGTGGGAATAGCCAATTTAATTAAATTTTTTTACTTGATATTGATTTTTCCTTACCAGAGCTGTTTCTATCAGGCAAGCTAAATGGACAAAAATGAAGAAATCTACAAGTTGTAAAACAAGCTGTATGGAAATTTACACAAGATGACAAGTAAAACAATACTGGTTTCACTAAGTCACTCATATGTCCAAACGGCAGTAATACTTAAAATGCATTTGTTGAAGAAATGTCCAAGTGGTCAAGATCAATCATCTTTCTTAAAACCCCGACTAGTGTCTATAGAAAAAGACATCTTACTGCTCTCTACAAGATGGATCCCTTGTACACATATAAGAAGATATTCGTTGGCAAATTGTGGTTGTCCTTCCTGACAAAGTTGGCCCAAGGTGGCTTACAAAAGATAAAAAAATAAAATACAACAATTTCCATAAAAACCCATCAATTAATCTTGAATAAAATAATAGTACAATCTAAAACTCCATCAGATGGCGGAAACAGCATTCCTAGATCACCTACCCCAACTACATCTGTACTCTGGCACAGCCAGGTGGATCTCACACAGCGCCTTCCACTAGGCGGGACCTCCAGTTCATAACTTCCGGGACAGCTTTACCTTCCTAGCCGCAGCCAAAAGCCTGGCAGAAGAGCTCCGGCTTACAGACCCTGCAGAACGTTGATAGTTCCGTCATGGCCCACAGCTCTCCTGGGAACTCATTCCACCAGACTGGGCCAGGGCCGAGAAGGCCCTTGCCTTGGTCAAGGGTAGCCGAATGTCCTGAAGATTCAGGACAACTAACAGATTCATACCTGCAGAGTGAAGTGTTCTGCAGGGAGCATAAGCAGAACTTGGTTGGACTTGGTAACGAAGTATGATTTTTCTAATTAGCCAACTGTAATATCATATCCCACCAAAGGATACAGAAAAACAAGGCTTTTATGTGTGGGGGAGGAGAGCAGGAGAGGTACTCTCAAGAGAAAGGTGGCTGGCTGGGAGGCAGATTCCAAAGGGATGCTGGGAAAATATCCACTAGCCTGGAAAGGCCACAGTAATACCAGGCAGAACTTGATGCCAGAGCAGCTCATGATTGAATATACTTATGAAGAAGAAGAAGAAGAAGAAGAAGAAGAAGAGTTGGTTCTTATATGCCGCTTTTCCCTACCCGAAGGAGGCTCAAAGCGGCTTACAGTCGCCTTCCCATTCCTCCCCCCACAACAGACACCCTGTGAGGTGGGTGAGGCTGAGAGAGCACTGATATCACTGCCCGGTCAGAACAGTTTTATCAGTGCCGTGGTGAGCCCAAGGTCACCCAGCTGGTTGCATGTGGGGGAGCGCAGAATCGAACCTGGCATGCCAGATTACAAGTCCGCACTCCTAACCACTACACCAAACTGGCTCTCTGATATTATAAATCTTCCTTAGTCACTGTAATTAGACCGTATGCAAGGAGCTATAGAAGTCAAAAGCCACTTAAAATGGTGGTGACGTGTAATGAAAACTTTGAGAGGTATACATTTTAAAAAAAATGAGAAATCTGACCTTAGCATATGCACTCTCAATTACTGAATTCTTTAGTTACACTTGTCCTTGATAATGCATAGTAAATAAATGTTTATGAACATGGATTTAATATTTCTTCTTCAGATTAAATACAGTCTCAGTTTGCATAGGTTGGTACTGATGTATTTGCTAACTGAAATATTTTTTCTGTTTATAGCTACTCAGATATTCTGATTGAGAGGGAGGTATTAATGCAGAAATATATTCATCTAGTTCAGATTGTTGAGACTGAAAAGATTTCAGCTAATCAGCTAAGACATCAGCTAGAAGATCAAGACACAGAAATTGAAAGGCTTAAATCAGAGGTATGTTCCAAGACAATTTGCAGTTATTTTATTGCTTAATTTCTTTTCTGTGCTGTCAGAAATGAGTTGTTTTTTAAAAGATATTTAATAAATAAATCAAAATTCTCATTAATTACAGTGAAACTAGACCAACCCTTGTAACAAAGGACATATATTATTGCCTAGTGATTATTCTGGCTTTAATTATTGAATAAAAGCTGTTTACTCCTAGGGGCTTTTTGCACGCCTTCAAAATAGCACAATGGTTGCCAATTGAAAATGCTACTGATTTGCTGTTTTGCACAACGTCGTCGACAATCTGCCACACACCTGAAACCAATATGCAAAAAGCGCTTCCTTGTAGCGCTTTCAGGGAAATCCCCAAAAGTGGATTCACCCTCCGGAAAGCGATACACTCCTGCAACCAATCTGCAACACTAGCGAAAAAGACCTGTGCGTTAACATTGTTGTGGTTTCTACAAAGTCCCTCCCCCTGGCTCTCTTCTCTGATCTTCCGGCAAAGCGATCGCCATTTTTTTTTCTCCGAGCGAGCGGGGATAAACGCACCAGCGAGCCTCTTTCAGTTTAGAGGCTTCCCCGGCTTCAGTCCCTCCCCTTCAGTCACTAAGCACACTTCAGTCACTAAGCACACTACTAAGCAGTCACTTTATTTTTTACACATTCATTCAGCCGAAAATCGGGCCCGTGAGAGGGGGGGGGGTTTCACTCGGAGGGAGCATGGCAACGATCAAACGACAGCTCAAACACACCAGGCAGCTGGATGGGTCTCTCCGTTGCAACGAATTAACACAGATTCGTTGCAATGGGTCTGTTTTTTTTTTTTAAACCTTTCTTAAAGGGAAAGGGGCTGTTTGGGAGCATGCTAACGGCTGCCCATTGGCTGCTTGACGGCCAGGGGCGGGACGAGCTCGGCAATAGCGCTTCCTTTCTAGCGATTTCTGCCGAGACCGGAAGCCTGTGGGAAACGCTACGAAACGCAACTGGATTCCACTACAAAGGCAGGTATGCATAACGACGAATTCCACTATTTTGAATGCCGATTTTTCATTCAGTGACCAATTTGCTACAAAGATCCCGGTGCGTAAAGCCCCCTAGTCTTTCTTATTCTTTAAGAATTATTGTAGGGTGTAGGAATATGTCCTAATTTATATTTGTGATTTCTGTGGAGTCCCATGTTAGAATTGCACATATACAGGAAAGCTGTGGAGACAAAAGTTCTAAAGCTTTTCTTTGCTTTCTGTGGTATGAGGAGCACTCCCTACCCTCTGCTGGGTATAAGCCCTTTCCTGCTGAAACCAGCACATGTCCAAGGAGGGGTAGTGAACACTCTCTCGGTTCTTTCTTTGCTGTTTTGGAAGACTAATCATTGTTCACTTGGCTTTCTGTGCAGTTTGTTGAGGTTTTTTTCTAAAGTCTATCAACAGTTCCTTGGTACAGGTTATTGGAGCTTCTTTTCTCCCTCAGAATGGCCCTTTTCAAAAGTGATGAATCAAAAATCAAAATCAAATTGGCAAAAATATATACATTTCCAACCTATCAGCAACCAAAACAGGTATTCTTATCCCACTTTCTGTATCTTCATCAGTAATTGCCAAACAATATCTAAAATTAGTCAGTATTGTAATTAGTATCCAAATTACATAAATATATACAATCAATTATTCCAGCAAAATCAGATTCACCACCCAGCATACCAGAGTTGAATGTCTCAGTTATAACGCATCACTTAGGCAAAGCTCAAAAATAATTTAAACCAATAAAGCACTGCTGTGAGGGGGCAGTTTCCTCTCATGTACCCAATTCGCACTTCCTAAAGCTGTTATTTAAAACACACCCAAATTGCACAGTATTTACAAAATGAATGGCTGTGCTGGTTGTTTATCTACATTTGCAGGGTTGCAGTACTTATATCTGTCTGGATGACTGGCTCCTGGTTCTCCCATCTGCTACCACTTTGCTGCCTACATTACAGCACCTGAGTTTGTTCATAAATTGGAATAAATCCAAATTACAGCCTATCCAACCTATCCAATTTATAGGAGCAATTATCAACTCCTTGGTGGTTTATGCATTCTTCCCTGTAGATTGGGCACACCTTTGTAGATTGGGCATGCTTCCTGATTCATTATGCCAGTAAAAGTGTCTTGAGTCTTGCTGCCTGATTAGGTCTTTTTTCAAGTGCAGATTCCAATTCACCATGAACATTCAAAGGCTTTTAAGTGTTATGACCTCAACCACAACTATCCCACATTGTGCTCACTTAACCGTGAGACCTCTACAAGATACTTTTGACATATTTCAGTCCTTCCCACTATTCCCAGTGGAAATAGTTTTATGTGTTTTGAAATATTCTCAGATCTTGAGCTCTTATATGCACCTGTAGAATAGGTGAATTGAATACCTTACAGTGCAACTCCTCCTTTCACTATATTTAATGTTAACAAGGTAGTCCTCCATCCCCATTTGAAATTTCTCCCTGTTATTTTTCACTTTTCTGAAGATATTATTCTGGCAGACTTTTTTCCTGCACTTTCCTTACCAGAAAAGCACACACTACATATTTGGGCTGTTAGAACTACACATTTTGGCTATTAATTACATATCACTTTGTGGGTATAAAATTGAGATGTGAGTCAGCTGTTAATAAAGCTTATTTATTCATTTATAATTACATTTGTATCCCACTACTCCCACCGGGTGGCTCATGGCGGGTAACAATAATCCCCCATAACCCCCCAAACAATGATAAAATCTCATTAACACCCACTGTTGATGGCAACAAAACACCCCCTATCCTGCTCACAGATTACAAGAATAGCCTCCAGGAGAGCACCCCTAGGCGGCTGATAACCTGGCTGGCACAGGGAGGGGCCTAGAACTTACCCACCCTGGCCTCAAAGACTCTCCAGTTTAAAAGGCTCATCTCCCCCTCCAGGGCAAGTGGCCTTGTGATACTGCACAGAAGCCATAAAGATGAAAACAAGGTTGTACTGTAACTGCAATTCATCACCTGGTCTGCTGTGTAGGCACACATCTCTCCTTCCCCACTGTTGGCCCTCTTCTTTTGGCATCACATGATGCTTCACAGTGGTGAAAGGTAGAAATGAGTAAAGGAGTGTTCCCCATCTTTGATCACATGCTGTGCAGCTGAGGCGAGGATAGTGATCTATAGAAAGTGCTGGAAAGTCTCTGCAGCTGGCCTGCTCATATGCTATCTCAATATATTCCTGGACAGAACACTTCTTGATCTACATATCACAGGTAAATGCAACCCTGATTTTATCTAGAGCTAGAATGCATAGCTTGTGTGCTCCCCCCCTGCAAAGTGCTTGGCAACTTCCCTATTTTTGTAGTCCAAAACAAACTAGTAGACTAATTATGACTCTAATGGCCATCAAATAGTATTTGGTTTGGTAGCTACAGAGCTGAAGACCTATTCTAGGATATTTCTCAGGGTCATTAGGGTATTGAGTTGGACACAAAGCTCCCTCTCCTTGAAGGCTTTATTGTAGTCCGTCTCTGCAGGGTCAAGTAGATTTGAAATTATAACTTACACTCCAGAGCTGAATGTTCTGAAACTTATGGAAACCCTTAACATTTTTGCTTTTGCCAGATTGTAGCTCTCAATAAGACGAAAGAACGAATGCGACCTTATCAAAATAACCAAGAAGAAGAAGATCCCGATATTAAAAAAATTAAAAAGGTAAATTCCCACAAATCCTGCTTAAATATAAGAAACTCATTTTCTCTATCCATATTTTAGTAATTTCTGTAACTATTTCTCAAGTCTGTGCCAATCTGTGGTTGACAGATAGGACATTTTTCTCCGAATTTGAAGCCCCCCCCCCAAAAAAAAAAGGTTGAAGAAAATTTGAAAACTGTAAAAAAAATTGCATGGGAGTTTAAATCCTCCTACAAACAAGAGTGTTACCTATGCATACCTTTGCTTTGGCACTTAGGAGATCCATTACTGAAGGAACCTGTAGGACCAAGAGGCAGCAGTGGCAGTCAATCTGGCAGTGATGTTGGGAGGAGGTGGGCCAATGACGAGGAAATTAGCATTAGATTATAGAGACGCACTTTAGGATATTAATCAAAACCCAAGCCATAAGTCAATAACTATTCCATTTTAAAAAAAAAATTACAGTTGGGTGTTGGGTACTGCGATGCCTTGTGGCTGCCGCCTCTAGTAGAATAAAAACTACATAAAAACTATACAGAACTAACTGCACATAAGACCAAATGCATTTTGACCCTACTGGGTTTTCTTCAGTGGTCAGAATTATAACAATACACTCTATGTACAAAGTCTGAACTAATTATAAAGTGTAGCTGAGTGGGATCTGTAGATTATGGCTCCAACCAAGATGTAATTTTTTAAAAACGTTTTGGAGACCACCTCCTATGGCATATGCCTAGGCTCACCACTCTTCGCTATCATATAATTCTGTGCTGAGAGTGTATCTCATGTGTGTTAGAAAAAAAAGCTGTGGCCAAAAAGTTAAAAAAAAACATATTGGTTGTTATTATTATTATTATTATTGTTATTATTATTATTATTATTATTATTATTATTATTTAATTTTTAGACCGCCCTTCTCCAAATAGGTCTCAGGGCGGTTTACAACATAAATAGTTAAAACACAATAAAATCCCCATAAAAACCCCAATTAACATCAACAAAAGTTACATATAACATATAGCGGCGGTGGTCACAATTCTGATCTTAGTTACCTGAGTTCCCCCCAAGTTCAGCCTGGTGGAGAGAATAATATTCAGAAGAGGGTGGCACCAATACAATAGATCTAACAATGATCTCGATGTTAGAGATCTCAATATTGGAGGGGATCCTCAGATGGATTTGTGGGAGAGCTGCCCTGGCCTCAACCATATGCCTGGCGGAAGAGCTCCGTTTTACAGGCCCTGCGGAAAGCTGGTAGATCTCGCAGGGCCCTTAGTTCTTCTGGGAGCTCATTCCACCAGGTTGGGCCCAGGACTGGCTAGAGCCACAATCTACAGATCCCACTCAGCTACACTTTATAATTAGTTCAGACTTTGTATATAGAGTGTATTGTTATAATTCTGACCACTGAAGAAGACCCAGTAGGGTCGAAACGCGTTTGGTCTTATGTGCAGTTACTTCTGTATAGTTTTTATGTAGTTTTTATTCTGTTTTTAAATTGTGCACCACAATAAATAATTACTGTTTTTATAATATTTTATTGTACAGCTCAACTTCTGAGTTCCCACTTGTAAAGGTTGGGTTGTGTTCCTTTTTTGGTTTAGAGCTTCCTCTAGTAGGTCTGGAAGACCATTCATTAGTGCATTGGGCAGGCAATACATCAGCCAGATGGCCAAGCTCTCAACTGAATCCCAGTCTAGGCCAACACATTCAATTTGTTGGAATTGTTGGTGAGAGAAATGCTGTGAAGGAGAAAGCGTCCTGGATCAAGATGGCCACCCCTCCCCTATGCCCTGAAGTCTGGGACTCATGAAGGACTGAGACGCACGTAGACAAAAAAATAATCCTTTACTGTCAGTCATATGTGAAGATTGTGTGGAAAATATCCAAGGTTTATTCTGTAACATTTGCATGCATTGCGGAAGCCATTAACTTTTTTCAATTGGTAGGTTCAGAGTTTTATGCGAGGTTGGCTGTGTAGAAGAAAATGGAAGACAATTGTACAAGATTACATTTGCTCTCCACATGCAGAAAGTATGCGGAAGCGAAACCAGATAGTTTTTAATATGGTGGAGGCTGAATCTGAGTATGTGCATCAGCTTTACATCCTTGTGAATTGTTTCCTGAGGCCATTAAGGATGGCTGCAAGTTCAAAGAAACCGCCAATTAGTCATGATGATGTCAGCAGTATATTCCTTAACAGGTAATTGATATATATTCTGGATCTCACTCCATTTTGATTCAGTAATGTTGACACCAGCATTTTAATTTGCTTCTTTTCTCACCTTCCTCTGTGCCTTCTTCACTGAGTAGTTCAGAAACGGATTTGTAAAAATTAAGTTGTGATTTAACTTGTAACATGTTTAATGTGTGTTCCTAACCTTTGGAGAAGTAAGCAAGAATAGATGAATGATGTAGCAGCTCTGTAGCAACACTTCTGCTTTCCCTAGAGCAGTGGTCCCCAACCTTTTTGAGGCTGGGGACTGGCGGTAGCAGGGAGGGCGATTGTACCAAAAGCTTTTATCATAGTTGATCATACAAATTTTATGTGTATCTAAAATGTTTTTCTGTCTTTATTTAGAAATTAAGAACATCTAAGTACTACTCAAAAACATGAACCCCTCAAATATTAAGAATGCCAACAGTATTATTGTTGAAGAGAAAAATTATTATACTTTATAGTGCAATTCGATGCAGAATTATACCATTGAAAGCCAATTGATTTAAGTGGGTTATTAAAAAGTGTGGGGTAACTTAGTTTAAGATTGCACTGTTATAGTCTAGGTCTGTTAGGACTGCACTCTCAAGTAAGCCCCACTACACCCAAAGGGACTTATGTATGAGTAAACATGGGCCTATTATGCATGTGCATTTTCTATCACTTTCAGCATCCATGTTTGTCAGGGATTTTTGTTTCTGCATTTGTTTTCCTCCCTTTAGTGCTTGCTTCCCTTGTTTGCTTTCCCCTCACATTTTCAGAGAGCACTATTGTGGTGACTTTTTAAAAAGTTCAAATCCAAGTCAAAGTGATTCTTAGAGCAATTGATTTCATTAGATTTCCCCTCTCCCATTTGCTCCCTCCTGATCCCTACTTCCCCACCCACATATTTCTGCCCACTAAGCCATCTTCTGCTATCACCCCTCCTTCATTGCTCTACAACCACCATTCTTTTTTCTTTAATTTGCCACACAAGACTAGTAATTCAATGCTAAATCAAGCATTTAAATCTCTAGCACCCATTTGCCATGGAAATTTAGATAGGACACCAGCATACTGGCCACCTCTCATAAATTCCCCCCCCCCCGGTGTTATCTGCTTCTCTTGGTCATCTGACTGTCCCTCTCTCCAAAGGCAAAAGCCTCCATAGGGAACCTTCCCTGGAAAAGTGGAGCAAGATTAGGAGCTTTTGCTGCTTGGATTGCCTTCTGACGGGTGTGTGTTTTCTTTAGAAAAGGTTGGGAACCTGGCTTCCCGTACCTTTTCTTTCTGTTCCCCAACACAACACATCACAAATTATGTTCCCATCCCAATTAAGAAAAGTGCTGTTTTTCTGTTAAAATTGCAGAATATATACACTGGAGAAAAAAAGAAGTGTTTATTTGGGAGTAATCTCAATTTAATGTCAATGGAACATACCTCTGAAAAAATATGCATAGGATCCAGATATTTCTAATCTGTGCAGTTAATATTTTGTTTTTGTTTTTTAATTTCCCCCCAGTGAAACCATAATGTTTCTTCATGAAATATTTCATCAAGGATTAAAAGCAAGAATAGCAAATTGGCCTACTTTAATTTTAGGTGAGTAAATATTGTATTTATACATAAAGATATAATGTTTGCTTTATTCATCATGCTTAGTTTTGTAAGGACATGTTGGTCCAGCACCCTTAGATAATAGAAAGGTTTTTTTAAATAAGCATCAAGCTGTATTTCCATGGAAATGTGAAAATTCCCTCTTGCCTGATTGCTAAATGAACCAACCTAAAGAATTATCTGTGCAGTCTCAGTTTTTAAAAACATCCTAGAGTGCTATTAGAAAGGAACTGAAAGCTCATAGAATGTGGATCCGAACTGGCTAATCTAGTTGTATGTCAATGAATTACCAATATAGAGGTTGCCAGTTTTGCAACCCAGGCTATCAACCTGATATCTAAAGTTCTTTACTCAGAGACTGTGGACCTTGTCTATTTTCCCATTATGCAGGCTTAATAGATGTCTGGGCCAGGTTGACTTCTATTTCAGCTACCTCAATAAGTAAAAGAAAATGTGTATAAGACAAAGCAGAAGGACTGAACCTTATTATAAATTTTGTGGACTTTGGCACTATGTTGTTGATGCTGATACCTGGGATGGCTCTGCCATAGGCACAGGAATCCTCCATAGCATCTTCCAAAAAGACCTTTGTATTCTCCTGCTTTAAAGAACTGTACAGAAGTCAGGACAATGAAAACATGTTTGCAGTTATCTTTAACTAATGTTCAAGTGTTGTTCTGTGCAGGCATACATAAAATTGAGGGAGAGGCTTTCTCCCTTTTATAGGGTGGGAAACACTTGCACTTTCAGGAGCTTTTAAAATGACTGTGGCTGGCTTGCACATGCATAATTCTCATATGTGCCCAGACAGAACACTTAATGAACGTTAGTTACAGGTAAATTCAGCCATGTTACTTTAATGTTCTAATTTCTTCTTGTACATACTCTACTAAAGGGGGTGGATGATGGCATATTTCTACTTTTTCTTTGTTCTTTTTTTAGCTGATTTATTTGATATACTACTACCTATGCTGAATATTTATCAAGAATTTGTTCGGAATCACCAATATAGTCTCCAAGTTCTTGCAAATTGTAAGCAGAACAGAGATTTTGACAAACTCTTAAAGCAATATGAAGCCAACCCTGCATGTGAGGGACGGATGCTTGAGACATTTCTGACTTACCCTATGTTTCAGGTAATGTTTATTATCATGTATTTATCCAGGCTATTGAATTATATTGGTGTCATGAACCATGGACTGGTCCGCTCGACCAACAGAGACCCCCTCTTACAAAGCTGATCCAAACATATGTGGTGCTAAGAAGTCAGGCTTTATTGAAAAGTGTCCATGATGTGAATCAAGACAGAACTTTGGCAACTGCAGGAAATATTGACAGAGACAACTACAAGGAGCCCCTGTAGGGGTATATATAGGAGAGCAGCTTAGGTGGGAAGAGGGGTTCACTATTGATCTAAAAGAACTATTGATCTAAAAAGGTGTGAGTAACTGGAGCCTGTTGGTCTGCCCTGCTGGGTGACCATGGCAGTAAATTCCTAGCCACTACCAGACAGACCAAGGACGCTGATAGATAAGGGTGAGTTCTCACAGTGGGGGAGAGGAAGCCTCTGTGGGTCATAAAAATAAAATCTGAACCAGGGGAGGCAGGGAAGGTTCAAAGTAATGTCAGGAATTCCATGAAGGGAGGAGGGGGGTGCTCAGTGTACCTCTATCTCAACTCTCCTGGCAGAGACAGGAGGGTAGATATGACAATTGGTTAGAAGCCTGACGGCTGCTTCAGTTTTGTAAGTGAAAAAAATGGGTGGGGGAAGACTTAACCTAAACTATATTGAATTAAATACCCAAAGGTTAAGAAGTCATGAATATATAGGCCCAATGCTTATGTTAGTCAAATTTAAAGTTGCTACTAAAAGTACTATTATTGATTCCTGGCTTCATTGAATTTTATGACCAAGTAAGAAAGAATATATTTGAAGCATTTATTATCATTGCTGTTGGAAAGTGTATGTAATCATGGCCCTAAACCCTCAAGAATAAGCCTTCTGAGTCACAGACAATAATCATTTTAAATACCCTTCATATTAGTCAATGTATAATAAATTAGTGTTGTATTGTACTGTCAGGAGCCATTCCTGTAATGGCATCTCTGCAAGTGGTAGGTGTTTTTGCAAGCCCAGTAGAACCAGTGCTGCTGTGGCACTGCAAACTCATTAGGACTAAGGTCAAGCCAGAGACTCTCTGCAATAGAAACTGAAGGTAAGGGAGGATTTTTGCAAGCCCAGCAGTAGCAATATCACTGTGGCACTGCAGTCTCTACATAACTAAGGCCAAGTTTTAATATCACTGGTGTCTCTAGCATGCTGGGGTGTGTGTATGTGTTCTATCATGTCATGAACCTCATGAACTGGACTGCTTTGTTCAGTCTCTAAAAGTTCATGATGGATACACTGCAAACTGAAACTAACTGCATTTTTCCAGTTCATGCCTATTCCTAATAAAAATTAACATAAAATTGCTACAGATAGTCTCCCTGAATTCTATTAACAACTGGTTGTTGCTTACAAAAACTCTGTAATGACTTTGCAAGTCCAGTCTTCACTTAGAATCATAGAATCGGAAGGGACTTCCAGGGTCATCTAGTCCAACCCCTGCAGAATGCAGGAAATAGCCACAAGAGTCAAGCACGTACACAATCCCTTCTGTCCACCCACTTACAATCTGCCTAAATTCACAGAATTAGCATTTCTGTCAGATGGCTTTCTAGCCTCTGCTTAAACACTTCCAAACAAAGAGAACCGACCACCTCCTGAGGAAGCCTGTTCCACTGAGGAACTGCTCTAAATGTCAGGAACTACTTCTGGATGTTTAGCCAAAAATTCTTTTGAATTCTTCTGTATCCTCTGTGTGACATCCCTTTAAATGTATCAACGTGTTAGATTCTTTTCTTCTTTCTAAAGGGATTGAATTTAAACAAAGTAGACAACACAATAACCATATTGCGATTTGCAGCTTGAAAAACGGTGCCCTTACACAAGGTGGCAAGAGCACAGAAAATCCAACTAATCTCCCTACACCCTGCCCAGGATCAATGTACTATTTCTTGAGGGCTACATAAGCAAATAGAAGAAATGAAAAAAGTGCTTGTTTTATAATTTTGATACTTTTTAAAAACTCATTTGCTTTCAGATTCCTAGATACATTATAACATTACATGAACTTCTGGCCCACACACCACATGAACATGTGGAGAGAAAGAGTCTTGAATTTGCTAAATCAAAGCTAGAAGAACTTTCAAGGTGAGACTAATTTTTGTTCCATGTATTTAAGTTTAAATAAGAAATTGTAAAATGTAAAATCAATGCATTATTTTAAAAGCGTTAATGGGAATTTTTGGAACAGCAGATGTAAAAATGTCTCAGAGGGTAGCTGTATACATCTGCAGAAGAACAGTTAGATTTGAGTCTAGTATATAGTGACCAGAGTTGGAGGGAGGTAAGGCGGAATGCGCCTCTGCAGCTGCCACCACAGCTGCCACCATGGCGCCCCCTCCCTTCCCTCCCTCCCCAGCTCACTGTCGCCTCCCAAGTGCGGTGGCGGTGCAGCAATGCTCCCTCCTCCCTCCTCGGTTCACTGTTGCCTCCTGAGCACAGTGGCGGCAGCGCCCCCTCCCTCCCTCCCTCCCTCCCCAGCTCACTGTGACCTCCTGAGCACGGCAGCAGCGCAGCGGCGCCCCCTCCCTCCCTTCCCTCCCTCCCTCCCTGGCTCACCGTCGCCTTCCAAGTGTGGCGACAGTGCCCCACTCTGTCCCCTCCCTTCCTGTCTCACCTCACCTTCCAAGCGTGGCGGCAGCACCCCCCTCTGTCCCCTCCCTTCCTGGCTCACCTCACCTTCCAATTGTGGCAGCGGCGCCCCCCTTCCTCCCCAGCTCACCTCACCTCCAGAGCGAGGCGGTGGCAGATGCCATGGGACATTGCACCAATGGCCCGGGATGCGGGACCTTTGGCAAAAAGTCAGGACCATCCTGCTGTTTTCGTGTCACATGGTCACTATAGTGTAGTAGCATCTTAAAATTAACACTAGTTTGAAGATATGTTGTGTCAGATGAAGGTAGCTTTGACTCTTTTTTTTTATATTCAAAGTTTTTTATTTTATTTTCCAAGATTAAAGATAGTACAATGCAAGTAATCTACGTTATTGATACAGAAAGAAAAAGATTATGCTCTTCATTTAATACACTTAATACCCCATTTCAATCCCCTTTTAACTTATTTTCTTAGGTAAGTCAGATAAGGGCCCCATTGTTCTTGAAAGGCCTCTTCTCTTCATTTAAGAATATAAGACCCCACATAGCTACAATATTATGGACTTTTACCCAAAGCTTATAAACTTTTTCACGGTTCCACCACATTTAGAAGGAGAAGCCTACTTTGTTACCATTGTTTTAGCATTTGTTTGCATAGTTTTTAACAATTTTAACAGTCATTTTTGGTGTCCCAAAACACCTATGAAACAATTTATACTTAACACAATCTTAGAGCCATCCACATTTCCACTAGGAAAAAAAAAGCCTACTTAGTTGTACGGAAATATATATATATAAAAGTTGTTAAGGTTGTTAAGTTATATAAGTGCAAATTATTAATACAAAAATGGTAAAATAGAATCTCATTAGTTACACCTCCTCGATTAGATGTCTCCTTTTAGTTGTGCTTTAAGTTTAGGCTGGGAGTCACTGCGGAGATTCCCGTAGACTTGCGTTATGTCCAAATCAGAGTATGCATCGGTGAATCTTGAGGCGGTCGTACCTCCTAGGCTCATATTTTTTAACCATTTTAACAGTCGTTTTTAATGTCCCCTAGCACCTATAAAACAATTTGTACTTAACACGATCTTAGAGCCATCCACATTTCCGTCACATTTAAGAAAAGAGGCCTACTTAGTTGTGCAGAGGAAAAATATATAAGTTGTTAGATAAGTATAAGTTATATAAGTATAAGCTGTTAATACAAAAATAGTAATATAAAGTCTTCGTTAGTTATATTTAAGGTAAAGGTAAAGGTATCCCCTGTGCAAGCACCGAGTCATGTCTGACCCTTGGGATGACGCCCTCCAGCGTTTTCATGGCAGACTCAATACGGGGTGGTTTGCCAGTGCCTTCCCCAGTCATTACCGTTTACCCCCCAGCAAGCAAGCTGGGTACTCATTTTACCGACCTCGGAAGGATGGAAGGCTGAGTCAACCTTGAGCCGGCTGCTGGGATTGAACTCCCAACCTCATGGGCAAAGTTTTCAGATGGTTGCCTTACCACTCTGCGCCACAAGAGGCTCATTACACCTCCTCAATTAGGTGCCTCCTTTTAGTTATGCTTTAAGTTTAAACTGGGAGTCACTACAGAGATATGTTATATAATTCAAATTCAGCTAACATAGGAAATCTAAGACCCCACTCTTACATGATAGTATAGACTTACAATGAGCAATAAAGTATAGTCTTCATCTGTTATTCTTAAACCCCTTCCATTAGGTGTCTCCTTTTAATTAAGCTTTAATTTTGGGCTGGGAAACACTGCGAAGTTAGATTTAATAATACAGATTCTGCTTACTTAGAAGATCTTAGACCCCAGGTTAACTTCTTAACTAGTTATATTGCCTATTTGGCTACAGAAAAAAGAAAAAGGAGGAAAATAATTTCAGCTACTGTTTCTCCTTTCCATTCCCCAGACTTCTTAAGGGGGGTCTCATATCGAGGCTTGTTGCATCTTGTTGTTCCCGTTGACTTCTGTCCAGTTGGCCTTTGGCTTAGAAAGTGCAGTTGTAGTCTTTCCCTCAGAGTATACATCGGTGAGTCTTGAAGCAATTGTACCTCCTGGGCTCCAATATCAGCACAGTTTTTTCCCCAAGAAGCTCCTTTAAATCGATTACTTTCACAGCAGATCCATATATCTTTTGATTGGTTCTTATGTACTGTTGCTTTGGAGTGGCTGTATGTGTTTTTAGGAAGGGTGTCCTTATCTAGGCTGCAAAGCTCCGACATCCTCTTTTCCATCTCCATAGTTTCAAATTTCTCTTCTGCTGGTAGTTTTCCACCTTGTTTAGAGCTATCATCAGCCACTGTTATTGATTCATCATTCCTGTTAGAGACTTCTTCCTTGCCGTCTTTGATCTCCTTGAGCATATTTTTAAGCAAGCCATCTGTAAATGCTTTCAGATCTTGAGTTTATTTCTCTATTAGATGAGCCATTCTTTTTAGCATAGACATGTTTTAGGCTTGGAAATCTGTTAATCTTGGGCAATTTTGCAAATAGCCAGTAGAGGTTCTGCAGAGTCCTAACGAAAGCAACAGTCTGTTTTGATCTCCGACGTTCCTGGTATTGACGCTGCCAAGTGACGTATTGAAGTCAGTAAAGCAGTGTCTCGTACTGGAACAGAATTCTCGCGGGATCTTCCCACCCACGGCTCTTATCTCTTATCTCCGAAAACCAAAACAAATGCAGTAAGAGCTATTACTAATTAGTTTGAGTTGATTTAAGTCCTTCTTCTGCTTAGGAAAGAGAATTAGCCTGCCTCATATCGAGGTGGCTTCAAGCAGAGCCAAAAACGGGGGGAAAAAGAGAAACGGAGAAACGGAGAAATACTTGTGTCTCTGTGCGTTGATTGATGTCTTGATATCTTGGAATTTAGCAAATGTCCTCCCCTCAGTTCACAGCATTCGGTTACAGTAAATCGTAGTAGAGGGTCAAAGTAGATTCTTGAAAGAAGGAAAGAAAGTCCAGAATATGGCGACGTCCTCTTGACCCCGAAACGCTGACACCCTATAATCCAGGGAGATATACTCCCAAAAGGATTGGAGATGGTCCCAAGAATTCCCTAGAGCTTCCTGGGTAGAAAGGTGAGGTGGGGTTTGCGTACCCCTCCTCTTTTCTGCTAATTGCTTCTGCAATTAACCCCTGTCAGGCTTCAGAGATTGCTCTGCAATCCTCTCAGGACGCCATCTTAAGCCACACCCCAAGGTAGCTTTGACTCTTGAAAGATTATACCCTGAAAACCTTGTTATTCTCTAAAGTGCAACTGTGCTGAAACCGAAGTATAAAAATGTTTGCAACTTACTTTTAAGAGAATTGTCAAAAGGCTGCTATTGTTATATGCTATAAGGACAGATGTGCATAAATTGCTACCGGGAATTTCCTTCTGTATCTCAAGACCATTTTAAGTGAGCACAAAACTAATTTGCCCTGATATGAACAGCATAATCAAGATGGCTACTGAGGCAAAGGTGGCAAAATGCCAACATAATAACTGGTTTCAACAAAGGCCAAGATTCAGGGAATAGTCCCTTCAGGAGGGCTGCATAGATTACTGTTGGCTAGCAACCCTAGCAACTGTACTGTTGCACCTCCCAGTTATTAGTCATGATGGGTATGAGCAGGGAAACCAACCAATCACAGGGTCGTTGCCCTAGGGCACTGGTGTAGCATGGGTGTGAGGTGATAAGGAGGAACTGGAGGGGTCATACACTCAGGGCCCAGAAAAGTAGCATGGGCAAAGCAAAAATAATAAGGCATACTGCTGAGGCAGGTACTACCATTGGAGGGTGGAACCCAAGGATGGGGGCTGGCATGGGTGACATAGATCACCACTGACAGGTCCCCAGGCAACCCCTCAGTGCACAAAAAGGGGAAGAAGTAACCCAAGCTGAAATACAGCTGAGAACCCTAAATGCTTGAGCAAATTAAAATATGTTTTCTGTAACTATATCACTTTTACGTTATTTAGGGAGCTCAAATATAAGATATACATATAAAATGGTTATATCCCACTATTGGGGTAAAAACATCTTTATTCAAGTATAGGCCTCTTGCATGTTCATTAGGTATAACAAATTCTTGTGCATAAATGAGGGTTTTCAAAGGGGTCTCTCCAGTAACCTCCCTCAGGATTTAAGCAGACTCTACTTAATTCCAGGGGACTGTTAGTGACATTATTATTGCACCTCAGTGCACACCTGTCTGCTGTACATGTCCTCTACAACAGCGGTCCCCAACCTTTTTGCGGTTGAGGACTGCCTCCGGGGGTGGGGGAGAGCCGGTGGCCTGGGCACCGTGCACGCGAGGCAGCTGCGTGCAAATGCACATGCGCAGTTGCCATGTATGTGCGTTTGTGCCAGCAGGGGGTGCTAATGTGCACACGCAGAGTTGCCGTGCATGGGTGTCACCGTGCTGCAGGGATTTTCATGTATGGGTGGATGGATTTCCAGATAAGTAGGAATGTCCTCTGGGCCCATGGCTAAGCCTTTGCTCCCTGAGACAGTGGTGCCCACTGGTATCTTACTGAATGAGTCATCAGCAGGGGAAAAAGCAAGAACTGAGCATGTGCCAAGGGGGGCATATAGCCATCATACAGAACCTCGATGCCAGAGTCACCTACCATGATGGGAGGGATCACTATGTTCATGATGACCTCAACTCTGGGCAGACCCTTCACCACTGCCTGCTCATTCCTGGTGAGAGTTAGTTAGCTCCCTAAGCTGTCCCAGCCACAGAATGTCCTCCAAAGCCATGGAAAATTACATCAGCAAAATCATAGATCCCAGGTGGGGGCAGAAGACATGATGCAGTGGTTAAAACGAACTAGGATCTAGGAAACACTGGTTCAAATCTTCACTCTGCCATTAACTCTTGCTGAGTGGGGTTATAGGCTGCAAGGAAGTCCCCCCATTCATTTCTTACTACTAACTAGCTTCCTGTCCTTTTATCTACTGGATGGGCTGACCTGGGATGGCAGTCTCCCTCTGACCCCACCTGTGATCTATTATTTTTGCTGATGTAATTTTCCATTGCTTTGGCTGGGGCAGCTTAGGAAATTGACTAACTCTCGCCATACCCTCAGCCCAACTCTAAACCAGCAGAACAGTGGTGGATGGCCACAGTGGGACTACGCTGGCTTCTGAAACCACCAGGGTATTATGCTGGCACGCCTCTAAATGTATTTTGGAGATGTGCCATCATACCATCCTGTTGTCTCCATCAGCACTCCCCCCTCAGCATTGTGCTGTGAGTCTCTTATCAAAGGAATGACCAAATGCAAACTGTGGGCATGTCTAAGTGATTCTCTTTATGAGATGAGATACAGGTTCTACGTGCATCAAACATCTGTGGCATATTCATGCAATGTTATAGCCCAGCTTTCAGTTCTGCTGGCAAGGCTGATGGAGTCTAACATGGGGGCAGAGTGCACTTGGGTACATCTTATATTTGTCTTTTGCAGTAGTCTTCATCAAGAACACAGAAGACTTCTTGCAGGGCAAGTTAGTTCAAGGTATTTTGCATGGTATTTTGGTAGAGTGCATTTTGGCAGCTACAAATTAGGTTTGGCAGATTATGTTTGACCATTGCAAATTCAGTTTAGGAATTTTAAAATCATTTTTTCTTTCTTCTGTGCAATAGAGTGATGCATGATGAAGTGAGCGACACAGAAAACATACGGAAAAATCTTGCAATAGAAAGAATGATAGTGGAGGGTTGTGATATCTTATTGGACACAAGCCAGACTTTTATACGGCAAGGTAATTAAAAAACAATTAGCATGCATTTATAAAGTATTATTTACATACAACTGAAAATAACAGGATTTATGTTGGCATCATTGGTAGATAAGATAGCATTGGAATATAACAGGCTTCAGAAGTCTGCCATGTCCAGATAAGAGTCATGAATATTAGGCCCTAGAATTTTGGGTGGCTGCTGAGCCCCATTTTTATGCTGTTTTTTTTCCAGGGGCCATGAAAAACAGCAGCACAATAATAGTAAATCACCCATGGGAAACTAATGTACATTATAACCGGACTATGATCTTCAGTGGACCAGAAATTATCTACAGCACCATGGAAAATAGGTCTGTCTATCCAATAAATGTTGTGGTCCCAGATGATGCCAACATTCAGACAAAAGCACAAGAGAAACTTGGAGCACTTGAAGCTTTGTCAAAGGGTGGAGAGATTGTGAGGAATGAAAACAGCTGTCTGTTATTCCCATTTTTTATCTGTGCTTCAGGAACAGTTCAAAATGATACAGTTCAATAGGGAAGGGTAGACTTATTTCAGTGCCAGTGTGGGTGTCAAGGTTGATTCAAGATATCATTATTTGGTATGCTTGAAGGGCCTAGAGATTTGCATTAATTGTACCTGCTAGAAGATGCCCCGCTTATGGTTCTTGTGACAACACAGTACATGCAGCAGAAAATTACCTAATAAAAAGTCTTCATGAATGTTACATTATATAATGTTATATTATATAAATGTTGTATAAATTTGGGTTGCTTGTGTGTTGTATTGTGTGTTCCTAGAAAGAAAAAGTAATATAAAGATACAGCCCAAATCCATAGACTCCTTTAGGTTTGTATTTGTCCAACTAGATTTCAGAATGTTTTCTTTACTGTCAGATCCCCATTGGTGGAGTCCATCAGCTGGTGAAACTCCTCTAAAAGTAGCTTGCTTGTGTTTTAGATAGCTGCAAGCATTTAAGGGAGAGGTTAAGGATAAAGTGCCATTCGTTGCATGAATATGAAGTTTTGTGGAAGATATCTAGGACCTTGCATAAAAATGCAGGCAGTGTTTATTGTAATTTCCAAAACTGAAGTTAGATTTCAAAATTAGATTTGATTTTTCAGACTCTTCCAGCCATGAAAAATATTTCTATAAAGATATGTATGTTTTCCATGACTAGAAAAATCTAAAAACTTGATGCTCATGCATATGCATTTTAGATATTTTCATAACTATTTTAAGTGGCTGGCAAACAACAGCAAAAATACCCCTTTTTGATTTTGTACCTTAGGGATTTAAAATGTTTTCCCATCAGTTATACCAGCATCTCTGCCTATAAATTGATAGTAAAATGGCCCCCAAGCTGACAGCTGTGCAATAGCAGAGCAGTTGATGAACTAACACTAAAGATTTATTTACCAGCTCTGTGGGATCAATTGTTTTGTGATGTAATAGCTATACATAAAGGACAGCAAACATATTTATCTAAATAAAAATAATTATGGTTAGGCTTCTGTACTGCAGTTCTTTTACCTCTCCCATTTCAGTTTCTCTGTGGCACATAAATATTTGCTGAAGTTTAATCATGTATTTTTGAAACACCTGTAATCTGAACAATGGGCTATTAAAATATTCTTGCAAAGTATATATGTGTAATTCCATTCATATATATATATGAAACAATGCATTCTTTTAAGATGTTTTTCTGAAATTCTGATATTAAACTAGTTAAATGATGATCTGGTGAACATTTTGACACAAACATTCACATAGGAATGTTTTGTGTTTTGCTTTTTAAAAGCAGCAGAACAAATTTACAGTCCAGTGATACCTTTAAGACCAACAAAATTCTATTCAATTTACAAATACATAAATACATATACACATACACATGTGTGTATGTATATGTATATGTATATGTATATGTATATGTTATATATATTATATATATATATATATATATATATAACATATATAACATATATAACATATATAACATATATAACATATATAACATATATAACATATATAACATATATAACATATATAACATATATAACATATACATATACATATACATACACACATGTAATTGTATCAGAGGAAGAGTGCATGAGAAGGAAAGCTCATACATTGAATAAAACTCTGTTCTGCTGCTTCTGACCAACACGACTAAGGGAAGCCTTGCAATTTGGGAACGGGGAAGCCTTTTGAACTGACACTCTGGCCAATCAGGGCTTTTCTACAGCGTTAGAGGATCAGCAGCAAGTTAGATTGGAAAAAACAGACAGCTGCACACTTACTCTTGCCAATTTTTCATATATTGAGGGTTATATCCAGGATATTGCAGGGAAAAGGTAGGGTTATTCTGAATCAATCATGCTTGTTGCAGAGGGAAAATTGAAATCGCCCAAAATCAAAATTGAAATCGCATTCAGTGTAGACAGCAAGGATTGAATCGACCTGGGATTGGAATAAAAGCTCTGTGCAGATTTAGCCATGGTCTTGCTGTTTGGAAAAAGAATCTTTTTATTTCTGCAGATCTTCCGCTAGTGTTTCTCTGTATTGCACTAATTGTTACAGGGCCAAGTGCTCACAACTATATTCCATTATTATCCTACTATCCCAGTCACAACAGGAATAATGTTCTTGTTAGGAAATATGTGGAAAGTGGACTGATTCTGTTTGGTCATACCTTCCTGTTTTCTAGATTGTCACGGCTGACTGCACAAATGAGTTCTGATTGTAAGGGTTTTTTTATACCAGTGCTGTGAAATTTTATGCCATTATTGATTCATAGACTATTTTGTGCATAAACACATTGTGCATAACAATGTGCATAAACACATTTAGGCTGTTGCATGTTAATTTTTTGATGCATGTTATTCCCACTATACTCAGCTGTACATATTTTAGTTATTACTTTGATCTATATCTACACAATTTGTTTACCGCCCAGCCTAAATGTGTTTATGCAGAAGTCCCAGTCAACTCAGCAGGACATAAGACTGATTTAAATGAGCTGCTATATTTGGGATAAGTACATGCTCGTGCAGCGCTTCTTGAGCCTTAAAGAGTTCTTAATCTGTGAACCAGCTGTACATGTTTAGGGAGTGCATACCAGTAGCCTATGGCCCAGAATCAAGGCCTGTGTTATGAAAATGTTACATGTCTAGAGGTGAACAGATAAGGAACCATTTATATTAGACATTGTGCAGCATTATCATCTGCACAGGTGCCCTGAGTCTTGCTTAAAATGGATCTTACTTGCCAGTCTGTTCAGATAATTGACTTTGTTTTGTACCAATGTCTAGAAAAGGGTAAATAAGTAATAGTATAAAAAAATTAGATATATTTTATTAACATTAAAATGCACTGCCTAAACCAAAGATGTCATACATTATCAAAGTGCTGTTAATAATAAGCAGTGAAGATGGAGTTGTTGGTTTTCCTGATATTTACTTTAGAAAAGTACTTATTCATATTAAGTATTTTTTGTTGATTTTATGCTGTGACCCAATTGTTAGTTTTAGCTTATGGAAGTGTCATGTTTGTTCTTGAGTTAACATTGTTAACAGAGCTATGGACTTTACAGCCTTGTTTCCCAACCCCCGTTCTGCAAACCGGTACCGGGCCATGGAGCCCATTGAAGTACCAGGCTGCGGTGGGGGGGGAGGGGAGGGTGGCACGGGCACCTGCGTGCCAGTGGGCGTGCCTCCCCCCGTGGTGCTTGCTGCTGAGATCACAATCTCTAATTTATCCCTTGATAGACAGCTGATGGTTGCAAAGATAAATCAGTTTATATACAGTGGCAAAACCAGGATTATTACTGTGTAATATCTGAAGGGAAACCCTACATTCTAAACTTGGAGGAAGAAAAGTTACAAATGAAATAAATACCTTGGTACAATTAAACATAATTTTACAACTAAGCTGTAACATTGACTCATCCTGTACAGCCAATCTTTTAACAATATCAATTGAATTTAGGCCAATTCAGATCCTAGCGTCAGTATTTTAATGTTCAAATTATTCTTTTATAATTCAAATTAACTAAATTTAGGTTTGGTCTAATGAGATTGAAATAAAAGTAAATAGCTACCACACATTTTTCTAATGCATTTTAAGCAAAGAATATGCACCAGTGTTATGTGCTGATACTACTTACCACCACCATCAACAATAAAAAATAATGGCCTTTATCAAATTTCCTTTGAACTCCAGCTAAACAGTTAATAATTTCAACCCATTCCAAGCTATGCTCTGCTCCTTTACTTTTCTGCAAAAAGCAGCAGTAATTACTATTTGCAATGCTGCAAGCGTGAAGGCTGAGAATTAGTAACTGTTGCAGTAGATAGTTATAAACCATCCTGAGCTGCAAGGGAGGGTGGTATATAAATCTAAATAAATAAATTCTGTAGAGATGATGATGAAGAAGAGTTGGTTCTTATATGCTGCTTTTCTCTACCCAAAGTGGCTTACCTCAAAGCCAGGCTTCCCTTTCTTTTCCCCACAACAGACAGCCTGTGAGGTGGGTGAGGCTGAAACAGCCCTGATATTACTGCTCGGTCAGAACAGCTTGATCAGAGCCGTGGCAAGCCCAAGGTCACCCAGCTGGTTGCCAGATTAGAAGTCCACACTCCTAACCACTATGCCAAATTTGCTCTAGTCATAACCATTTATTTAAAGGTCCAGAAAATGCACTTTTGGTGGCAAAATGGTAGCCTATAGGCTGAGACAAGGAAAGTGCAGTGGAAAATACGGGTAATGATACCTACATGGTAAATTATCTACACATAGAAGAACTGCTGCTTTGCTGCATTGACATTCAGAAGCAATGAATGGAGTCTAATCCTAGAAAACAACAATAAACATATTCAAAACTGCTCTTTACATTATACCCCATATATAGGGCAGCCAACTTCCAGGTGGTAGCTGAATATCAGTTGTAATGCCAATTACAAGTGATTTCCTAGTGACGGAGATCACTTCACCTGGAGAAAATGGCCACTGTGGCATTATATCCCACTGAAGTCCCTTCACTTTCCAAACCTTACGAGCCTCAAGCTCCACTATTCAGGTATTTCCCAACCCAGAACTGGCAACTATATCCATATATATTTAATGTAAATACCTTTTGTATGAAAAAATCTGAAACAGTGTTATTCTAAGCAGAGCTCTGCCCTTAAGAGTCCATTGAAGGCTTAAAAGGATTTCATTCTGTCATTGACTCAGTGAACTATATTTCAATCTTTGTAATAAATAAAAGTTCCAATCAAGCAGTCTTTCTGCTGGATTATTTTACTGAAATAAGAGTATTTTGGCTTGTTATCTAAAATGGGTATATGATCTGTAAAATATGCATGTGATGTCAAATGGATCACAAAGAGACAGAACTTATCAGTTATATATGTTTGCCTTTGTAGGTACTCTTATTCAGGTCCCTTCAGTTGAGAGGGGAAAACTTAGTAAAGTTCGTCTGGGATCATTGTCTTTGAAAAAAGAAGGTGAAAGACAATGTTTTTTATTTACAAAACATTTTTTAATTTGTACAAGGAGCTCTGGAGGAAAGCTGCACCTGCTTAAGGTACAATATTTTCATAACTATCTCACTTTAAACCAACATACTGATATGTTATTGTGTTATCTTTATAGCAGAGATAAGATTTCATTATTACACGGTAGTATAGTTTTAACAGAAAGCTTACAGTGAATTGATTCACTGAGGCAATGCACAACTGACTTGAAATATGTTTTCTTAATATATCCAGATGCAGGTTCAGAATGATAAGCAATGAATGGAGTCTAATCTTTTAAACTAATTAAAATGAGACTAGGTCAGCAAAATTATACAGAGCTACATTTATTGCAAAAATATTACTGCTAAGACTCAAGAAAAGAAATATATTCTTCCTACATTTCTCTTTTACTTATTTTCTCCATTATGGTATTCAATTTTTAATTAAATCGGGCCAGCAGTCAAATTAGTGCCTTTCATGCCTACATGCCTATATTTTGCAAGACACTTTTGAAAAAAACATAGATCTGAAAGGAAGCAGGGCGATCCTACACCAAGAGATTCTCATAT
Organism: Paroedura picta; assembly: GCF_049243985.1. NCBI lineage: Eukaryota > Metazoa > Chordata > Lepidosauria > Squamata > Gekkonidae > Paroedura > Paroedura picta. Next base: position 36,182,659 of record NC_135375.1, read on the forward strand.
AAACCACTGTAAATAACAGGCTTCAATCTGAAGTAATTGTACATAAGATTGCACTATAAATAATTTTCTCCAATCAGCCTCGAACAAAATGTTCTATATATAATTTATCTGTACTTTCTTCATCGTATAAGCATAACAAATGGTTTATGTAGAAATTCCCAAAGAATTGAGGTGTTGTTTTGCTTTACTAGGAGCAGGACACAGCAAGATATACTGAGCAAAGTCCTGTCTCGTCAGCCTTTTTGAGTTCTTTGAAAGGGTGTTAAGAAATATGTGGACACAGGTGATTTGTTAGACTTTATATACTTTGATGACCATAGTTTTAATTGGAATTTCCACAAATTGTTCTTCAAAATAATTCTAGTGTGTTTAATTTACATTTACTGCAAGCAATATCATGCTATTTAGAGTATAGAATTTTCTAATATACATTGTAAGATAAGGTTATTGGGTCACCTGCTATGGTGGGAGATCTTCCACTGGCAACCTACATTGCTTGCCATTGCTCCATTGGCTGGTAGGAGAAAAATAAATTTTAAAAGCATTGTCAGCTCAACAACACTATATCACTTCCAGGTAAGACCCAGAAGGGACATCATATGTTTGTAGGAATCACCAGAAACTCAGCGGTTTTACTATCAAGTTTCTGATGATATTGAGAGAGGCATTATGTGATGTGACTTCTAGGATTCCCCTGGACATCATGTCTCACTATGCCCCATCTCCCCTGACTTTCACTGGTTGCCAGCTGCTGGCTGGCAACCTTACTGCAAGGTCTTTCTGAATTAAACACTTATCTAGATTACGGATTAAATGTATTCAGTGCATTTAAAAATAGTTTTGCATGAATCAGGCATACAGTTTTTTGTTTTGGTATCTTGTTTATTTTATCTAAATATTGTTCATATTCAGTTTCTTTACTACAGTGGAAGAACAAGTGTTACTGATTCCATCAATAAAATTAATTTCATTTGTGATCATCTTGGTGGGTTATTTTAACTGGAAAAAACACGTGGGTTAATATTGCTTTCATTTTCTATCACTAATTAATCTTAGAAACATATTTAGCTGTTGAAATAATCCTTTTAGGAAGCCTTGTAATGTTAAAGTACATAATTTTGCATAATTTAAAATTGGAGAAAGGGGGAAATTTATGAAAAACTATGATTTATTTCTCTAGGCAGGAGGTGTTCTCTCGTTAATAGAATGCACACTAATTGAGGAAACTGATATGAATGATGATGATTGTAAGTTATAACAACCAGTCTAATATGGCTATAATGTTTTTATTTTTAAAATATTATGTTTCTAGTTAATAAAAATTTGGCATAGCCCACAACACATTTCTCTGGCACAACTCTGAATGAAAGGATCAGGAGCTGTACAAGAAATTTATCATCATATTTTGTAATTGACTATTCCCTTACACAACTCCTTTTTTTGGTAAAGGGGTCTCACACATTTGGGCTCAGTTGTGCTGATCACAGTTTGACAATCAAGGCCTTAGATACATGTTTCATGATATGCTGTCTGAGACCTCCAAGCAAGTAAATTCTGCAGTTAAATACAGTGGACTTCTTGTAGCCAAAATTTAATGGTTTGACACCCTAGTGATATCAGTGGAACAGCAAAGTGGTTAAATCTCTTTCATAGAAATCACAGAGTCTTAAAGTGCTCTCCTGACTGCAGTTTTTCATTCTGCATCTTGATATGAAATTCACACAAAAGATAAAGGAATTTTTAAAATCTTATTTTTTCCTTTATCTGTAAACTCGCTTATCTAGAAGGGTGTGAATGGTTTGGTTGAAAAATTATTACTCAAGTTGTGTTCACAAAATGTTGTACTTTGCTTGCCCTGCTTCTATCCTTCTCCTTTCACCATTTTTACTGCAGAGTTGTGCTATATCCGCTTGCTTTAAAGAGCTAGTATTGTATCATTACAGCAGAAACATTGAACTTCACTGGGGCTATTATGAATTTTTCTCATCTGAATAATTAGCAACTGGAAGTCTGGATTAGTGGGATCCATCATCAGTTTATAAATTACTGAGGCAAAGTCAAATAGAATTGTGCACCCTGGCTTTTTAAACAAGTGTACGTATTAGTCCAGGACTCTGCAAATATTAGAGAATATAATATGTTGGCTAAGTGTTACTTTTATGCTGAGGGGTCCAAGACAATTAAACCCAGTTGGTTTTGTTAACTGCCCCTGGTATGGAGATGCCAAATTGCTTTGTTCCAGTGATCAAATTGGGAGGCTGTGCACTGGAAGATTCCCATAAATGGTGAGCTCAGTGACAGGGAGAATTTTCTGTCAGCAGTGGGGACAGAGCTTTCTGTGTGTACAGAGCTTTCTACAACATTAAAGTGAATGAGGTTATATTGCATGAAGTTCTATGCCAACTTTAGAACTTGTGAATTAATTTCTCTGAGGTTTGAGTTTTCAGTCTGTAAAAGCTTGATTCCCCTTTCTCCCATCCCATCCCAAATTTACAGCAAAAGGTTCTGGACAAATGTTTGGACATCTTGATTTCAAGATCGTGGTAGAACCACCTGATGCTCCTCCTTTCACTGTTGTTCTGTTAGCCCCTTCACGGCAGGAAAAAGCTGCGTGGACAAGTGACATTAGTCAGGTAACTTGATGTTCTTTAAATAAAAATGATATCATACTTTTTATTTATCCTGTTATATAAGTTATTTCATGTGTAAAAAATGTAACTGCTTATACCGCTGTGCAAACCAAAATTTCAAGTCTTACTTTAGCCTAAAGTTTACATGGCTCTTTCTCTGGTGGAAGAACCCCTTAAGATGGGGAAGGTCTTTGGGATTTTCTGTGTGGAGTGTGAGACCATAGGCCTGTATCTAAATGGTTTTATTTTGAAATGCTGTACTTAATTATGTCTTATGATATTTGAGTGCTTTTGCCAAGAATGTAGTATGGAGTTTTAATAAATAATTATTTTTATAAATTGTTTTTGAGGCTTTCCTCCATTTCAAAAGTTGTGCCTTATATTATGGAGAGTGATGTTCAAGAGAAGTAATCCAAAAACTCCTCTGAGTTTCCGAAGCTCATTGCATTCTTCTCCGAATTCTGTCTTGTGTCTATACAAACACTCCTATCTCTAATTTCAACTCTTTTCACCATCTAATCATCTGCACAGTTATCTCATATTTCTTCCTCCCCAAAGTGCACACTCAGGCTTTTCAAATTATTGAGATTAAATTTATACAGTTACATCTCTTTTTCTGTGTAAAAAAACAATTTCCAGTGCAATAAAATGAAAAAATTGGGAGCAAGCAAAGTAGCTGGTTTCTAGGACCTTTGACAGGCAGATAAAATTAGCATATCTTTAAATGCATTGATTCATTGTGGTGACTTTGACAACAACAACAAACGCCATTTCAGAAAATTAATATGTTTGGGTAGGAGTATCATTGTATATAATGACAGTTATATGTATATAATATAATTATATATGTATATATATAAACATATAATGACAGTTCATTGTATATAATCTATATTCATGATAACAGCATCCAGATTGCATGAATTTTTTTTGTTATGTACACAATCCTATACTAATATTAGTGTTGTTTTATAGTAAAGATCACCACCTCCATACTGTTTACCTAATAACAATTCCATTGACCTCAATAGTTGTCAGTAAATTATACCAAATGGTAAGAAAAAGGACATTGATTTTTCCTACATTTGTAATATGATTAAGGTTCCAAAATTTAATATATTTAATTGGTATATTAATCCACTAAGGCTATAATCACAGATTAAAATTTGCTTCCAATTAATTGATGGGCTAAAATTATAAAGCAAATCTCTTTCAGGCCATGTAGGTCTCCTTTCACCCATGCCAAGTATGATGCAAAAGAAACTTAAAGACAAATTTCCCCCAAGCTTTAAAAAAAAGAAAACTGAACGAATGTTTCAGTGTATAAATATTGCTCTGTATCAAAGACATTTTTCAAAGTTATTTTTCCTCTTAAAAAAAAAATACCAGTGATGTCATCACATGTTGCAGATATTTGCCTCACAGCATATAGTTACAATACTTTGCAACAAAGTATATTTATTATGTAAGTAAACATAGAATTTGTTAATTTATTAAAAGCCCAGTATATACACATAAAATAATTAATTCGCTATTATTATTACATCCCTATAGTTAAACTGTTCTTAAGAAACCTGGTTACTATAACAGAAGTATTCTAAGTAGTGGGTTAATTACCCACATTAATACATCACAACAAACTAACATTCATTTGAAGGCTTCTGATTTTAGAATACCAGGATGGGAAAAAGGAAGAAACAGGGTAGAATGGTAGCTTGATAGTTTTCAGTTGTGTTCTGGATTGAGATGGTGGCATTAAACCTATAAACTCCTTGGGAAACATTTTGGGATTGCGTGGCAACTCTCCAAGGATACTATAGAAAGGCTGATTCAGAAAGTGCTTAAAATGTATCTAAAAATGTTGTTTTAAATTGCTGTGGCTTTAGTAATTTGAATTTGTTAAGAAGAGAAATTGAACATTTCAGCTTGTTCAGTCTGTTCTAATTTTTATTTCCTAGATAGATTTTCAAAAATTTGGTCCATCTGTCACCTTATTGAGAGGTTAAGAAAGAAATCAAAGGAGTTTTTGTTGCTTGAATTGTAATTGATCTTTTCCTCTTTTATTATTATTAAATATTTTACAAATATATAAAAAATATAGTAAAATAGTTTTTTCTTTATGCAGTGTATTGACAACATACGGTGCAATGGTTTAATGACCATAGTATTTGAAGAAAACTCCAAAGTAACTGTGCCACATATGATCAAGTGAGTATGATAACTTATCATGCAATTCAGAAATCAATCTTAAACAAGTTTATTCAGAATTCTAAGAACTATTCAATGGGATTTACTTCCTGGAAAGTGTTCTTGAATGCTACTTCAGATGTAGAACTGAGGGAATCAATGAAACCTTGTAGTTGGATTGTTAGTACCATATTTCATGAGGAAATGCTGCATAATTTCTTTGTCTGTTTTGTCTGCTTTTTATGATTCTCAATAATTTTGTATACATGTCTGAGGATCAGACAGGAGTCCAATGGCACCTTAGATACTAAATAAATGTATTCTAGAATAAGATTTTGTGAACCCAAATACACTTCTATATCTTGAAGCTCTCAATCCAGGATCTTGTTTTGTATTATTACCTCTCTACAATCTATATGTTGGCTATCTTTTAAATAAATATGTTGGGCTAATAGATGTACTATTGCATTGCACTGCTATCTTTGTTATGACTATGTCCCTAAAGCAGTGCAACTATAATGATGATGGATGGTAGTGGAGGCAGAGGAATTTCAGGATACAGGAGGCTACTGTATTCATGATTACAAAGGCAACAAGAATTCTGGGGAAATTAGTAAAACTTTCTGAGTTCCCCGCTAGAGAATTTAAAGTGGATTTGATATGAGTTGACTTGATTAAGATATATTATTGTATATTTTAATGCTATGAATATATGCTATTTTACTGGTTTTATACATGCTGTTACACAGCCTTCAGGGAATGATGGGTTATAAATCAAATGTTATTGTCATTGATGACATCATCATCATCTTCATCATTACTACTACTACTACTACTACTACTACTACTACTACTACTACTACTACTACTACTACTAGTAATAATCTCGTAATCTCGTAATAATCGTTATAATCTGGCGGGCAAGATGTGAAATTTTGCCTGGGTTTATGGTTGGGCATAGTAGGGTATCTAATCCTAGTTTGTACCCCAGCTTTCGTGAGTCAAGTTGGTCTTGAAAGTGGTACCGGTTGGCTAGTTTTGTTGTGTTGGCATTTTACTGCTGTGCGTGTTTGTGGTACCACTCAAAAGTGTATTCTCTAGTCACGCTTTACGCCATTGATAATCTACCATGGGCCTAGTAGTAATAGTAGTAGTAGTAGTAGTAGTAGTAGTAGTGGTGGTGGTGGTGGTGGTGGTGGTGGTGGTGGTAGTAGTAGTAGTGATGATGTCAATGACTGAGCCTTTGCCCACTTACCCTGGATGTGATTAATCTGTTTGTAGTTTCAGTTCCCAATTAATATAATAGATGACACATTTTATGTAGCTGAAGAAAGAAACAGTCTGTGTATAATTTTAAATATGAGTATGCAGTTGAAAGCACTCTTCTAATAACTGTTTAAAAATAATATATTCTGTAGATCTGATGCTCGCCTTCACAGAGATGATGTTGACATTTGCTTCAGCAAAACATTAAATTCCTGCAAAGTGCCCCAGATTCGTTATGCAAGTGTAGAACGCCTTTTGGAGAGATTAACTGACTTACGATTTCTCAGTATTGATTTTCTTAATACTTTCCTACATACTTATCGCATATTTACTACTGCTGCAGTCGTACTAGAGAAACTTTCAGAGATATACAAAAGGCCTTTGAGCTCAATCCCTGTCCGGTGAGTTTTCTTTCTTGCTATTCTTGTCTCATAATATCACTGTCATAATAGTTATCCTTTTTAATACCTTCCAACATGTATATTATAATTATTTGTAAATTTATATACCATATTTTGGCCACAGGGCCCTTAATAAAAACTTCATAAAGCTCTTATTATTTTATTATTTAAAATAAAATCAAAGACCCACCTCCTCCTTAGAGGTCATTGTGGAACATGGCAGCATAGCAGTTCAGGTGTTGGGATCTGGTATGTTATACTCAAGACCTTATAATCACTAGAGGGATGGATCATGGTAGGATGAACTATCCCATCAGAGGTGTAATTTTGAATAGTTTCCAGGGTAATAATTAACTGACTTGCTCAGCTGTTCTACCATAAGCTTTTAAACTACAACATGGAGATAACTTTGTGGTTAATAATTCTCTGATTTTTTAAAGTCAAGCTAGAGCTAATCTTTCTTTAGTGTACAACAGACGCACAGGAAATGAGGCAGTTAGGGTGAAGACTGGACCATAAAGGAAGAAACACTCTCTGTGAATTTGACCTCACATAGAACAGAATGTATCTGAATGATTCAATAGTGGCGATAATAGCAAAGATCTCTTTGTTTCACCATTGCTTTTACTCAGTCTGGTTCTCACCCTGTTTTTGTGGTAGCAACATATATTACAATAGCAGTTCTTACACATTCCTTTTTGATTACTTGTTTATTTCCCTTTTTTAGCTCTTTGGAGTTGTTCTTTGCTACTAATCAAAACAACAGAGAACATCTGACTGATGCAAAATCACCACATCTCTGCCGCAAATTCTCTTCCCCTCCACCTCTGTCACTCTCTAGAACGTCCTCTCCTGTCAGAACCAGAAAACTGTCCTTAAGTTCTCCATTGAATTCACGAATAGGAGCATTAGATCTATCCACTTCTTCCCTTGCTAGTAGTTCTACCTCAACATACAGCCCTGCCACATCACCACCACCTACTTCTAAAGTACCACTGGATCTTAGCAAAGGCCCATCATCTCCAGAACAAAGTCCAGGTTTTGCAGAAGAAAATACAGAGAATCCACGCATAGAACTTTGCAACAAATTGAGGAGGAGCATTCAAAGAGGTATTATATAAATGTATTGTATTGCAGTATAGTGGCAATTATTGATGGTATATTGAGATAACTGCAGAGAAACGAGGGTGTTGGCACAGAAGAGGGTGGATGTGCTAATAAGGTGTGAACACTACTTATTATATCTATGTCAGTATCTGTAATTATCTGATCTGTGTGGGTAAAGGAAAAAGTAAAAGGAGAAGAACCAGGAGTACTCTTGAACTTTTTGCTCCTTTTTTTTCATCTGAAGAGTAGTGCAAGAATTGGATGTAATTTCTCCCCTTCACTTACACAGCTCCATTGTATAAAAATCACTGGAGAACGTTTTGAAATTAGTCCTTCTATGACAGGTTTATTTATGGCCATTTCTCTCCCCCTAATTATCCTCAAAATATTATCTATTATTCAAGCCCTTGAGCACTAGTCAGAACTCAGACAGAACTGTGCAAATATTCTGTGAAAGTGTCCCAAGATCAGCAACATACTGGAACTGAACATTTAGTACACTCTTTAATTTACTCTCGGAAAGCCCATTTCCCTGGTTCCAGGGCGTGAATCAGGGCTACTATTAGTCACATAGATTATGAGAACGCTGTAGTGAGAGTATATATTTGACTCAGTTTGGATTAGGGATGCTCAAAAGACACACTTCCTGTTTTTCAGGGCTGACCAGGCAGCATATTAATCAAAGTCCTGTCTGGCTGTTTACAACCTTTTCACATCTACTTTCAGGAACAGGAACAAGCTGAGTTGTGGTTTGAGTTTCAGTCTGACTATGAAGCATTTAAATGGATCTCAGTCTCTTTAAATATCTCAGACTTAACTACAAGCTGTAAAGTTGTGGCTTGGAGTGAACTCTGACTCTGAGGCACTGTAATCCATGAAGTCACGGCTTAGAGTGAACCGAGTTCGAGGCATTTAAACGGATCTCAGTCTTACATGCCTTAATTCTGGTTATCTGGTGGTCCTGAAAAATGTCAACCATATTGGGGATTTTTTATGCCCAACCATTTTGGTAGGCAGAAAAATAGCAAAACAAACAAACAAAAATCAACCCAGCTGAATGTACAACCTTACTTGCGGACAGTGTGGAAAACAAAACTTTCAGTTTTTATGTAATTTGCTGGATGCTCTTTCTGGTTGAATATGCAAAATTAATTTAATTCCATTACCTACATAGGTTGCATTTTAAGAAAAGATCCTTTTATTTTCTAAGGACATAGTTGACAAGTTCAATAAAAAGAATGATAAATCATGAGTACAGGAATAACATTGCCTTGGAAAAAATCATTTAGATTTAATTGATTCTTAACCAAAGGGCTTGTCACTATAGAAAATGATACATTGTTTAACAAGAGGTTGTCCAAATTGATGTTAGTGACTGACAAAAATGTAATTACCCAGTCACTAATAGAACAATAATATCAGTGAATGGGGTAATGAAGTAAATCAAGGTTTAAATCTATGCAATGCAAAATGCCTGTGAGATTATTTTTAGCAAATGTTAGCATGTATCACAATGCATCAGTTTATTGGACTTTTGCTGCTTTTCTATTTCTTATAGCGGTATTCACTATAGAGTATTCGCTGATAATATAGTATTAAACAGTGGCATCAGTTTTTTCAGATACAGTGCCATACTGTTGAACCAGTTGTTATCATATTTGTGGCTTGAGAATGATTGCATACCTTATTCCCAGTAGTTGCAGACCTTGCTGCATTATAATTACTCAGTGTTACTCATATGCTTCAGTTTTACAGCAGAGTATTTGTTATCCAAACCTGAATTGCTTGATTATGTAGAACTGTTATGTATCTGCCATATAGCTGCATTATATAGAAAAGATAAACCTACATTTTTAATCAGCCATTTTTTGGTCTAGAATTTTGCAGTGTTTACACCCAAGATCTTCTCATGAACTTGTAAAAGCAAAAAAACAAAATACAAGCAGGTTTGTTGTTTTTGTCCTGATGCTGGTTGGTGGTTGGCTGTATGGATATGTCAATCTCACAATCAAGAAGCTGAAGTGTTATCTTTGTTGATTAGATCAGCGGGGGAAAGCTCATCCATGAACATATAATCATTTTGAATAATTTATGGATGGGAAATTTTGACTTTCAGAACAAGACTATACAGATTTTTATTAAGGAACACTGTTTGAAAGACAAATTCCAGAACTTGTGAAGGTTCTGGTAACAAAAGTAAGAGTGTGATACAGTCCTGTGGAATATTTGAGATCTAGCTTGACAATATAGCCTTTAGAATTAAGTACAGCATTCAACTGAGAGAGCAAAGGCAAAGGGAAGATAGTTAATGATTGATAAACTTTACTTATTTTAGCATTTACATTCATCTAGTGTTATTATAAGTGCCTTCAAAGCTTTTATTTTTTTTCAAAAGGATGAACTTTAGGCAGAATAATTTCTAATGGATGCTGGAAATTTTATTTTAAATGTAAAGTTAAAATATACATGGATAACAGGTGCTACAGATATGTTCCCAAACCCAGATTGACCATTGCCTTGCAGGGGAGCATTCCCCCACCCCATGAAGGACACCGACACCAGTTTTTGGCAGAAAATGGCCACAACTTTTTATTGAGAAGCGTTGGAATGGCATGGGGAAAAGAATCCCATGAACCTGTGACCACATGGTCACAAGGCACCCAAAAATTCTTACCGCCCAGCAGTGTATGCCCGGGTCCTCTTGGCTATCAGCCAAGCTCCCCGTGCCCCCAATGACCTGCTGGTTACCTGGGTGGTGGCGAGTTCTTTAGGGACCCCTTGAGGTGCGAACCTCTGCCGGGCCCCTTGCCACCTGGTAAGTGGTTCTACCATCCAAGTTTCCCCCTCCATGAGGGGGAGGCCTCCCGGCTCCACTTACCAATGACCTCTTAAGGAGGTCCCCTCCAAAAGAGCGGGGCAGCTCGCAGGCTTGTCCCACTCACAAAGGGATCTTCCCCATGCCACAAACCCGCAAGTTGTGACAGTGTTTAACAAAATTCAAATGCAATATCTGTTAGGAACAAACAAGCAATATGCAATGCACAACATTGTGTAACTAAACATTCAATAACCGGTCTTTTTGGGAGGGCAGGTGGGTATTTCCCCGTCAGTGAGGGAGAGGGAAAGAGCCTCGAGTCGATTGCCCCGCCCCTTGTATAGAGCGGGGATGGAGCAACTGCCTGGCACGCTCCCACAACCCTCCCCGCCCCCAGAGCACTCTGGGACTTGTAGTCCCACAGCAGCTCGGAGCCCTTATGGGCTGGGAGCTTCCCCGCTGCGGCAACGCTGCCGGGGTAAGTCCCGTTCGCCCATTCTCGGGGCCATTCTGCACAACTTAAATGTAGCCGAAATCTTACCTTTTGTAAATGCTATTAATTTAACGTTCTGCATGACGTCGTAAGCAAACCGCCAAACTCCTGCCAAACTCCAGCAACAATTGGAATTTTATAGCGCTTAGGGGGAAATCCAGAAGAGTGGATTCCCCCCCAAAAAAACGCTACATTTCTGAGCACAAGTCGCAACACATCACAAAAGACATGTGTGTTCTCAAAATAGCGGTAGAAAGAATGTCCCTCCCTAGCTCTCGCCCCCGAGCTTCCGGAGACGCGATCGCCATTTCCCCCCCTTAAACTAGCAAAACAACGAATAAGCGAGGCTTCTTCGACTGAAGTCCCTCCACAGAAGTGCTTAACAGTAAAACAAAACTCCCTTCTGCCATTGTCTTTAAAGTTTCTGAGCACAATACAGCCCCCGTTCAACACTGCCCGTACTTTCAGCCAGAAATTGCACTCAACCAGTTTGGTGTAGTGGTTAGGAGTGCGGACTTCTAATCTGGCATGCTGGGTTCGATTCTGCGTTCCCCCACATGCAACCAGCTGGGTGACCTTGGGCTCGCCATGGTGCTGATAAAACTGTTCTGACCGAGCAGTGATATCAGCGCTCTCTCAGCCTCACCCCCACCCCACAGGGTGTCTGTTGTGGGGAGAGGAATGGGAAGACGACTGTAAGCCGCTTTGAGCCTCCTTCGGGTAGGGAAAAGTGGCATATAAGAACCAACTCTTCTTCTTCTTCATTGGGGGGGGGGTTAATTGAAGAGCATGTAAACGATTAAGTGCCAGCGAAAAAGGTCTTTCTGAGACATTGAATGAACATATTCATTGTTACTGGTGTTTTCAAGGGAAAGGGGCTTTTCGGGAGCACGAATACAACAGTTCGTTGGCTGTTCTGTTTGATTGACGGCCAGGGACGGGAAGAAGCGTGGAAAAATATCGCCTCCTTTGTTGTGATTCCGGCAAGACCAGAAACCTGTGGGGAATTTAGGAACATTGGTCCCTGTGTGGAATGGCCCTCACTTTATTCTCTAAGCAGAAATATTTCTTTTTCAAGCAATAAATCTTGCTGTATCACTAGCCATTTAATATTAAGACAATTTTGTGATTATTTATAATTGCTTAGTATTTATATTCCTGTCTTCTACCTGGATCTTGTGATTTAGTGCATTCTAGTAGACACTCTGAATAGATGCAGAGTCATGAAATGTTTGTCTTCACTATGACTGATTAGTCTCTGTTTCTCTACAATTGTCTTAAGGGGCCTAATTCACAGTTTGTGCTACAATTTTATCATTGGTAACTGTTAAGAATACTAGTTTATTTATTTACTTAGACTCTTAATTGTTTTTGCTGCTGCATCAGTAGCATAATCTTAACTGATTATTTACCACAGTTCTCAAAGTATTAACTTATTAATTTGTTTATTTACATTATTTATTGTCTTGGACATCTTATTACAGAAAAGGCTGTTTTAAAAGAAATAACATTTACATATGGTTGTGAATTGCAGAATTAATTGCAAATTGCCAGAATTCAAGGCGGCACACTGTGTAAATGTGAATGTATTTTGTTCAGTACAGATAAAATTTGTATTTTGTTCAGTACAGATAAAACTTCAGTCAGATAAAATTTGTTAACAAATACAAGTACCAAGTATTTCACAATAAAATACAAGCATTTCTCTGTTAATCAGGAAAGTACAGAAAACAATTTTAATAATTTGACAATATGTATGCAAAATTAAAAGTTGATATTTTAAAATATATATTTATTTTCCTCTATATCTCCTTTTGTCCTTAACTGATTATTTTGAACACTTAGGCGCAATATATGCAACTTGTGTAATAGCTTTACCTAACCACAAGAGGAGTTTAATTTTTTCCTCTTCCATAAGCAGCTACATGTCATATGGACATTTTCAGTGATGAGCAGTGCTTTATGTAAATTACTGTATTTGTTCAGATCTAGTGAATAATACTGTAACCTTTGTTCAGAATATTGAAAAAATCACAGAACATCTCTATTTGGACAATAATATAGAAAATATTTTTTTCAACTACTTGATTTTGAAGTCAGCCCAGCTCAACCATCAGTTGAAGCTGCTGGCATGAAAGAATATAGGCTTGCATCCTAAACAATATATCTTCAGGCAGAGGGATGTTTGCCTAAAGAATGCCATTTTCTTGTCTCCCCCCTCCTGTGGCAGCATGAAATACCCCCCTCCCAATCCTGTTGCTGGGGGACAGGGGACCTTCAGGAACAGGATTTCAGAAAGCATTTCAGGCTGCCATAGGAGCAGAGAGATGAAAAAGATGTGCCCTGTTCCTCTGCTTTCAGAAATACTTCATGCAATTTTAGCCACAGTTGTGTACTATATTTATATATTCATATAACATGTTATATTCATAGGTATCAGTTCCATTGTCTATTTTTCCCCTCCAGCAGTTTTAAACTTTTTTTTTGTAAAGCAGATGTTTTGTTAATTTCTTTAAAAATTCACCTGCTTTTGTACAAAACCTAAACTGAGAAACAAGGAAGCAATTGGGTTCAGAGTGAAGCAAAATATAGGATAATCTCTAAGAGATGTCTGCAAGGTTATATTGAGGAGGGGGAGAGATAATTATGAGATAATTTGGTTTCCTAATATTGAAATGTACCTCCACGTTTTTAAAGCAGCGGTTCTAGAGTCTGTGTCGGTGGACCGCACAATACCAGAAAGTGCCTCAACTGTGGATACTCCTGAACTTTCCCCATGTAGATCTCCTTCAACTCCACGACATCTACGTTATCGATCACCAGGAGGTAAGATAGGATCTTTGGCTTTAATACTGTGTAAATTAAACGGTCTTGAGAAACAATTGCAGGTTTTAAGCTTGTGCTGGATTGTAGACAGAATCCTTTGTTTATCTTCCTCTCTCATTAAGGTATTAAATATCAAAATATTTAGTTTATAATTTCTTGAAGTTATATTTCTTGATCTGGAACTTTTTA